>NC_092707.1:317194082-317497112 GCF_047496885.1 Scyliorhinus torazame | reverse complement strand
AAGCCGAGCTGCTGCAGGAGATTCTGAAGGAGGGCGAGCAGCGAGTGGTCGTGGTACACATTGGTGAAAGGGACGAGGTCCTGCGACAGGAATTTAGGGAGTTAAGTAGCAGATTAAAGGTTGTAATCTCTGTATTACTTCTGGTGCCATGCGCTACTGGGTATAGGAATAGGAAAATAGGACAGATGAATGCTTGGCTAAAGGGATGGTGTAGGAGGGAGGGCTTCTAGATTTTTGGATCATTGGGATAGTTTCTGGGGTAGCATCTGGGTTTGCATCTGATCCGGAACGGGTCCAATATCCTTGCTGGGAGGTTTGCTCATGCTGTTGGGGAGGTTTTAAACTAATTTGATAGGGAGCTGGGACATAGTAGATATATAGCTAGGAGCAAGGTTCAGTCAATTGTACAAGGAAAACTACGTCAGTCAAACAGGCAGAGAAGTCATGGGCATGATAAGACACCTGGAGGATTGGGAGGCTAAATTGCCTTTATTTTAATGCAAGCAGCCTGTATGGTAGGGCATATGAACTTAAGAGCGTTGATCAGCAGATGGAAATATGATATTGTTGCAATCACTGAGACATGGTTGAAAGAAGGGCAGGACTGGCAACATTCCAGGGTATAGAGGTTTCAGTCGTAATAGCGGGCGATCCAAGAGATGAGGGGGCATTGCATTATTGACAAAAGAGATCATAACTGCAGTATGAGAGAGGATGTCTGAGAAGACTCTTCAAATAAGGCCATATGGGTGGAGTTTAAAAGTAAAAAAAAGGGGCGATCACTTTGCTGGGATTACACCACAGGCCTTACAACAGTCAAGAGGGAAGTGGACAAGCAAAAACGTAGGCAAATAACATTGAGGTGTGAGAAAAATAGGGTTATATTCGGGAGATTTCTCAACTTCGCCAATAAGAATTGCCTTAATGTGAAAGGATTAGATGGGGTGGAATTTTTAAAGTGCATCCAAGAGAGCTATAACTGCCAGTACGCAGGTCATCCAACTAGCAATGGGGCTGTACTCAGCCTAATCCTAGGAAATTAAGCCAGGAAAGTGGTTGAAATGTCAGTAGGCAAGCATTTTGGGGGCAATTCTGTAAGTTTCAAGGTCATTATGGAAAGGGATAAGGATTGTCCAGAAATCAAGTGTCTGAATTGGGGGGAGATCGATTTCAATATCATTCGACAGGATCTGGCAAACTTAGACTGGGAGCAGCTATTTGCAGGTAAATCTACATTTGGAAAAGGAGACTCTTTTAAAAGTGAAATAGAGAGAGTTCAGGGCCAATGTATTCCTCTAAGAGTGAAAGACAAAGGTGGCAAGTCCACGGAAACCTGGACATTAAGGGCTATCAAGGGTTTGATAAAGAAAAATAGGAAATATATGGTAGGTATAGAACACTAAAAGCGGGGAGGCCCTTCAGGAATAGTGTGTGTGTTGGGGGTGGTGCTTAAAAAAAAATGAGAGCAAAGAGCAGCCACGAAATATCATTGGCAGATAGGATTAAGGAAAACCCCAAGGCAGTTTATAAGTATATTAAGAGAAGAAGCTGACCGGGGAAAGAGTGAGGCCCATTAGAGACCATGAGGCAATAATGCTTGGAGCCAAAGGACATGGGCGAGGTCTTAAATTAATATTTTCCATATGTATTCAATAAAACATGGTAGCTGAAGATTTCAGTTGGGCCGGTGAAGTTCTGCAGCCGACATAAATAAGGAGGGGATATTAGATGTTTTAGGGGGTATAAAGGTGCGTAAATCCCCACAGCCTAATGAGAAGTATCCCAAGCTTTTATAGGAGGCAAGGGAGTAGATTGCTGGGGCCAGAACGGGGGAAGTGGACCTAGATTGGGGGTTCTTTCAGAGGGTCGGTACAGACTAGATGGGTCGAATGGCCTCCTTCTGCAATGTAAGGATTCTATACATTGGTATTTGATGGTCAGTATAGCCAGGTGGGCCAAAGGGCTGTTCTATGCACTATGGCTCAATGATATAGGGCAACGGCAGGTATATAGAATCATATAATTTACAGTGCAGGAGGAGGCCATTTGGCCTATCGAGTCTGCACCAGCCCTTGGAAAAAGCACCCCACTTAAGCCCACATTTCCACCCTATCCCCATAACCCAGTAACCCCACCTAACCTTTTTGGACACTAAGGGCAATTTTTAGCATGGCCAATCCACCTAACCTGCACATCTTTGGACGTTGGGAGGAAATCAGAGCACCCGGAGAAACCCCACGCAGACACGGGGAGTATGTGCAGACTCTACACACTCAGTGACCCAAGCCGGGAATCGAACATGGGACGCAACAATGCTAACTACTGTGCTTCCGTGCCACCCGGTAGAGTTAGGCCATAGATCAACCGCGATGTCACTGAATGACGGAACAAGGTTGAGGCGTTAAATCGCCTATTCCTGCTCCCATGTTCTCTCCTGCACTTTCTTTCTAACCCTCATTGCTCAGCACTGCTGCCTCACAATGCCAGAGACCAGAGTTCGATTATGACCTTGGGGGTCTGTGTAGAGTTTGCACAGTCTCCCTTTGTCGGCGTGGGTTTCCTCCAGGTGCTCCAGTTTCCTCCCACAGTCCAAAGATGTGCAGGTTAGGTGGATTGGCCATGATCAATACACAGGGTTTCCAGGATGGAGCGGGACGTGCTCTTTCAGAGGGTTGATGTGAATTTGATGGGCTGAATGGCCTCCTTTTGCACTCTATGAATTCTGTGGAATATTGACTGAGCAGGTTTTTTGGGGTGGAGGACAGGTGTGGGAGGTGCTCGGGAAGCTCGGCGAACCACACTCACATGTTCTGGTCGTGTCCGGCACTGCATGAATTCTGGGAGGGTGTGGCAAGAGTGGTCTCAAAGGTGGTGAGGGTCCGGGTCAAACCAAGCTGGGGGTTAGCTATATTTGGGGTTGCAGAAGAAGAACCGGGAGTGCAGGAGGCGAAAGAGGCCGACGTTTTGGCCTTTGCGTCCCTAGTAGCCCGGCGTAGGATTCTACTTATGTGGAAAGAAGCGAAGCCCCCGAGCGTGGAGGCCTGGATAAACGACATGGCAGGGTTCATAAGACTGGAGCAAATAAAATATGCGTTAAGAGGATCGGCTCAGGGGTTCACGAGGCGGTGGAAACAGTTTCTTGACTATCTCGCGGAACAATAATGGAAAAACAGAACAGACAGCAGCAGCAATCCAGGGGGGAGGGGGGCGGGGGTTTATTTTGTGTTTTGTTTTTCTTTCTCTCTTTATGAGAGTTGTGGATAATTGCTTCTTGTGTAATACTTTTTTCTCATTTGTTGTTAGTTTAATATATTATTCAAATAACGGTTAATGTACATTTTATTATTAAGTTGTAAAAATAGAAAATTTTTGTTTGAAAAACTTCAATAAAATATATATTTTTTTTTAAAAATCAAGTTTGGCTTCTTTAAAAAGAGAAATCTTGTGCTATAGTCTTATTAGTATTCAAATTTATTTTCTATTCATTTACAGGATGCAGATGCCACAGGCATGCATCCACATCCTTTTCTTGCTGCAGAGGGAGTGCAGCAAAGGTTTATCAAATTGATTCATGGGAGGGCGGGACTGGCATATGAGGACAGATTCAGTCAGTTAGGATTATATTCACTGGCATTCAGAATGAGGGGGCGGATCGGATAGAAAGCTGTAATATTCTAACTGGACTAGACCAGGTAGATGCAGGAAGGATGTTCCCGATGGTGAAGGAGTTCCGAACCAGGGGTCACAGGGTGTAGACCATTTCGGTGCGAGTAGAAAGCAAATTACTGCGGATGCTGGAATCTGAAACGAAAGAGAAAATGCTGGAAAATCTCAGCAGGTCTGGCAGCATCTGTAGGGAGAGAAAAGAGCTAACGTTTCGAGTCCAATGACTCTTTGTCAAAGCTAACAGACAGAGAAAGTGGGAAATATTTATACTGTAGAGTGAGATTGAAAGGTGAGTCAGAGCCAAGGAAACAGGGTACTAATGGCCACAGAAACCAAGGGGAAAGAGTGCAAATGGCAGTTCCCAGAGAGAACAAAAGATGTGAAAGGCTTCCTGTGGTGTGAAATGAGACATTTCTTCACTCAGAAAGTGGTGTGTCTGTGGAATTTGCTACCACAAAAAGTAGGGGACGCCAAAACATTGTATTTATTCAAGAAAGAATTAGATATAGCCCTTGGGGCGAAAGGTATCAAAGGATATGTGATGGGGAGGCATTTGGAGGGGGGGGGGCGCGGGTGAAGAGAGGCAGGAACAGGCTATTGAGTTGGATAATCAGCAGCACAGTGGTTAGCACTGCTGCCTCACAGCAGCAGGGACCTGGGTTCGATTTCCGGCTTGTGTCATTTTGTGTGTGTAGCCTGCACGTTCTCGCCGTGTCTGCGTGGGTTTCCTCCAGGTGCTACAGTTTCCTCCCACAGCCCAAAGATGTACAGGTTAGGTGGATTGACCATGCTAAATTGCCATTAGTGTCCAAAAAAGTTAGGTGGAGTTACTAAGTTACAGGGATAGGTGTAGTTGTGGCTTAGGTAGGGTGCGCATTCCAAGGGTCGGTGCAGACTCAGATGGGCTGAATGGCCTCTTTCTGCACTGTAATTTCTATGATCATAAAAAATGGCAGAGCAGGCTCAAGAGGGACAAATGGCCTCCTCCTACTCCTATTTTCTATGCAACCCTAATTGCTCTTGAATGTAGTGATCTGCTGCTAGGCCATTTCAGGGGGCAGCTAAGAGTCAACCACATTGCTGAGAGTGCAGAGTCAGACCACGTGAGGACAGCAGATTTCTTTCCCTAAAGGGGTTTTAGTGAACCATTTCCCTGGGTCGCTGGATTAAAGTCCAGTGACAATGCCACTATGCTACCACATCCCCCTAAATGTTAACAGTCCCTAACCAATTCACTGGTGTTGCCACCAAAGGTGACATGCATGTATGCCAAACTAGCAGTCTGACAAAAGCAGAGTCCTAAATATAGCCATTCCAACATGAAATTAGTGCTGTGGAACACAGACCTCTCCCCCAATGAGGCCAGTGGTCACAGAAATAGTAGAGGAATTTTTGATAAAGCAGCAGAGTTTTGAATGAGTTCAAATCTACTATGGCGGGTGTCGGATGGACAGCCAAGACAGCATTAGAATCACCAAGTCTAGAGGTAATACAGGCACAAATGGGGATTTCAACAGCAGAACCGCTGAGGTTGAGTGGAGATGGATAATGTTTCAGAGATAGAAGTAGGTGCTCTTTGTGATGCAGCAACGGTTCTGGTTGAAACTCATCCAAGGCCCAAACAGGACTACAGGTCTTTTAATGGTATGACTCAGAACCAAACAATGACCTGGGAGAGGGATGGAGTCAGTGACAGGGACCAGAAAATAGGCTTAGAACTTTCAGTGTTCATTTGGAGAGTTAGACCTCATCCAGAATTTGAACAAGTGGCATGACAAGGGGGGGAAAAAAAAATAAAAATCACTGGGTTTCAATAATCCAGACAATACCACTACACCACCACCTCCCCATTAACATGCAAGATCCTGAGTGGTCTTGACAATGTGGATGTAGAGAGGATGTTTCCTCTTGTAAGGGAATCTAGAATTTGGGGTCACTGCTGAAAAAAAGGGTCACCCATTTAAAATAGAGATGAGGCTAAATATTTTGTATCATTGGAGAGGCTACAGCAAAAATTTCTCAGAATGATACCAAGGATTTAAGTCTCAAATTAAAACCAGGTGCATGAATAGGTTTGTTCGTTCATGTTTATTGTCACGTGCACCAAGGTACAGTGAAAAGTATTTTTCTGCGAGCAGCTCAGATGTTTCTAATGTTCTTTCAGATATTTTACAATTAAGTATATTTTTGAAATAATAAAAAGTAATACAATTGAGAGAGAGACTGTTCATGAGCTAACTGAGTGGCAGAACATTGTATGGAATTTAAAGGCCTAACCCTGAATCAATGCTCCACCACCCAATGAACCTTATTGGTCGATACGAAAAATGTCTAATCCTGGGGCGGGAAGAGGCGATAGTGTGTGACAAGCCAACAAACCCAGGAGAATAAGGTAGACGCGGTGGTCTGTTAGTACTCCGGGTTGACACTCATTCTTCGCTAGCGGAGAACTTAAAACAAATAATAAATGAAGAAAATGCTGTCAACTACTGAGGTCAGGCTCCGTCTTAAGTGCTAATGAAGGGTCACTGACCTGAAACATCAATCCTGTTTTGCTTGACCTGCTGAATACTTTAAACGTTTTCCCTCCCAGTTTTTCAGCATCCGCAATGTTTTGTTTTGACACTAAAGGTAAAGCCGAAATCTGCTGCAGGCTTGTGACGTAGCGGGTGACATGATTCATCCGAACACAGCACTCCGAAAATTTGACTTACACAAACCTAACCAACAGAAGCAAAACCTGGCCTTGCTCAACTTCTTCACTCCTCACTTTTCACCCTCACCTCGAGCCTCCCGCTCACCTTTCCCACGACTTCCGGTTTAGTCACCGTGTGCGCTGGCGCCCACGGAGCTGACAGCGGATTGGCTCGCCCGGCCACGACCCCTTCAACGATAGGCTGCATTTGGCGGACGAATCAGAGGAGAGAGCTGCGCGGGGCCTGCTGGGAGTTGATGTCCGCGCGGCGCCAGCGGAAGGCGGGATCACGTGACAAGCTGGAACTCCATTCCCCATTCGGTCTTTCACGCCCTGCAGCCGGTGCGCCTGCGCCGTGGGAGGGCCCGCCGTTGAGTGGGTGGGGGGGAGTCAGTTCCTGGTTTGGTTGCTCGGGTGGCTGGGATCGTCCCCCGAGAGGGTTTACGGTTAATAAGGGCACGGCAGCCAGTTATCTTGGGGGGGTGGGGTGGTGCAGTAATGTGGATATTCGGTTACGGATCGCTGATTTGGAAAGTGGATTTCCCTTACCAGGAGAAGTTAGTGGGTTACATTCGGGGCTACATCCGTCGCTTCTGGCAGGGCAGCACCGACCACCGGGGTGTCCCGGGCAAGGTGAGTCAGGTAGACGGCCCGGCACTGGCTGCTGAGGGGCTGACATTCGATGCGAATCGCCGTCCACCGTTGTGGCGGCTGTTTAAATCCCGGTGAAGTGACAGCAGGTTTCCCTCGCCTGCCCACCCCTTCACCTTTGGGAGCTAATTCTCCCTCCCCTAGGTTCCCCTTCCCTTCTCCACACGGTCACACCTCTGGTCAGTATACATTTGGAGTGCAGAAAGGATTTGATTTGATTTATTGTCACGTATCGAAGTACAGTGAAAAATACTTTTCTGCGGCCGAGGAACGTACAAAGTGCGTACTGTGTACGGATTTGTCCCATATTGTGTCGGTTAGTGTAGCCAGCCTGTGGTTCTTGTTTTTTTGCGGCTGTTGCAAAGCCCATGTCTGAAGGAAACACACACCTCCCATTAATACATTCTCTGATCACCGTTAGAAATGTGTTGGTTCATTTTGTAACATACAAATTAAACAGGCTAGCAATACATAACTATTTACATTCAGCGAGGCAGGGATTAAGCTGATGCATAGCCCATTGTATCTCCTTTCCCCCACCACCTTCCATTGTTGAAAGATTAGGTTTGAAGACCAGTTCTTGACTGGGTGGTAATATATTCCTGGAACCAGGTACAGGTATCGCAAAATTGAAAAATTCCTAAATCCGTACTTTTTTTCTAAGCGCTGACGGAGTAGTGGCCATCACTAAGGAGAAGGTTCTGGGGAAACTGAAAGGTCTGAAGGTGGATAAATCACCTGGACTGGATGGACTACACCACAGGGTTCTAAAAGAGATAGTTGAGGAAATTGATGCAGAAATATGTAGAGGGACAGGTAGTATTGAGAAAGCAGGGGAGTTGCAGAAGGACTTGGACAGGTTAGGAGAGTGGGCAAAGAAGCAACAGATGGAATGCAATGTGGAAAAGTGTAGTTATGCATTTTGGAAGGAGGAATGGAGGCACAGACTATTTTCCAAATGGGGAAATGCTTAGGAAATCAGAAGCACAAAGGGCCTTGGGAGTCCATGTAAGATTCAGACTAAAGGGACGATCCTTTAAAACAGAGACAAGGAGGAATTTCTTCAGCCAGAGGGTGGTGAATCTGTGGAACTCTTTGACACAGAAGGCTGTGCAGGCCAAATCACTGAGTGTTTTTAAGACAGAGATAGATAGGTTTTTGATAAATCAGGGGTTATGGGGAGAAGGCAGGAGAATGGGGATGAGAAAAATATCAGCCATGATTGAATGGCAAAGCAGTCTCGATGGGCCGAGTGGCCTAATTCTGCTCCTATGTCTTATGGTCTTATGAGTGGTAAATCCCACAAGGTTCTGGGAAGGTTCCCGGGTGAGGTACAGCTCCCAATGCGCCTCGCTTGCATGGTTCCCAACACGGTGCACATGCGCAGTTCCCAATGCGGATGCACATCAATTCCAAAATTCGATGCACATTTGGTCCGAAGCATTTCAGATAAGGAATGCTCAACCTGTATTTGGTTTGCTCAAACACCCTGAGCATGTGGTTATGCCAGTTGGTGGTGTCGTAGTCTTTCTCAGGCTGGTGTCCTCCATGTGGACAAGCTGGAGCATTTTGTCTGTGTGCTCAGTGGGTGCAGAGTTTGCTGCATTGTCCTCTGGAGGAGTCTGCATGTCCACTGGTGTAGGGGACCTGTATCGTAGGCCAGATAATTGGAGTGCTGTGGCATCTGTTGGTGATGGTTCTGGTACCTATAGGAATGAACAGCAGTTGCATATGTAGTGGGCATCGCCTGAGGCTGCCATGTAACTGTTTGGTTGTGGGGGGAACATGACAGTGACCACCATTGCGACACCACTGACTGCAAAATGTCTGCCCAAGTGATAAATGTGCAAACTAGTCAATTGAACAGGTGTTCAGCAGCTGCTGCATTTTCCAAGACACTTTGGGTTCCAGTTAATCTAATGTATACTTGGATCTTTTGAGATGCATTTTGAGATCCTGTATTACCTTTAATGTTAACACTTGCATGCTGGTGTATGTGTTGAAAGTTCACCATTGAAAGCTCAATGGTAACTCAGTCCCCCATATTGTTCAGATTCGTTGTTTATTTCAACACAGCCCTGTCTTTGATTGCTGACAAAAAGTTGGTAGGGTGAGAAGAAAAGTCTATGCCGATAGTTTGAAATCATGGGCAACTAAAGATTCATTTTAGCTGCATCAATACTAAACTGAAGGACATGACAGATGTTGAGGCTAGGGATGGATGTTTAAATACTCTAGGTCAAGTCGGCATAAAGAAGGGGGAAGTTTTGGGTATTCTGAAAGGCATTAAGGTGGACAAGTCCCCAGGTCCGGATGGGAGCTATCCCAGGTTACTGAGGGAAGCGAGGGACAAAATAGCTGGGGCCTTAACAGATATCTTTGCAGCACCCTTGAGCACGGGTGAGGTCCCGGGGGACTGGAGAATTGCTCATGTTGTCCCTTTGATTAAGAAAGGTAGCAGGGATAATCCAGGAAATTATAGACCTGTGAGCTTGACGTCAGTAGTAGGCAAACTGTTGGAGAAGATACTGAGGGATAGGATCTATTCACATTTGGAAGAAAATAGACTTATCAGTGATAGGCAGCATGGTTTTGTGCAGGGAAGATCATGTCTTACAAACCTAATAGAATTCTTTGAGGAAGTGACAAAGTTAATTGATGAGAGAAGGGCTGTAGATGTCATATACATGGACTTCAGTAAGGTGTTTGATAAAGTTTTCCATGGCAGGTTGATGGAAAAAGTGAAGTCGTATGGGGTTCAGGGTGTACTAGCTAGATGGATAAAGAACTGGCTGGGCAACAGGAGACAGAGTAGTGGTGGAAGGGAGTGTCTCAAGATGGAGAAAGGTGACTAGTTGTGTTCCATAGGGATCCGTGCTCGGACCACTGTTGTTTGTGATGAAGTTTGCAGATGATACTAAGATTGGTGGAGTTGCAGATAGCAAGGAGGACTGTCAGAGAATACAGCAAAATATAGACAGATTGGAGAGTTGGGCAGAGAAATGGCAGATGGAGTTTAATCCAGAGAAATGCGAGGTGATGCATTTTGGAAGATCTAATTCAAGAGCGGACTATACGGTCAATGGAAGAGTCCTGGGGAATATTGATGTAGAGAGAGATCTGGGAGTTCAGGTCCAATGTATCCTGAAGGTGGCAACGCAGGTCGATAGAGTGGTCAAGAAGGCATACAGCATGCTTGCCTTCATTGGACGGGGTATTGAGTACAAGACTCGGCAGGTCATGTTACAGTTGTGTAGGACTTTGGTTAGGCCACATTTGGAATACTGCATGCAGTTCTGGTCGCCACGTTACCAGATAGATGTGGATGCTTTAGAGAGGGTGCAGAGGAGGTTCACCAGGGTGTTGCCTGGTATGGAGGGTGCTAGCTATGAAGAAAGGTTGAGTAGATTAGGATTGTTTTCATTGGAAAGACGGAGGTTGAGGGCGGACCTGATTGAGGTCTACAAAATTATGAGAGGTATGGACAGGGTGGATAGCAACAAGCTTTTTCCAAGAGTGGGGGAGTCAATTACAAGGGGTCACGATTTCAAGGTGAGAGGGGGAAAGTTTAAGGGAGATGTGCCTGGAAAGTTTTTTACACAGAGGGTGGTAGGTGCCTGGAATGCTTTGCCAGCGGAGGTGGTAGAGGCAGACACGATAGCATCATTTAAGATGCATCTGGACAGATATATGAACATAGAACAGTACAGCACAGAACAGGCCCTTCGGCCCTCAGGCGGGGAACAGAGGGAAGTAGATCCTTGGAAAATAGGCGACAGGTTTAAATAAAGGATCTGGATCGGCGCAGGCTGGGAGGGCCGAAAGGCTTGTTCCTGTACTGTAATTTTCTTTGTTCTTTGTTTGTTATCACCAAGGCCCAGGCATGTCCCTCTTCCCCAATGGCTATGTTTACTTTATGTTTGAGATCAAAGGAGGAAATAACAAGATAAGTAAGTTTGTCAATTTTAAAGTCGAGGTTCTGCATTTGCAGACCAACCTCCAGTTTAGTTCTTATAATATGTTGAGTTGGCTGATCTCAGCTGGGCAGCAATAAGGATGATGCAATAGCCTCAGCATTCCTCGGTAAGGGAGTGAGAGAAAAGTAACACATGGTGCTGATGTAGCATTACATAGTTAACTAACAGATATCTGGCAGGAGGAGAAGTTTCAACCTTGTGCAGAGTGCCCGATATGTAAATAGTAGCTGTAAATTGAGTAATAACCTTAACAAACTACAGCCTCCAGTTGTTTACGTTGGGAGGATAGACAAACCACAAAGAAGCTCGTTTAGATCCCAAACACATAATGAAACATGATGGCACTGGTGGTGGTCATGGACAGCGAGTAAAAGACCCAGCAAGCTTTAACACGCCCGACCTGTTGCAAAGCAGGCAAGTCAAAGATATAGTGGAAAGAAGGATGAAAGGAACAGATTCAAAATGTTGGAACATCCCGAGTGCAGCAGATACAAGCTCAGACACAGACCCGGACTGACCGCAGCGAGCACAGACAAGCAACACCAGTGAAACAGAAACTGTTCCAGGGCTCAGGAGAAGCATATAATCCATACTATCATTCTTAGAACTATTTTGGAACGCTGAAGGCTCACGACAGGCCAATAACTGGAGAAAGAGGTCCACGAAATATAGAACTGCTTCTGGCTTGCGCAATAATTTTTTATTTTTTTTAAAACAGGTCAGCACACTACTTTATGCAGTTTGGATCTGTTGCTGACAATGTGACAGCAAGGCAGAGAGTTGATGAGAGTTCAACTTCTCATGAAAAAGTCCTGCAAGTGTTTGATGCATATTTCAACAGAAATCTAAATTAAGGAAAGGACCAAATTTAATAAGAGAAGGCAAAGACCAGGTATGGATTTATCATCAAAGATCTGAGCAGGTTGGCAGGGAACTTTGATTATGGAAGCTTGAGGAATGAATTGATTTGACAGAATCTTAGTAGAGGTCCCAAAAGAAGCAGTATCAGATCTCTGACAATCAAAAGGGGATATAACACTGGTGAAAGCAAATTGCTCAATAAACAGAACTCAGAAAACAGGTTAGTTGTGACGAAGGTGAGGTCCTGCAGAGAAGAGCAGGTGAGATCATTCAGTTTGTAGACCATAAGAAAGCAAGTGTGCCAAAGCCTAAAGCCACTAAAATGGGAGAAAGCACTCCAATTGCCATCTGGAAATGTCTCCAATGTGGTGGGAACAACCAACACCAGCAAGAAGAATGTCTAGCAGAAGGAGCAGATGTCACAACTGTGGAAGAATACGCCTTTCAAAACTATTTGTCGCTCCAAAATACTGACTATTTAAAAAGAGGGAGACAATATTAAAGCAGAGTGACCTCCAAGAAGTGGAAGACCCACAGAAGAAGGAAGCAACCAGCCTTGGGGAGGTAAATGAAACCGTAAAGAAATATTGCTGTATGAAACTCAAAAGTGGATGAACATCCCATAGAGTTTAAATTAGACACCGGTGTTTGTTTTAATAAAATAAAGTAGCTCAAGCAGATTACACTGCAACCTTCACCTACCAAATTACAGGGTTGTGGTGGGACTACGTTGAAAGTTAAAAGCCAACTCATGTTAAAGTTGAAAATGGAGAAATCTTCGAACCTCACTGTCATTCAAAATCAAGATGTGGAGATGCCGGCATTGGACTGGGGTGAGCACAGTAAGAAGTCTTACAACACCAGGTTAAAGTCCAACATGTTTGTTTCAAACACTAGCTTTCGGAGCACTGCTCCTTCCTCGGGTGAACCTCTCCATTCATCTGAGGAAGAAGCAGTGCTCCGAAAGCTAGTGTTTGAAACAAACCTGTTGGACTTTAACCTGGGATTCAAAATCAAGAATGCTCTCTAATAAGCAGAAAGGTATGCTTAAAACTGAAGCTAACCTATGAAGTTGGTGAGATTGCTGCTGAGCGTTACAGCAGTACATTCAGGAATTCATTTCTAAAATGATTTACAGGCCTAGGGAAATTCAAGACCAAATACCGTATCAGTGAATTCTCCTGGAGCTACTTCTAGTACGCCTGACCTCTAGTACGATTTACTACCAGCTGCCAGATTTCTGCAATCACATGGTGGATCTCTTTCGCCACCTGCTGGTTGGAGGTCCTTTCAATAACTGTATACATTACTGTGCACATGCATATCACCACAAAAGCCACACAAGAAATAATTTTAATATTGCTTGCTGATTTCAGGAGGAATCTCAACTCTGTGATTTTGCGCCCAAAGCACAGCGGTTCCGTCTGATATCCGCATGTGTGAGACTGTCATTTGATACTGCCCTTGGACATATCTCATTAACCTTAATCTGAAACACTGGCTTCCGAATGACAAGCAGATGGAACAAAACAAGAGGATTTACACTTCATCAAGGAGTTGGAAGCATAAACAGTCTTAATCATTCCACACTAACCAGCTACTGGAAAAAGATTGTAGGAAATAAAACAAGCACAGGAGCAAGATGATGATTGTATTCAGATATGAGAATATTGTCTGGAGGAATGGCCAGACTATATTCACAGGAATCCACTCTATGCTAATACTTTGATCGATGTGAGAAATATGACCATACAGACTGCTCTCCTGTACTCATCAGCCTGAAAAATCTACCACGGCAGGATCTGCCTTTGCCAGCACAACAACTCTTTTCCAGGCATACCAGCACCATGGTTCGTACTGCCGAGGTTCTGTTGCAGCCTAAACCTGATGGTGCCAGGTTGACGCTGGTAGTTTGGCACTTCCAGGGCATTGCCCAGGCATGACCCTCTTCCCCAATGGCTATGGTTACCTTGGCACCCCAGGCAGGTTCCCCTCGACATGATGTCATGTCAGCAAGGTATAAATATTCAGTGAAGGGGGGAAACATATTACAGGGAAGCCCTGTAATGGCATTTGAATTTATTGAAAAGCGATTCCTGCCCTTTCTTGGCAGGAGCCTCAGTACGTCATAGTAATTCAGAACTTGGTTTGTTTAAATAGTCTATTACACTGCATTCATCGAGGGTTTTTACATGAAGGTTAAGTTCCTGTCAGTTCATTGATTTCTAATTGATCTCCATTCCTAGGGACTTCAACAGCATACTCAGTGGAGAAGAGTTGAATTGCTGACAGAAATATCTGGATCTCTGAGTTTTACTATGCAAGTGCTGACTCTCGAAGTTGCTGGTGGTTTCAGTGGAGAATGATGTACACTGATGGTATCAATGTCATTACTCCACAAAATCTGGGCCATCATGATTTTAATTTTCAACAACAACAAAAAACTGCCGTGAAGTGGCCACATATTCCTAGCCGTGCAGGGGGCTAGCAGGGTCCCGACATGAAACTAGCAGCTTTTGCTGCTGATACGGGCCCCCGCACTTGTGGGTCGGAGCCCGCGTTTACGCGGAGCTGGACATTAAAAATAGAGCCCCTGATCATCCGCGCGCCCGACCCTGACCGACCGCCTGCCCAAACATTGCCTGGCCGCGTATAAGGCCCCCCATGCCCTCCGATCGGCTCGTCCCTGACCAGGCCGGCCGCGCACTGAGTCTGCAGCCGTCATGCTAGTTTCCTGACCGGCAGGACCATGAGTGGTCCACGCCGTCGTGACCCGGCCAGTCGGGGGTGGAGAAGGGCGGAGTGGGCCTCCAGCAATGGCCCCCGGTAGGTGCCATGCCTATGCCCGCTTTTCGGGGCCCGCAGAATTGGGGAACCGGCGCCAGTCCTGATTCCGTGCGGGGAATTGGATTCTCCGCCCCAGCGCCAGCCCTGATTTCGGAGTCGGGGTGAGGAGAATCCAGCCCAATATCTTTTCACCATTTAATATTTTATGTATTTCTAGAGGTCTTTTTTTTTCTAGATTAAACAGTTTCTAGATTAAACAGTTTACGTTTCTCTAAATGATCCTTGTTATTTACTCCTTTTCACCACATCTATCTTTTTCCCTTTGTTATCGCTTGAATACTTACACATGTTTCCCAAGTACAACCTGACCTCTGTATAGTAAAGTGTCAACATATTCTCCGGTATCTTATACTCTAGTATTCTAACTATAAATATCCAGAATCATTTTTTAATTGGTGCTTACATTATTTATACACCAAAAGTCATGAGTATACTATGAACCTTGGACCTCCTTTTTAGGTTTTCTTCAGTATCATTCACTTTGATCTATTACTATGGAACTGGAAAGGAACTTCGGATGGGAAGGATCCAGTTGTCATGATCCATGTGGGAACCAACGACAGAGGTTGAGGGAGTATGAACATCTAAGGGTTATATTAAAATGCAGAAGCACAGGAGGAATGAGAAAATTGGCCTTGGATCGAAGGGATCAGAGAGTTGAATGCGTAACGCAAAAATTAGTGTGGGAAAATTGGGGTGGGTTTCTTTTGAATTGTCCTGGCGAGAAGGCTTTACACTCATGGCGAGGGGCGATTTAGAACATTTACAAGTAAAGTAGTACAAGGCAGTAGTGCAGAGTAGTGATACAGATAATGGTAACTGGACCATGACAGGAAGGGACAAAGCATACAAACATAAAAGTGCACAACAAATAGCGTCACATGGTGAACAGACAGAATTTATCGCACTTTAACTGAATGCACAAAGCATTCATTAGAGTACCCAGTTACATTTTTTTCCAATTAAGGGGCAATTTAGTGTGGCCAATGTACCTTCCTTGCACATCTTTGGGTTGTGGGGGTGAAACCCACACATACACGGAGAGAATGTGCAAACTCTAAATGGATAGTGACCCGGGGCTAGGATCTGACCCGGGTCTTCGGCACCGTAGGCAACGATGCTAACCACTGCGCCACCGTGCCGCCCACGCAAAGCATTCATGACAAGATAGATAAATTCATGGTAAAAATACAAATTAACAAGTTTGATCTGGCAATTGCAGATGTGTTCAAGGGTATTTGCCATTTCAGATGGCGGAGAAGAAAGGAAAAGGAGGTGGAATAATTCTTAATCAAGCACCAGATCAGTGCAGCAACGCAAAATCATCTCTACACCTAGCAGGACAAGGGCAGCGGATGCACAAGAATGCCACCACCTGCACGTTCCCATCCAAGCCACTCACCATCCTGACTGGGTTATCGGCATTTCTTCAATGTTCCTGAGTCAAAATCCAAGAATTCCTTTCCTACCAGCACTGTACGTGTACCTACACCACATGGACTGCAGCGGTTCAAAAAGGCAGCTCACCATCACCTTCGCAAGGGCAATTAGGGACAGTTAATAAATGAGGCCTATAGCTTAGGGTCTTAAAAAAAGTGACTGCAGATATGGTCCCAGCTGATTGAAAAACCGCAAACCATACGCCTCTGTTCAAGAAAGGAGAGAGACAGGGAACTTTAGGCCAGTAAGCCTCGCATCTATCATTGAATAAATCCTGGTATCCATTATTAAAGAAGTAGTAACAATGCGTTTATAAATTCATTATACTATCAAGCAGAGTCAGCATTGTTTTATGAAAGGGAAATGGAGTTTAACAAAGTTATTCTGGGTTTTGAGAATGTAACCAGCAGGGTGGATAAAGGGAGGCCAGTAGAACTGGCCTGTTTGGATTTCCAAATAGTATTCAATAAGGTGCACCATAAAAGGTTACCACACAAGCTAAGAGATCATGGTGCTGGATAGAAAATTGGCTAACGACAGGAAACAAAGTCGAGATAAATAGGTCATTTTCAGGTTGGCAAAGTGTAATTAATGTAGTAAATCATAGGGATCAGTGATGAGACCTCAACTATTTACAATCTCTATTAATGACTTGGTTTAGAGATTTGGAGGCAGTTTCGGCGGCATTTTAGGTTGGTAGCGGGGTTGGGGGGGCTGCCGATCAGGGGAAATCACAGATTTGAGCCGGGGAGGATGGATGCAAGGTCTTGGGGATGGGCGGAGAAGGTTTAGGGAGATGAAGGATTTGTTTCTGGGAGAGCAGTTTTCAAGCTTGTAGGAGCTGAATGAGAAGTTTGGGTTGAGTTGGGGGGGGGTCCGATACATGCATGTGCAGGACTGAGATATTCCCAACCTTACCGAATATGCCTGCCCCCTCATTGCTGGAGGCGGCACTGCCGGGGGGGGGGGGGGGGGGGGGAGGTTGGGGGGGGATCGTCTCGGTGGTTTACTAGAGGATTTTGGAGGAAGATAAGGTGTCCACGGAGGGGGTTAAGGCTAAGTGGGGGCGGCGCTGGAGGAGGGAATGTGGTGCAAGGTGCTGCGGAGGGTGAATGCCTCGACTTTGAGCGCGAGGCTGGGGCTGAAACAGTTAAAGGTGATGTACAGAGTGCACCTGACAAAGCCTTGGATGAGCCAGCTGTTGGAGGGGATGGAGGATGTCAGTGAGCGATGTGGGAGGGACCTGCGAACCATATCATTATGTTTTGGTCCTGCCTGAAGCTGGAAAGGTTTTGGATGACAGTTTTCAGCACTATTTTGGGGTTTCTGCATGTGGATGTGGAGCCCTTGTAGCCATATTCGGGATGTCGAACCGGCCGGAGTTGCTGATGGGTGTGGGGGCAGATGTCTTGGCCTTCACCTCACTGATTGCTCACAGGCTGGTCTTGTTGGGGTGAGGTCAGCTTCTTCACCACGTGCCTCGACATGGTGGGGGGACCTGCTGGAGTTCTTGCTCGAAGGGGGGCGAGTGGTGGGTTCTACAATGGTTTGGGTTTCATTCTGCATTTTGATGAACTGGTTACTGTTGAGGGAGGGGTGGGGAGGGGGGAAGGAAGGAGGAGGTATGGGTGTGGGGGGGGTGTTTAATGTGTTGGGTGGGTTTGTCATTGTAAAATTGTTGACAATTTGGAATAAACATACTTTAAAAAAGACTTGGTTTAGAGCGTGTATTGTTGCTAGATTTGCTGACAATACAAAGATAAATAGGAAAGCAAGTTGCGAGGAGTGCACAACAGGGCTAGACTTTCAGAGCTCCAGTGTTAGCCAGTGCGGGTGCAATTTCAAAATTGCAGTCATCGAGATTATCTTGGGACCCCAATGCCTCTGGTCAGTTTGTTCAAAGGGCTGGCAGAGGAGGGAACAAGACATCTACGAGCTCCATTTAAGGTCCTTAAGGAGCTTGTTAAGGGGCCTGTTTGGTACAAAGTGGAATTCGTAAACTCTTTCAGTCAACCTGAACAATTGTCATATTCATTGTAGGGCTAAGTAAAGTTTGTCCTTGTGTTTGAACTGCTTTTAATTAACATTGTGCCAGTGCAAGCGCAGGATCTTAATTTTTCCTACAAGGCCTCTTTCATTCGTTGATGCTGCTCGCCCTGTAAGAAGTTGCCTGCTTTATCCATCTTTGCAGAAGTAGCCCCCAACAGGGTTGTCATCTGCCTTTGCCGTTGGTGCTCTTCAGGTAGCTCCCATCTCCTGGAGGTGCTTGGCTCTACAACTTAGGTACTGAGCTCACCTCCTGCCCAATTTGGCCACTTAGATTGAAAAACCGTATCATGCTGAGGTGCGGGGTTGGGCCCCAGAATTCACCCGGGTGTCAGGTTCCCGACACCAATTTGAAAATCCCACATAAACGTCTGCAACGGGTTTACAAAGGTTGAGTGGGCTAACATTTGGCAAATGGAGAATAACGTGGAAAAATGTGAGGCTGCCGACTTTGGAAGGAAAAACAAAAAAGCAGAATATTATTTAAATGGAGAGGCGGCAGAATACTGTGGTACAAAGAGATCTGGGTATCCTAGTGCATGAATCCCAAACAGTTGTTGTGTCGGTACAGCAAGTAATTGAGAAAGCAATTGAAATGTTAGCCCTGTATTGCAAGGAGGACGGAACATAAAAGTAGGGAAGTCTTGCTACCATTATATAGGGCATCGATGAGAGCTCTTTTACGACCCACTGGGCTAGTGCACAGTCAATTCCACCCCACTTGACCTGGAGTCGCAACACAATTGAAATTAACAAATTATTCTAAGATAAACAACCGAGGTCTTCGGCCCTTGGCTGCCCAATATCTAAAGTCACCAGGTTTGTAGATCTAAACACAATTAATTTTATTAATAGCAGTAACTATAATTAAAACTGCAATAAATGCAACTAGTTAACAATTATCTAATTCCTAACCCCCTCCCCCTCTTTAACTCACCCAATCCTCTTTATGTCACGGCAGGCAAAGAATCACAGGGGAAAGGAGAGGTGAAAAAATAATGATGAAAGTAAAAGGATGAGTCTTTGTCTCAGATGGTTGTCATCTAGCCCACCTTCCTTCAGTCTAGGCTTTCAGTTCGAGGTTTCTGATTTCAATCTGTAATGGTTTTTAACTGTAGATTAATCCAAGTTAGGGTTCAGAAATACAGCAGCTATGCAGCTTTTTTGGAAAAGGAGAGAGACTCACGCTTCCGTTCTGAGCATCCAAGACCCAATCATCCTTTCCTTGGTTCTCTGAAAACCATTCCACTTGGGTAAGAACCAATCACCGTCTGCTAACTGGCAGGATACGGTCCTTTTGGCCAATTCCACCATCTGCTAACGGGCAGGATATGGTCCTTTGGCCACCAGCCAACCAATTGACCCGAGTCCCTCCGATCTCTCTGGTGCCAAGAAGTCTTGAGTTCTGCTGTTTGAAAGCTAGCACAGTATACTATATTGTAAGTTTTGAGTTCTTCACTTGCTCTGCTCGATTTAATAGTATATGTCCGTTAAACATCCATGGATCGAGGGCTGCACGGTGGCGCAGTGAGTAGCACTGCTCCCTCTCGGCGCCAAGGTCCCAGGTTCGATCCCAGCTCTGGGTCACTGTCCATGTGGAGTTTGCACATTCTCCCTGTGTTTGCGTGGGGTTCGCCCCCACAACCCAAAAAGATGTGCAGGATAGGTGGATTGGCCGTGCTAAATTACCCCATATTTGGAAAAAATGAATTGGGTACTCTAAATTTATTTTTTAAAAACATCCATGGATCAAAAAAGATAACTGAAAATTAAAAGAAATGGGAAATAAGAGAATCAACAGGAAAGGCCCTTGCAGCGCACCCAGAGTACGGTTTATAGTTTTAGTTTAAGGAGGGATATACATTGGAGGCAGTTCAGACAAGGTACACTAGGTTGATTCCTCGGATGAAGACAGTGTCTTATGGGGACAGGTTGGGCGTATACCCAATGGAATTTAGAAGAATAAGAGGTTATCATATTGAAACATACAAGATTCTAAGGAGGCTTGACTGGGTAGTTGCTGAAAGGATGATTACTCTTGCAGGGAACCTAGAACTAGGGCGACACATTTTCAGAATAAGGAGTCTCCCTTCCAACAAGGAGGTGAGGGGAATTTCTTCTTTCTAAATCATTAATCTTTGGAATTCTCTACTGCAGATCAGTCATGATCATATTTGAATGGTAAAGTAGGCTTGAGGAGCTGACTGGCCTATTCCTTGGTCCTTATGTAATATTTAGCAGTGTTAAGTTTAATTTTGCCATTTGTCTTTGCAATTTCATTGTCAATCTAAATTCTGCAATTGATCAGCATCTTCGACTTCTATTGTTTTCTCTATTTTCGTGCTGTCACTTCAATTTGAGCTGATTTCAAGCCTCAGGCCATGTGTCGATGAGAAAAGCATGTCTCAAGCATTGAACCCTGCATGACACCTTTCAAAACTTCCCAAGTTAGAATTATGCCTCTCAAAGTATTTTAATTTAAACCAATTGTTTAATCAAGTGTTATACCTTGTTATACTTTGGGCTTTTTAATTTAGCTTTTAATTGGGAGCAAATTGTTGACGTTTGCCATTGTAGTTTAATTTTTTTATTAATAAGAATCTTTATTGTCACAAGTAGGCTTGCATTAACAATGCAATGAAGTTACTGTGAAAAGCCCCGAGTACCACATTCCGGCGCCTGTTCGGGTACACAGAGGGAGAATTCAGAATGACCAAATTATCTAATAGTACGTCTTTCGGGACTTGTGGGAGGAAACTCACACAGACACAGGGAGAACGTGCAGATTCCACACAGACAGTGACCCAAGCGGGAATAGAACCTTGGACCCTGGAGCTGTGAGGCAACAGTGCTACCCACTGTGCTACTGTGCTGCTCTTGTGACGTTTTCAAAGAATTGTCAATCATGCTTGTTTATTAAGGATATATAATATATTTGTTCTCCCAACCTTTAGATTGGTTGTTCTGATCTCAATATGCCATTGGGCCTGTGGTCTGCTGGTTCACGCCTTGCACTGTAACAAAGGACAAATTAAATCCAGTCAAATACTGCCCAATAACTAAATCCCAATCATCATCAGTTAGTTCTGGCAAGCAGCACCCACCAATAACCCGATTGCTGATGTACAGTTTTGATTCTGCCAGGAAAACTGTTCCATTACTACAGCCTTGGTCCAAGCTTGGACATGACTTGCATTCCAGAGATGAGAATGACTGCTCGAGTTGATAATTCTTCCCTCAAAATGAGAATTGTACTTGGTATTTCTGTTTTTTTCAAGTGCAAATGCAGACCTTTGTTTTACGTTCCTCGGGATTTTCTTTTTCACAGCTTGAGGGCATCAGTGCCAAGGCTAACATTTGTTGCCCTTTAGTAGGTGATGGTGAAATGCCTATTTGAACTGCTGCACTCCATCTGGTACAGGTCCACTCACTGTGCTATTTGTTGTCTTCTCTATTCTGCTTTACCTGGATGGCTCGGATGCGTAGTGTTGAATAAAGAACACAAAGCTTTGTTAACGAACAAACCATAAATGTATTTACACTACTAACTAAGATTTGTTCACATTCCTAAAGTAGAAGGTTATTGTGTTGAATAAAGAACACAAAGCTTTGTTAACGAACAAACCATAAATGTATTTACACTACTAACTAAGATTTGTTCACATTCCTAAAGTAGAAGGTTATTGTATAAAACTGTTATTTCTAACTTACAGAATTTTCAAGTATACAACTGCTCTCTATGCCTGACACTTTTCCAGCTCTCTCCTAACACTCAACTCCTGATGATCTAATCATCTTCTAATCCCAGAACTCTCTAGTCACATGATATATGACTGATCTGTGGTGCATTCTAGTGGTAAGAAGCATTATCATGAACTTGTTAACTCTTTACATCCCAGTCAATATACATATCATTACACTATTAGGAAGGGATTTTGATCGAGCAACAGTGAAGGAACAGCAGGCGGTACAGTTCCAAGTCAGGATGATGTGTTGTTTGGAGAGGAACATGCAGGTGGTAGGTTTCCTATGTGTCTTGCCCTTCTCCTAGGTGATAACGGTTACGGATTTGGAAGGTGCTGTTGAAGGAAGCTTGGTGAGTTGCCACAGTGCATCCTGTGGATGGTACATACTGCTACCACTGTGTACTGGTGATGGAGGGAGTGAATGTTTAAGGTGGTGGATGAGGTGCCAATCAAATGGACTGCTTTGTCCTGATTGATGTTGAGCTTCTTGATTGTTGTGGGAACTGCTCTCATCCAGGCATATGTATTCCTGGCTTGTGCCTTGCAGATGGTGGTCAGAATTTGGGGAGACAGGTGAGTTAACCGCTGCAGAATTCCCAGCCTCTGACCTGCTCTGTTTCCGCAGTATGTTTATGGCTGACCCAGGTTCTACTCGATGATAACCCCAGGATGGTAGTAGGGTTTCAAAGATGTAGTAAATTAAGAAACATTTTCTGTATGTGGCAAATACAACTTGGTGTTTATTGATTATTGAAAACAGCATGTTTACTACAGGTTTTGTATTGTGAATATATCTACCGTTTATAATCCAGAAATATCAGATTAAGGCATTTGGATATTTGCAGATTTTGGGATGTGGTTGACACTGGCACCAGGTGTATTTATCCCTCGCTGACTGTGGGACTGTGGAACTGAATTCCCATTTGAGCTGAATCAGATAGGAGTAGTAAATCAAGTGAACCGGTTGAGTTTTGGTTTACAAAAGTCCATATAGCCTTTTATTTGAATTCAGTTTCACAACCTATCATGGTGAGATTTGAACTTGCCACCCTGTAATTTACTAATACCAGATCTTAACCAATAGATTATTGTTCTGAATAATCCATGTTTCGTCTTCAAATTGAGGTTATGTTTTGTGAATAAAGCAAGTCTAAAATTTGTATTAATGCTTTTCTTGCAGTTTATCTCCATTAAGGTAAAATGCGTGTAATTTACCAGTATAATTATTGTAATGGTCATTACTCCTGAACAAATGGAATAAATTTAGAGAACATTTAAAAATACATCTAATATAGGGTATTTAATGTTCATAACAACACATGGGTTAAGATTCAGTACATTCAAATGTGCAAAGCCAAATAAAATTTAGAATTATAGTGTGATTCAGTGATAAAGCAACTTGTATTGCCTGCAAAAATACGTTTATGCTCTGGGAGAGTACAGGTAAGTAGTCTGTAGAGTAGTTTTGTTTTGTTTGCAAGGAATTTAATATGAGATCTATTAAAATGAGACCAACTTTGGCTTGTCCTTAATCATAGTATAATTAATTTGTGTGATTATACACCTCTTAAGACTTTATGTATTTTTATTCCATCCTTGTAGCCTGGAAGAGTTGTCACACTTGTTGAAGATCCTGAGGTAAAAGAATAATCTATAATTGTAAACCAGTCATTCAGTTTCTAAGATTTTCAATGCATTCATAAAAGTATTTGAAATATTTAAGCTTCTGCGTAGGAACAACAACAAGCCATTGTATATTTATTAACTGATCAAGCATGTGCAAAATAGCAGAAGACTTCTAAATTATAGAATTGTATATTATTACTAAAATCTAAACTCTTAAATAACACAAACTTTGCAGTAAAATACATTCAGTGCCTCTATTTATCAGCATCCAGATTCGGAAGGCAGGGAAACTACATCAAACTTCAGAATCAAAGAATTTACAGTGCAGAAGGAGGAAATTCGGCCCATCGAATCTGCACTGGCCTCTGGAAAGGGCACCCCACCCAAACCCACACCTCCACCCCATCGCCGTAACCCAGTAACCCCACCCCATCTTTTTCGACATTAAGGGCAATTTAGCATGGCCAATCCACCTAACCTGCACGTCTTTGGACTGTGGGAGGAAACCGGAGGAAACCCACGCAGACACAGGGAGAATGTGCAGACTCCGCACAGACAGTAACCCAAGCCGGGAATCGAACCTGGGACCCTGGAGCTGTGAAGCAACTGTGCTAACCAATGTGCTACCATGCTACCCATAATGCATGCTTGTTTATTACAAAGGATTTAAGTCTAATGCTGGCTGATCAGCAAAAGGTCTCCAAAAAAGGCTTAAATTTGACCCATGCCCTTGCAGCTCCTTTATCTACTTCAGCATTGCCCACCCACGCCCACACTAAGATATTCAAGCTCGGCATTAATCAATCAAATGGTTCTCCCTTCCAACTTTATGTTGGTCTGGCCTCAGTTAGAATGTTGGAAAAGGACAAAATGATATACTTTGTTTTGTAATTAAATGTCTTTTAAATACACCCCACTGGCTATTGCTTCATTGCATGCATGCGAGTCTTTAGAGATCTATGCACTGGAACACCCAGATCTCTTTCTTTCGCTCCCTAATTTAATGTTTTTCTCTAAAGGGTGTACATTTTTTTGGTATTCATCCTGTCCACATGCATAACACTGCACTTTACAAGTTAAACATCATTTGTGAATCAAAAACCCAATGTATCAAGATTGACTTGAAGCAGTCACCCTGCTACAATCCTGTACAATCCTGTGATACAATCCTGACATTTGCACAGTTCTTAGTATCTTATGCAAACTGGGGGATCACACACCTATCCAGATCATTAGTAAAAATACTGAAGAGCAAAGATCCCAACACCAAACTCTGCAGGACATCACTGGTGACCTTTCTCCAAATAGATCCAATCCATTTATAAGCACTAGTTTTCAATGCAACTCAATATATTAGTACAATACTGAAAGTTTTGACTTTGTAATATACTTATATGATGCCTCCTCTTTTTGGGCCTACCATTGGCAGCTGTGCCTTTAATTGCCTGTCCTACCGTGAAATTCCCTCCATAATAAGAACATAAGAGCTAGGAACAGGAGTAGGCCATCTGGCCCCTCGAGCCTGCTCCGCCATTTAATGAGATCATGGCTGATCTTTGTGGACTCAGCTCCACTCTCCGGCCCGTACACCATATCCCCGAATCCCTTTATTCTTTAGAAAGGCATCTATCTTTTTCTTAAAAACGTTTAAAGAAGGAGCCTCAACTGCTTCACTGGGCAAGGAATTCCAGAGATTCACAACTCTTTGGGTGACGAAGTTCCTCCTACACTCCGTCCTTAATCTACCTCCCCTTATTTTGAGGCTATGCCCCCTAGTTCTGCTTTCCCCAACCAGTGGAAACAACCTGCCCACATCTATCCTATCTATTCCCTTCATAATTTTATATGTCTCAATAAGATCCCCCCGCATCCTTCTAAACTCCAATGAGTACAGTCCCAGTCTACTCAACCTCTCGTCATAATCTAATCCCCTCAACCCTGGGATCAACCTAGTGAATCTCCTCTGCACTCCCTCCAGTGCTCATAGTCTTTTTATTACTCTTCTTTCCCTATTAACCTCCTTAAAATGCACCTCTTTAACTAAACCTCTGCTTACCCCTCCTGATTTCTCTCTCTTTTAGCTGCCATCCAATTTCCCTCTCTGAAGATCTTTAGGTCATTTTCTATGTTAAAGATGCTGTATTATTATATACGCAAGTCATTGATAGATTTTTGCAGAATTGTCATTTCATCGTATATTTTGCTCACCAGGTGTTTATTGTCAGTCTTGACAGTGTGTCCTTTTACTTCACCCTAATCTTCATTTTTGCTTTGACTCTGTCTTTCTCAGTAGGAACATAGTGGTAGTGAATGGCAACAATAGATCCTGTAAAGCATATTAGTTTCTTTTGCATTGCTCACTGTGCCTTTAAAGGCCTCCTTTCTTTTTAAAAAAGATTCCCAGAAAGCATCCAGAGAACGTTGTTCAGCACTTAACTGGAGCATTATCAAGCAAAACTGGATGAGCTATTGTGACCAAAAGCTTGATCAAATAGATAGATTTTAGGGAGTATCTAAGAGAGAAAAAATTAGGCTTCGGGAGGAAGTGCTAGAATTGGGTTCCAGGCAACTGAAGACCTGGCCATCAATGGGTCGGCGATTTTGAAGTTAGTGCTGGGTAAAAGACAAGGATTAAATGAGTACACCAATTTGGAGAATTGCAAGGCTGGAAAGGTTGCAGTGAAAGAAAGGAGCAAAGCTATGGAGTGATTTGAAAACAAGGAAATTTGAAATCTCTTTGGGCGTCCACTGTTTCTAGCTTTTCAGCATTTAAATAATACTCTGATCTATTTTTGTTTTGGTCTAAATTGAATTATCTCACTATAGCCTACATTGAAATCCACCTGCCACAGTTTTATCCATTTATTTAATCTATAAATATCTCCTTGTAGATTGGAGCATAAAACCACATTACCTAGTATATTCACCAATCTTTGTCATCAACATGCTTGAATATATAATTAGTTGAGGCTCCAGCACAGATCATTGAGGAACTTCCTTCAATTATTAATACCCTCCACCCTGGGTGACATTGCGCAGTGGTTAGCACTACTACCTACGGTACTGAGGACCCGGGTTTGATCCCGGCCCCAGGTCACTGTCCGTGTGGAGTTTGCACATTCTCCCCATGCCTGCGTGGGTTTCACCCCCACAACCCAAAGATGTGCGGGTTAGGTGAGTTGGCCACACTAACTTTCCCCTTAATTGGAAAAAAATAATTGGGACCTCTAAAATTTGTTATAAAATTAATACTCTCCACCCTCTACCTCCTAACTAATCAATAATTAGCATTCAATTCCACAAGCTTTAAATTTAACTAACAGTCTCTTATCAAACCTTATCAAATGCCTCCTGAAGGTCTATATTAACTATATCAATAGACATTCTATAATCTAGTATTTTAGTTCCTTTCTCAAACAATTCCATTAAGTTTGTTGACATGATCTACCCTTACCTTCTCAACCTTTTCTCTCGCCTGAGATGTGGTGACCCTCGGGTTAAGTCCCAACCCATCCGCTCTCAAGGGGGAGAGAAGCCTACGATCTTCTGGGACTGTGGCGACATTTATCCTTTACAAATCCATTTTTGCACTCTAATCAGCTCAAATTTCTCCAAGTGCTCAGTCACTCTGACCTTAATTATAGATTCCAATAATCTTCCTCGATGTTAGACTAAAGGCTATAACTTCTCACTTCTTTATCTCAACTTTCTTAAATTTGTAATTTTTTAATCTTGCTGTCTTTGGAATTGGCTAGGCAACATAGTTTTCGGTGGAGGGTAAAAATGTTGGTCTTGCCAATGTTTAATTGGACTTAATTATGGCACATCCAGTCCTGGCTGCTAAGTTTGTTGACAACATATGGGCAGAGATCAAGTGAGGTGGTAGTGAGATATTGTTGGATGTTATTGACATAAATGTGGAACCCGAGAGCTTCCACAAAATGATTTATTGGATTAGTGTAAATACTTTAGGTTTTAAGTATTCTGAAGCATTTTGTTCCTTGTTGAGTTTCTGATCACAACCAAGAGGTTGAGAGTCATACATATTGCATACAAAGACCTCCCCAGAGGGTATGCTGAGCAATTATCTCTGTCAGGATTAGGATTGGGTCAGGTAAGAATGGGGATGGAATTCTTAATATGGGAAACTGAAGTTTCCTGACTATTCATCTTTTGGGCGGCACGGTAACACAGTCGTTAGAAATGTTGCTTCACACCGCCAGGGTCGATTCCCGGCTTGTGTCACTGTCTGTGCAAAGTCTGCACATTCTCCCAGTGTCTGCGTGGGTTTCCTCTGGGTGCTCTGGTTTCCTCCTACAAGTCTCGAAAGACGTGCTTGTTAGGTGAATTGGACATTCTGAATTCTCCCTCAGTGTACCTGAACAGGCGCCGGAGTATGGCGACTAGGGGATTTTCACAGTAACTTCATTGCAATGTTAATGTACAGTACGAAGTCTTACAACACCAGGTTAAAGTCCAACAGGTTTGTTTCGATGTCACTAGCTTTCGGAGCGCTGCTCCTTCCTCAGGTGAATGAAGAGGTATGTTCCAGAAACATATATATAGACAAATTCAAAGATGCCAGACAATGCTTGGAAAGCGAGCATTAGCAGGTGATTAAATCTTTACAGATCCAGAGATGGGGTAACCCCAGGTTAAAGAGGTGTGAATTGTGTTAAGCCAGGACAGTTGGTAGGATTTTGCAGGCCAGATGGTGGGGGATGAATGTAATGCAACATGAATCCCAGGTCCCAGTTGAGGCCACACTCACGTGTGCGGAACTTGGCTATACGTTTCTGCTCGGCGATTCTGCGTTGTTGCGCATCCTGAAGGCCGCCTTGGAGAACGCTTACCCGGAGATCAGAGGTTGAATGCGCTTGACTGCTGAAGTGTTCCCCGACTGGAAGGGAACATTCCTGCCTGGTGATTGTTGCGCGATGCCCGTTCATTCGTTGTCGCAGTGTCTGCATGGTCTCGCCAATGTACCACGCTTCGGGACATCCTTTCCTGCAGCGTATGAGGTAGACAACGTTGGCCGAGTCGCACGAGTATGTACTGCGTACCTGGTGGGTGGTGTTCTCACATGTAATGGTGGTATCCATGTCGATGATCTGGCACGTCTTGCAGAGATTGCCATGGCAGGGTTGTGTGGTGTTGTGGTCACTGTTCTGAAGACTGGGTAGTTTGCTGCAAACAATGGTTTGTTTGAGGTTGCGCGGTTGTTTGAAGGCAAGTAGTAGGGGTGTGGGGATGACCTTGGCAAGATGTTCATCTTCATCAATGACGTGTTGAAGGCTGTGAAGAAGATGTCGTAGTTTCTCCGCTCCGGGGAAGTACTGGACGACGAAGGGTATTCTGTCGGTTGTGTCCCATGTTTGTCTTCTGAGGAGGTCGGTGCGGTTTTTCGCTGTGGCGCGTTGGAACTGTCTATCGATGAGTCGAGTGCCATATCCCGTTCTTACGGGGGCATCTTTCAACGTCTGTAGATGTCTGTTACGCTCCTCCTCGTCTGAGCAGATCCTGTGTATACGGAGAGCTTGTCCATAGGAGATGGCTTCTTTAATGTGTTTAGGGTGGAAGCTGGAGAAGTGGAGCATCGGGAGGTTATCCGTGGGTTTGCGGTAAAGCAAAGTGCTGAGCTGACCGTCCTTGATGGAGATGAGTGTGGCCAAGAATGCAACTGATTTTGGAGAGTAGTCCATGGTGAGTCTGATGGTTGGATGGAACTTATTAATGTCATCGTGTAGTCGTTTCAGTGATTCTTCGCCGTGGGTCCAAAGGAAAAAAATGTCATCGATGTATCTGGTGTATAACGTCGGTTGAAGGTCCTATGCGGTGAGTAGGTCCTGTTCAAACTTGTGCATGAAGATGTTGGCGTATTGCGGTGCGAATTTGGTCCCCATGGCTGCTCCGTGCATCTGGATGAAGAACTTGTTGTCGAAGGTGAAGACGTTGTGATCCAGAATGAAGCGGATGAGTTGCAGAATTGCATCTGGAGACTGGCAGTTGTCGGTGTTGAGTACTGAGGCTGTAGCAGCAATGCAGTCGTCATGGGGGATGCTGGTGCAGAATGCCGAGACGTCCATTGTGACGAGGAATGTTCCTGGTTCAACTGGTCCATGGTTGCTGAGTTTCTGTAGGAAGTCCGTCGTGTCGCGACAGAAGCTGGGCGTACCTTGTACGATGGGTTTCAAGATGCCCTCGATGTAGCCAGAGAGGTTCTCACACAGGGTCCCATTGCCTGAAACGATAGGGCGGCCTGGTGTGTTGGCCTTATGTATTTTTGGGAGGCAGTAGAGATCTCCAATGCGGGGAGTACGTGGGATGAGAGCATGTAGGGTGCTCTGAAGATCTGGATCCAAGGTCTTGATCAGTCTGTTAAGTTGGCGGATGTGTTCCTTGGTCGGATCTGCGGGTAACTGTCTGTAGTGTTCTTGGTTGTTCAGTTGTCGGTATACTTCTTTGCAGTAGTCCGCTCTGTTCAGTATGACAGTGGCCCCTCCTTTGTCAGCTGGTTTGATGACGATGCTGCGGTTGGTCTTGAGAGCGCGGATGGCATTGCGTTGTGCTTGGGTGACGTTCGGGGCTGTCTTGTGAATGCGACTGATGAATCTGGCATTGACGCGACTCCTGACGGCTTGAGCATACATGTCGAGTCTAGGGCAGCGGCCTTCCGGAGGGGTCCAATTCGACTCTTTCCCCTTCGGTTGCCGCACCCACCGCAGATCTCGCGGTCTGCTGTTCCGGTTCATTGGTAGTCTGCTTGGGTTCGCTGTTGGCCTTTTGGGGTCTGTGGAAGAATTCCCGGAGCCTCATTCGCCTAATGAATTCCTCCGTGTCTGCCGCGAGACTGATGGGGTCCATTTTGGTGGTGGTGCAGAAATTGAGCCCTCTGCTGAGGACTTCGATTTCGTCTGGTTGAAGGGTGTAGTCTGACAAGTTGACAATAGATTTCCCTGTATTGTTTTCTACTGTGGTACCGGGGGTGGCTTGGTTGCTGCTGGTGGTGATGCCGAGTTTCTCAAGCTTTCTGTTCTTGGTGTGCATATAGGTGGCATAGTATTGTTGTCTCATCTGTTTGGCGGTGTTCCGCAGCTGGTCTGCTGCGTCCTGAGCGCAAGTTGAGAATATGGCCTCTATCTTGGTTTCCAGGTTGCGTCGTCTGCTGTAGAGCTGGCGGACAAGGTGGTTGAGGAGTGTGAGAGAGGGGCGACGGCAGAGTCTCTCAGCGTAGTCTGTGTTGTAGGTCGACTTGAGTGGGTTTGTGATCTGTAGCCCTTTTGGGATCTTGTCTGCTTTCTTGCATCTTTGTAGAAACTTTGTATAAATGACAACTGCCAATCTCCAGACGCAATTCTGCAACTCATCCACTTCATTCTGGATCACAACATCTTCACCTTCGACAACAAGTTCTTCATCCAGACGCACGGAGCAGCCATGGGGACCAAATCCGCACTCCAATACGCCAACATCTTCATGCACAAGTTTGAACAGGACCTACTCACCGCACAGGACCTTCAACCGACGTTATACACCAGATACATCGATGACATTTTTTTCCTTTGGACCCACGGCGAAGAATCACTGAAACAACTACACGATGACATTAATAAGTTCCATCCAACCATCAGACTCACCATGGACTACTCTCCAAAATCAGTTGCATTCTTGGACACACTCGTCTCCATCAAGGACGATCACCTCAGCACTTTGCTTTACCGCAAACCCACGGATAACCTCCCGATGCTCCACTTCTCCAGCTTCCACCCTAAACACATTAAAGAAGCCATCCCCTATGGACAAGCTCTCCGTATACACAGGATCTGCTCAGACGAGGAGGAGCGTAACAGACATCTACAGTCGTTGAAAGATGCCCCCGTAAGAATGGGATATGGCACTCGACTCATCGATAGACAGTTCCAACGCGCCACAGCGAAAAGCCGCACCGACCTCCTCAGAAGACAAACATGGGACACAACCGACAGAATACCCTTTGTCGTCCAGTACTTCCCCGGAGCGGAGAAACTTCAACATCTTCTTCACAGCCTTCAACACATCATTGATGAAGATGAACATCTTGCCAAGGTCATCCCCACACCCCCACTACTTGCCTTCAAACAACCGCGCAACCTCAAATAAACCATTGTTTGCAGCAAACTACCCAGCCTTCAGAACAGTGACCACAACACCACACAACCCTGCCATGGTAATCTCTGCAAGACGTGCCAGATCATCGACATGGATACCACCATTACATGTGAGAACACCACCCACCAGGTACGCGGTACATACTCGTGCGACTCGGCCAACGTTGTCTACCTCATACGCTGCAGGAAAGGATGTCCCGAAGCGTGGTACATTGGCGAGACCATGCAGACGCTGCGACAACGAATGAACGGACATCGCGCGACAATCACCAGGCAGGAATGTTCCCTTCCAGTCGGGGAACACTTCAACAGTCAAGGGCATTAAGCCTCTGATCTCCGGGTAAGTTGTTCTCCAAGGCGGCCTTCAGGACGCGCGACAACGCAGAATGTCCGAGCAGAAACTTATAGCCAAGTTCCGCACACATGAGTGCGGCCTCAACCGGGACCTGGGATTCATGTCGCATTACATTCATCCCCCACCATCTGGCCAGCGAAATCCTACCAACTGTCCTGGCTTGATACAATTCACACCTCTTTAACCTGGAGTTACCCCATCTCTGGATCTGTAAAGATTTAATCGCCTGCTAATGCTCGCATTCCAAGCATTGTCTGGCATCTTTGAATTTGTCTATATATGTGTTACTGGAACATACCTCTTCATTCACCTGAGGAAGGAGCAGCGCTCCGAAAGCTAGTGACATCGAAACAAACCTGTTGGACTTTAGCCTGGTGTTGTACGACTTTGTACTGTGCTCACCCAGTCCAACGCCGGCATCTCCACATCGATGTTAATGTAAGCCTACTTGTCACAATAATAAAGATTATTATTATTGTACATTGTATGGCATTATAGTCATTTATAGGGAGCGGTTCCAAATATAAACAATTCCTACCATCGGGTGGGTTATTAACTTTTTTCAATTGCAGCATTGCATCAGAGACCGTATATTTTAGAACATTAGCAATAAAAATTAAGATTAATTAACATATAGAGAGAGCCTTTTTCCTTGTCCGCTGTTACATTATTAGGATCTGCCAATCTCGGGTGGAAGAGTGCAAATTGCCCCCATCCAAAACATAATATTTACTGTTATAAGCATATATAGTTAATTGCCTCAACAATCCATAGTGCAACCACAAACTTATTTTGTGCGAGTAGCCATTCCATGTTTGTGAAGTATGTATATCTCATTAAACTTCTTTTCTGCAGTAAACCACTGCAATTCATTATTGGAAAAGATATTTTGGACAAATGCATGACCATATCATATGTTTACGTTCAGGGCCTTGTATGGGGTGTGGTGTATAAGCTTCCAGATGGAAAGGAAGAAGAGGTGAAGGAATATCTTGACTTCCGAGAAAAAGATGGTTACAGGACCATTACTGTTACATTTTATCCTAAGGATACTTCAATACATCCTTTCCCTGTGATGCAATACATAGGAACATGTGATAATCCCAATTACTTGGGCCCAGCACCCTTGGAAGACATGGCTCTGCAGATTTTAAATGCTGTTGGGGAAAGTGGAAGGAACACGGAGTACTTATTTGAACTTGCTGACTCCTTACGAAAGCTTGTTCCAGAAGATACAGATGAACACCTTTTTTCATTGGAGAAAATGGTCAAAGAGCTTTTAGAGAGAAATGGAAAAAGTAACGGTATATAAAGGATTGTTGCAATAAAACAGGACTGGATCAGAGACTTCCTTTATCTTAACCCCTTATTCCTCTTTTTTAATTTATTCTTGCTGTATGACAATTATTCTTGACAATGTCCACCAAAACATAGTGGAAGATATTGAAAGCAATGCTGATTACCTTAATGTGATATTTTTAAAAGTACCTATGTATCCATGTATTTTGTGTATGAAAATGTGTTCGCTCATTATTCAACCATGGTGCTTAGGAATGTCATGCTTACCTACACTGGAGGTGTACTTGCCGACAAGCCTGGTTATAAATTAAACCCAAGGGAAGCACAGTAGCGCAGTGGTTAGCATTGCTGCCACATGGCACCGAGGTCCCAGGTTCGATCCCGGCTCTGGGTCACTGTCCGTGTGGAGTTTGCACATTCTCCCAGTGTTTGCGTGGGTTTCATCCCCACAACCCAAAGATGTGTAGGGTAGGTGGATTGGCCATGTTAAATTGCCCCTTAATTGGAAAAAATGAATTGGGTACTCTAAATTAATTAAACCAAGAATAGTTTGCACTGAATACCCTGAATATTTAGGTATCATCATTTTAAGTATTGTCATAAATTCTAAGTGGAAAAGTCAAATTTCAACTTGGCGGATTATAAGATTATCCCATAATATATTTATATGGATGCTGCCTGCCTGTCTTATTGCTGGAAACAGCAGACAAGCAGAAATCCATGTATTGCATGTACAATAGATGAATGTTGGATTGCAGAATTGGTCCCAGCGGTTGACCTTGGACGTACAACATCTAATAATTGAAACATTTCAACTATGACTATTGTAAATGGCTCTGTAGCATATCCCAACAGAATCCGTAGAACGCTTAACTAAAAACAGAAAATGCTGGACATATTCAGCAGCATCTTTGAAAAGAGAAACCAAGTTAAGGTTTCAGGTCGATGGTCTTTCATCAGAATTGAAAAAGGTTGGAGTTCAACAGTCTTTAAGCAAGGGAAGGAAAGAACAACAGGAAAGGTATGTAATCGAGTGGAAGGAGTATTTAAATGACAAAAAAGGATGATGGAGCCCGGCAAAAGGTAGTGGTTGGGACAAGTGCATTAGAGCAGTGACCATTATAATGGTGATGATATTTTGTTTTAAAGTGCTTCCTACATAAGTTATGATGTGGAGATGCCGGCGTTGGACTGGGGTGAGCACAGTATGAAGTCTTACAACACCAGGTTAAAGTCCAACAGGTTTGTTTCGATGTCATTAGCTTTCGGAGCGCTGCTCCTTCCTCAGGTGAATTCACCTGAGGAAGGAGCAATGCTCCGAAAGCTAGTGACATCGAAACAAACCCTGTTGGACTTTAACCTGATGTTGTAAGACTTCGTACTGTACATAAGTTATGAAAGGTGCTATGTAAGTGCAACTTTTTCTTTAAAGAAGCAAATGATAGTCTCGGGCCGGACTGTAAATAACAACAGCTGTCTGGAAAAAAAACAGGAGTGAAGGTTACGATTTGAAATTGTTGTACTCAATGTTGAGTTCGGTAAGTTACCTTTTTAACCATTGCTTCTATTTTTGTTTAAAGAGCCGGTGCTGGTAATCATTCTACTGTTGGCTTTTATTACTCCTTTTGACTATTTTTCCCTCTTTTTATACACCATTACCAGCCCCATTTGCTTTGCACCATCATCTCTTTTTATTATTTAATCATTCGGTTTTCCACCCTATAACAGATCAATCCTCCCATGTCTCACCTTGTCCCACATCTAGGTTTGCTTGGAAAGTGTAAAATCCCTCACTTTTTTCAAGTTTTGATTTATGGTTATCGATCTGAAACAGTAACTCTGTTTCTCTCTTCAGATACTGCCTGACCTGCTGAGTATTTCCAGCATTTGCTACTTTCATTTCAGATTTCCAGCATTAGTAATGTTTCCTTTTGTACTATAGGACACTTCCCGTAACAGCCTCCCCGAACAGGCGCCGGAATGTGGCGACTAGGGGCTTTTCACAGTAACTTCATTGAAGCCTACTTGTGACAATAAGCAATTTCCATTTTCATGTTGAATATTCTAGGTGATTATTCTAAGTCGAACCAGAAAATGTCCAAATTGCACTCAAACTTGTGTACGTGGTTTCTGAGCAATATTTGGGCGGCACGGTAGCACAGTGGTTAACACTGTTGCTTCACAGCTCCAAGGTCCCAGGTTCGATTCTCGGCTTGGGTCACTGTCTCTGCGGAGTCTGCACGTTCTCCCCATGTCTACGTGGGTTTCCTCCGGGAGCTCCGGTTTCTTCCCACAGTCCAAAGATGTGCAGGTTAGGTGGATTGGCCATGCTAAATTGCCCTTAGTGTCCAAAAAGGTTAGGTGGGGTTACGGGGATAGGGTGGAGGTGTGGGCTTAAGTAGGGTGCTCTTTCCAAGGACCAGTGCAGACTCGATGGGCCGAATGACCTCCTTCTGCACTGTAAATTCTATGATTCTGCCTCTCTTCAGGGTTTTAAAACACTAAATCGATACGCTGATTTTTGCCAAATATTTGGAAAAGGTGAGACTGCAAACTACAGTACAATGAGCCATAATTATTTTCAGACTGTAAAAGCTATCAATAGAAATTAATATAATTTTAGTTGGTTTTAAATTATAATAAAAGCTTGTCAGAGTTTTGACATGCACTGGAAATTACATTTAAATCGGGATTGCTCTAACGCACCATTGTAATTCACATTTGTCAAGCTGCTGTTGTTTAGCAAGTGTGTGTTTCATGAATGTAAAGTAATATCATTATTGAACTTTATTTACCAGTTTTGAATGAACCTCAAACAGTAAGCCATTTTTTAAAAAATGAATAAAAATAAATGTAATACCATTAATGGTAATGTTGATTTTAAATGTATTTCTTTCTTGATGTTTACTAAAGGACACAGGCAAATTCATAATTTCTAATTTGAGTGGGAATCACATTTTACATGGTACTGACAGCCCTTATTTAAGGTCTGCAACTGTTTCTTGTCTTGTTCTTTGCCAATCCCTGACCTGGTGTTGAAATGAAAATCGCTTATTGTCACAAGTAGGCTTCAAATGAAGTTACTGTGAAAAGCCCCTAGTCGCCACATTCCGGCGCCTGTTCGGGGAGGCTGGTACGGGAATCGAACCGTGCTGCTGGCCTGCCTCGGTCTGCTTTCAAAGCCAGCGATTTAGCCCTGTGCTAAACAGCCTGTTGCCAACCCACTAGCCAGAAGAAACCCCTTCTCCCTATTTGATCTATCAAAATCCTTCATGATTTTGTACAAATATTTTTTAGCGAGTTTTAAGCTATAATAAAGCAAGTTAAGACTTTTGACTTGCACTGAAAATTACTTTTAAAATCTGGATTCTTCTAAGGCAGTGTTTTTCAAACTTTTTTGCCTGGGACTCATTTACACTAACCAGCCATCCTTCACGGCTCACGCCAGCCGACCTTCATGACGCACGCCACTGACGTTTGCAATCTACGCCGGCCGACATTCGCAACCCACCATTTTCTCCTACTTTTAATGCGAGAGGTGAGCCTGGGCTAATAGTCTATAGTTTAGGGTAGCAAAGAATGAGAAATTACCTAATTGAAACAGGCATTATTCTATCAGGACTCTACAGAGCAGATGCAGAATGTAAGTTTTCCTCAGATAGGTGGTTTACAGCCTGGGGATATAATCTGCAAGTTACAATGTGACAATTTTAGACATAGATGAGGAGGAATTACTTAAAGTATTGTGAATCTTTTTAATCTCTAAAATTCACCATCAAAGAGAGTTCTGCAGGCTCAGCCATTGAGCATGTTCAAGACAGATGGGGAAAAAAATCTTCTCCTGGGCCAGCACACTGATGTCAGGAGGAGGCGGTGTTTCTCTCTGGGCTTCGGGCATGCGCACTGATGAGCAGGCACACATGCGCAGCGCGCCCGCTGTTTTAAAGCCGCTTGCAGCCGGCACTTTTAAAAGCCGGCTACTGCGGCCGTTGCACCTGAATTCCCGTGATCGGGAACGCCGCGATGAATGGCTCTGCGACCCTCCCGACAGCTGCCCGCGACCTCCACTTTGAAAATGCCTGCTCTAAGGCACCACTATAATTCACATTTGTCAAGCCTCTACTGGGGCTCTGCTTAACTTTTATCAATTCCAGCTTCTCTAATCCTTGCACATAACTAAAATTCCTGATTCTTGGTATCGATGTTAAACATTCTCTGTACTGTCTCCAAGGGCTTGACATCATTCCAAAAATGTGATGCCCAGAATTCTATCCAGCACACCAGCTGAGGCCAAATCAGTGAGCTGTAAAGATTTAGCATGACTACCTTGACAGGGATTCTCCCTTCTGGGGACTAAGTCCCCACGCCGGCGGGAAAACCAAGCCAACCACTCCGGCGTCAGCAGCCCCCAAATGTAAGGAACTCTCTGAACCTTCGGGGGCTAGGTGGACGCTGCACGGGTTTGAGCGCTCCAGCGAGTTTGCGCATGCGTGGAATGGCCGGCGTATTTCCCTTCGCGCCTTACCCGGGCAATATGGCGGAGCCCTACTGGGGCCCGGCGGGGAGGAAAGAAGTCCCCCACGGAACAAGCCCGTCTGCAGATCGGTGGGCCCCAATTGCGGGCCAGGCCACCATGGGGGTCCGGCCCCCCGTGGTCGGATCGCCCCGTGCCCCCCCCCTCCAGAGGAGCACCCCCGCATACTCACCTCCAGGTCTTGTCGTGCGTGAGGTGAGTAATTGACGCCGGAAGGACTGGCCAAAACTGGACTGCCACTCGGCCATCAGGACCTGGAGAATTGCCGGGGCGTGGCGGGAATCCCGCCGCCGCCCGAAAAAACGGCGCCGGAGAATAGGGCAGCCGGCGGCGGGGCAGGATTCACACCTCCACCCGGGGATTTTCCGACCCAGCGGGGAGTCGAAGAATCCCGGCCACTTGTTTTTATCCTCCGTGCCCTATTTAAAAAACCCAGTGTCCTGTAGCTTTCTCTTTATTAAAATGTATTTTATTCCAAACATATTACAAAGTACAAAAACATCAATAAGCCGGAGAACATTCACCACGTCCCACAATTTACTGTTTTTACAAGTCCATTTTCACCCCTGCCCCACAACGAATAATTCCTAAAACATGGCCGTGAACCGTCCCCACCGTGTCTCGAAACCCTCCGCTGATCCCTTCAATTCAAACTTCATCTTCTCCAACCAAAGGAAGTTGTACAGGTCCCCTAGCCAGGCTGCCGCCTCTGGCGGTGTTGTCGACCGCCATTCCAGCAAGATCCTTCGCCGGGCAACAAGAGAGGCAAAGGCCACCAGCCTTCCTTCCCTCCATGAGCTCCAGCATTTCCGATACCCCAAAATCACCACCATAGAGTCCGGCCCGGCCTCTAGCCTCAAATCTTTGCTAGCATCCTGAACACTCCCATCCAGTACCTCTCCAATTTCTCAGAGCCCCAGAACATATGCACAAGGTTTGCTGGCCCTCGCCCACACTTTTCACACTCATCTGCCAACCCCTGGAAGAACCCACTCATCCTCGCCCGAGTCATGTACACCCTATGTACCTCCTTAAACTGAATCAAACTCATCCTCACACATGAGGAGGAGGAATTCCCCTATGCAGCGCCTCACTCCACACTCCACATCCTATCTTTATCCCCCACCCTCAACTCTCCTGCCATTTCTCCTTAATCCTCACTACTTGCGCTCCCCCAGCCACCCAAATATATCCCCGATCCTATCCTACCCTCCCCTTCCAGGTCCGGAGGCAGCAACCGTTACTATAGGGCATATCTTGGCAGTTTGAGAAACCCTCTCCACATCTCCCTTGCAAAGTCCCTCACTTGCATATACTTAAATTCACTTCCCTTCGGGAGGTCTCCCCTCTCCCACAGCTCTTCCAGACTTGCAAACCTTTCCTCCAGACATAGATCCACCCCCCCACAGCAGCCCCATCTCTCTCCACCTCCTATCCATGCCATCCGTCTCCCCCGGCTTGAACCCGTGGTTCTCATAAAGGTGTTAACACTGAAATCCCCTCCATCTTAAAGTGTCTCCTCAGATGGTTCGGCACCCTAATCGTGGATTGTACCTTCCCAGAACCTCGACCAGGTACTGCACCCGGTCGAAAGCCTTCTCCAGACCCATAGATACCACTACCTCCGAGACCCGTCCCCTCAACGAGGTTATTATCACATTTAGTAACTGCCTAATATTGCTGGAAAGTTGCCTATCCTTCACAAAGCTCATTTGGTCCTCTGCAACCACCCCTGGAACGCATCATTTCATCCTCCCCGCCACTAACCTAGCCAACACTTTCACATCTGTATTCAACAGTGATATGGGCCTATATGACCCACACTCTAGCGGGTTCTTGCCTTCGGAATTAGCATGATCGTTGCCTGTGTCATTGTCTCCGGTAGCTCGCTCTTCCCCAGCGCCTCACTAAAGGTCCCCAATAAATGTGGTGCCAACGCCACCCGGCCCTCGGGCCTTCCCCGACCATCCCTTTTATGCTTTCCATTACCCCTCTTAACCTTAAAAGCTCCTCCTAAAGCTTGCCTCCTTTTTTCATCCAGCCTGGGAATTCCAGCTCATCCACAAACCGCCCCATATCCCTTTCCTCACCACCCGTATCGGCTCCAGACAATTTCTCATAGTATTCCCTGAACGCCTCATTTATCTTCCCCAGCTCCGTCACTACCTCCCCCTTTCCTGCCCGTACTCTCAGGATTTCTCTAGACACAGCCTGCCTCCGTATTAATACTGCACCCCCCTCACCCTCCTTGGCTGCCCTACTGTCTTTCTTGTGGTCAGCCTGTCTCCTCGCTAATCCCTTCACGGTGGGGCCCTCAAATATTCCCTGTCAGCTTTGACTATCTCCTCCAATAATCATCCACACTCCCCTCTCCTCCTCCTATCGCTGTGTGCCTTGAATTAAATAATCTCCCGCACCCCCCCCCCCCCCCCCCCCGAACCACCATCTTAAATGCCTCTCAGAGTGTGGCCGCTGATGCCTCCCCATTTCAGTTCAGCTCCAAGTAGTCCTTAAGCATCAACCACACCCTATCGCAGAACCACCTGTCCGCTAAAAGCCTGAATTCTAGCCTCCATCCTAGCCTCTGTTCCTGCCTCGAACTCACTCAAACCTCAGAAATCACTATTCCCGCATACTCTACACCAGTGGTAGACCTACAAGCTTGAACTGTTATGGGGGCCCCTTCGCAACCAGCAACAAGGTCTGGATAACCACTGTTATCTTCTTCAATGGGGTTGTTCCATGACAGATCACCACAAATCTTTTAAAAATTTAACCACTACATCTCCGATTTTGATTAAAATTGCTGTATTGGATTATCTCACATGTCAAAGTCACTGGTGTGAATAAAAAATTCCTATGCCTTATAGTTTTCGAGTTATGGGGGGGATGAAAATTAGGGAAATGTTATACACATGCATGATGCATCGTAGAATGATGAAATAAAACATAGAAAAGACCACAGTTAATATAATCTTTTATTTTAGACACCTATGAGAATACATACTACATGAAGCACATTTTACAAAATACCCTTTTTTTCTGTTTTTTCTAGCAACATAGTCACGTACAGTTTTTTCATATGAGAGCTTCCTTGCAATGTCATTTTCTAGAGACAATATGCATAAAGAATTTAAGCACTCTTCAGTCATGGTAGACCGAAATTTGTTTTTTATAAAGGATAGCTTTGAAATATTCCTTTCTGCTTCACAGCTCGTGATAGACAGTGTCAAGTACAGCTTAAGCACAGTAGTAATATTGGGGAACACTTCAATTAGGTGTTGCTCACAAATAAGCTGAAGAACTTCTGCGCATTGCATTTTAGATGGCGTGTTTTCTTCTGTGTTCTGGGATTTCCTAAGGTGCAAATATTCTTTGAACTGATAACACTTGTTTACTAATTTGTGGTCAATATCATCTTTGTAATATGATATTGTAAGTTTAATACTGTCCTCATCAATTTCAGAATTGTTCAACAATTCTGAGAGGAACTTGAACCTTTTCGCAATCTGCTCAGATGGGTCAATCCTCTTGCGTAACTGGATTATCAAGCCGTCATAGAGTTGATATAGAACTTCTATCCTAAATTTGTCAGCTCCTCTCAAAGAAGCAATACCACTTGTTCCATCTGAAAATTTCCTTGTAACAATGTGTTTGGAAGCATCAGAATAACTTGAGGTGATATCTTCACACAAACCTTTGCTTCTGATTCATAGTGTGCAATCCTATCGGCTGAATTTTCTCTGAGTTCTTTAACAAACGTAAGTAAAGATGACAGCAGAAGATAACCTTCAAATACATCAAAACCAATAGGTTTGGAGTTTCTTCCTACCTTCCGTTCATCTCTTCATAAAAACAATAGGCTTAGGTTAATCTAACACTAGTTCACCTTTATTACTTACCTTACTTTTCTACATGTAACATTTATTTTTGAGTAGGGGTAATTAAAATATTGTATCCTTATGAACACTTTATTGAAAAAAATTCTTGTCTAGATCGCTATCACGAGTGCGATCACGTTGAAAATTAAAGTTAGCATTGTGAGTGCCTTTTCAACGGCTCCCCATTTTTGTTACGACACGTCATCTACTGTTTGTATTTCTGTCATAAATGTTAATAGTGTTTTAAATTATTTATAATTATTTTATATTAAATATATTTAGAATGAAACATCCCTAATTTGAACATTTTTTCGTTTACGGCTAGCCTACATGATACTTTAATAACCTTTTTAATTTTTATTTTAACTGTTATTTTGTATAGAATTACACTATTATTAATATTTTTTTTTTAAACCCCTCTCATACAGTAGACCCAAAATTTTTAAGCAATGTGGACTAAAGTCGCTTCTGTGACCCCTCCGGGATTAGGGGCCCTGAAGCTTAAGCTTCATTAGTTTCATAGTAGATCCGCCCCTGCTCTACCCCCACCAACACCTCTCAGCTCGCCAGTAAAAAAATCAATTCTGGAGTATACTTTGTACACGTGCAAGAAGAGGGAACACTCCCTCTCCCCTAGGTTCTTAAATCTCCACGGGTCCACCATGACCATCCTTTCCATAAACCATGCCTGCTCCTTCGCCATCCTCAACCTTCCCATTGTATTGGGGCTCGACCTTTCCACTGTCAGCTCCAGTACGCAATTGAAATCACCCCCCATGATCAACATGATCGCTCCCAACAACCTCCTCACAAACCCCACGTGGTCCCAATTTGGTGCATATACATTCACTAGCAACACCGACATCCCCTCCAACTCCCTGCTCACTATTACGTACATCCCCTCTGGATCCCGCACTTCCTTGGCACTTACAAACCCCGTCTTCTTCCTCAACAGGATGGCCACCCCCAGCGACTTTGAATGAAACCCCGAGTGAAATACCTGACCCACCCATTCCTTTCTCAACCTAACCTGATCCTTCACCCAGAGTTGCGTCCCCTGCAGAAAGGCCACCCCCGCCTTCAGGCTCCTCAAGTGCACAAAGACCCGAGACCTCTTCATCGGCCCATTTAGCTCCCGGACATTCCATGTAACAAACCTTACTGGAGGCTTGCCCTGCCACCATTCCCCTATACTGTCTGCCATCCTCCCCTTCTGATTCTGTCCCCTTTAATTTTGCCCTAAACCGGGCCCATCCATGATGGCCCCCTTCTCTATCCATGACCACGCTCCCCCTGTAACACTGCCACGTCGCATCCCCCCTCCCTCCCATCTCCCTCCACCTCCCCACCCTTGGCCAACCCCCCTGGCCATCCCCCCCACCCCCCACTTCTGTTCACCAGCATTACCTGCCAGCGTTGCAGCTTCTGCCTGAAGGCTCCACCTATTTACCCCTCCTCCTACCCTACCCAACCTTGGTCTGTGTAATTGCCTCCCTGTGGACCTCCCCCTCCCCCACCCAAACAAAGACACATCCAAAGCAACAGGTCACCCCCTCCAAAAATGAGAAACCACCAGATGCGGTGGGAGGGGAGGGAGGGCAGTTGCCCCCTTACAAACTTATTGCCTTAACAAATAATCGCAGCAATAAAATCGCCCACACGAGAAGAAACCCCACCCACCCTCAGGTGCTCACACTACTCACATCTTCCGAACTCCGTTCAGCTCCTCCGTCTCCCATCAACGTTCAGTTCTCCCCAGGTTACGATCTCTAATAAAGTAATTGGCCTCCTCTGGGGTTTTGAAATAATACTCCCAGCCTTCAAAAGTCACCCACAGATTCGCCGGGTTTCACACCCCAAACTTAATCTATCTTCGATGGGGGGCAGCACGGTGGCGCAGTGAGTAGCACCGCTGCCCCGGCGCCGAGGTCCCAGGTTCGATCCTGCCCTGGGTCACTGTCCATGTGGAGTTTGCACATTCTCCCCGTGTTTGCGTGGGTTTTGCCCCCACCAACCCAAAAGATGTGCAGGCTAGGTGGATTGGCCGTGCAAAAATTGCCCCTTAATTGGAAAAAATGAATTGGGTACTCCAAATTTATCTTTTAATAATCTATCTTCGATAAAGAGCTGCCATGGCCCTCTTGAACCCAGCACGCCTCTCCGCCAGCTCCACTCCAATGTCCTGATATTTTCAGACCTTGTTCCCCCTCCCATTCGCAGTTCCACTTCTCCCTGGCCCAAACGTGTGGAGCTTCACAATCACCGCCCGCAGCGGCTCCTCCGCTCTTGGCTTCTGCCTTAGGGACCCGTGCACTCTACCCACCTCTGGGTCCTTGTCCAGCACCCCCTCCACCACCAGCCCTGCCAGCATCCTTGAGATGTATCTCGTAGCACTAATGCCTTCCACACCTTCAGGCAGACCAATGATAAGCAGGTTCTGCCTTTTAGATCTATTCTCCAGCTCCTCAGCCCTTTGCCCTTAGCGACTTGCAACGGTCCCCCAGTGCTTCCAATGCCACCACCCGATCACTGTGGTCAGACATCACCCTCTCCATCTCCCGGATCTGCAACCCCAGTGCCTTCAAGCACTTCTCGACGCTCTCCATCGAGCCTTTCATGGGTACTATCGCCCCTTCGATGGCCTTCCGTCGGTCTTCATGAATCTTCTTTCGTTGCTGGCGGAACTCTTCTCTGATGAACGCCAGCAGCTGCTCCATCTGGGATTTCCCAGCATGCAATGACCCTTCCCTCTCTGCCATCTTTCCAATTGTTGCTGCATCACAGATCCTTTCCAGTTCCTTTGCCAGGTTTTAACCTTTTTCTGCTAGGTCTGAACCAGCAGACATGCCGCTCCCGGGGACACTTCTCCACACCTTCAGCTACATTTTCCCGTCAAAATTCACCCATTTTCGAGTAAAAAGAGCTCAAATCAACGCCTTTGAGCTGGAGTTGCCCTGTTTGTGACCACTCACTCCATGGCCGCCACCGGAAGTCGACCCGTAGCTTTCTTAGCTCCTTTATTAATTTGTCCTGCCACCTTCAAGGGTTTGTAACAATGCATCTTCAGGTCCCTCTGCTCACCTTTGTTGCTCTCTTTGGTTGGCTCTTAATTTGGCTCTGTTTAATTACGTTTGCTCAAGAGTCGCCAGGTATCTTTCGACACTGCCACAAGGTTCAGAACTGAATACTGATCAATGACTCGATACACCACTTAGTAAGTTCAAAAGTATGGTGGTATGTATTAGGGGTAATGTGGTACCTGTGAAGCCGAGAGGCTATTGGCTGACAGATCCCGGGTCCTGGTTGGATCTGCCGACTTCTGGCTCCGCCCTGAAGGCGAAGTATAAGAGCCCGAGCTTCTCCCCGCAGCCTCATTCTGTTGCTGAGCTGCTGGGGACAAGTCTCGCTTAATAAAGCCTAGATCGACTTCATCGCTTCTCGTCTCGGGTAAGTCATTGTGCGCTACAATTTGTTAAGCGAACTTAAAAGACTATGGAGCTTCGGATCGCCCCGGAGTGCCTGCGGATCAGCCCCCACGCAGCGAACTCGGCAGCCGTATTCAAACACTGGCAAAAATGCTTTGAAGGCTACCTCCGAACGGCCCCCGGCCGGATCACGGAAGAGCAGAAAATGCAGGTCCTGCATTCGAGGGTAAGCCCGGAGATTTACTCGCTTGTAGAAGACGCAGAGGATTTCCCGACGGCGCTCGCATTGCTGAAGGGCATCTACGTTCGGCCCATAAACCAGGTCTACGCGCGCCACCAGCTCGCGACGAGACGGCAAATTCCCGGAGAATCGCTCGAGGAATTCTACGGCGCGCTGCTAATTTTGGGACGAGGCTGCAACTGCCGGCCGGTGAACGCGATCGAACACACGGACCTGCTAATTCGTGGTTCATTCGTGGCAGGTATGAACTCTCCCCAAATCCGTCAGAGGCTTTTAGAAAAAGAGTCGCTTGGACTCTCAGAGGCACGGGCCCTCGCAGCCTCCCTTGATGTGGCCTCCCAAAACGCCCGCGCCTACGGCCCCGACCGTGCGGCAGCCCCTTGGGCTCCGTGGACCCCCGTCGCGACCAACTCCCCAGCAACCACCCCCCGCAAGCTTGCACGGTTAAAGCGCCAGACCATCCCGGGGGGGCCTGCTGCTATTTTTGTGGACAAGTGAAACACCCCGGCAGCGCTGCCCGGCCTGCGCAGCTACTTGTAAAAGCTGCGGCAAAAAGGGCCATTTCGCGGCAGTGTGCCGGTCCCGGGGGGTCGCCGCAATCCCCGGAGAAGAACGAGGACAACAGATCCCGAACCCCCCCAGCGCCCTGTGTGCGACCCGCGGGCGCCGCCATTTTGGGTCCCGGGCACCACGAGGGGAGGATGGGCGCCGCCATCTTGTGACCCCCGACCACGTGCGACCCATGGGGGCGGCCATTTTGTCCATCCTGGCCGCGTGCGATTCATGGACGCCACCATCTTGGTTGACAACAAAGGACCCCAGCATCGACTGCTCCACGGGGTCCAACGAAGACGCCGCGACACTACTACCACGACTGGCTTCGGTGACACTGGATCAATCGCGGCCCCGGACGCTCCAGACGACAACAACAACGGTGCTGGTCAACGGATACGAGACGCCATGCCTGATCGACTCCGGGAGCACTGAAAGTTTTATTCACCCAGACATGGTAACACGCTGTTTTCTGACCATCCATCCAAGCACGCAAAAGATTTCCCTAGCTGCAGGATCCCGCTCAGTGGAGATCAAAGGGTTCTGCATCGCAAACCTAACGGTGCAAGGGAGGAAGTTTAAGAACTACAGGCTCTACGTCCTGCCCCAACTCTGCGCGCCCACATTACTGGGATTAGACTTCCAATGTAACCTTCAGAGCCTAACATTCCAATTCGGCGGCCCAATACCCCCACTCACTATCTGCGGCCTCGCAACCCTCATGGTTGAACCGCCGTCCTTGTTTGCAAACCTCACCCCGGATTGCAAACCCGTCGCCACTAGGAGCAGACGGTACAGTGCCCAGGACCGGACATTTATCCGATCTGAAGTCCAGCGGTTGCTGAAGGAAGGCATAATCCAGGCCAGCAATAGTCCCTGGAGAGCCCAGGTGGTAGTCTTAAAGACCGGGGAGAAGCAAAGGATGGTCGTAGACTATAGTCAGACCATCAACAGGTACACGCAGCTAGATGCATACCCTCTCCCCCGCATATCCGACATGGTCAATCGGATTGCTCAGTATAAGGTCTTTTCCACCGTGGACCTCAAGTCCGCCTACCACCAGCTCCCCATTCGCCCAGGTGACCGCAAGTACACCGCCTTCGAGGCAGACGGACGGCTATACCACTTCCTAAGGGTCCCATTTGGCGTCACGAACGGGGTCTCGGTCTTCCAGTGGGAGATGGACCGAATGGTTGACCATCACGGGTTGCAGGCCACGTTCCCGTATCTCGACAACGTAACCATTTGCGGCCACGATCAGCAGGACCACGACGCCAACCTCCAAAAGTTCCTCCAGACCGCTAACGCCCTGAACCTCCCATATAACGAGGAAAAATGCGTTTTTTTGCACAAACCGTTTGGCCATCCTGGGATACGTAGTGCGCAATGGAGTAATAGGCCCCGAACGCATGCGCCCCCTTATGGAATTTCCACTCCCCCACTGCTCCAAAGCCCTGAAACGTTGCCTGGGCTTCTTTTCATATTACGCCCAGTGGGTCCCCCAGCATGCAGACAAGGCCCGCCCGCTAATACAGTCCACTACCTTCCCCCGTGCCACGTGATAGTGAGATGAGGAATAGGGAGAGAGAGCATTTAAACACGTGGCTACAGGGATGGTGCAGGCGGGAGGGTTTCAGATTTTTGGATAACTGGGGCTCTTTCTGGGGAAGGTGGGACCTCTACAGACAGGATGGTCTACATCTGAACCTGAGGGGCACAAATATCCTGGGGGGGAGATTTGTTAGTGCTCTTTGGGGGGGTTTAAACTAATGCAGCAGGGGCATGGGAACCTGGATTGTAGTTTTAGGGTAAGGGAGAATGAGAGTATAGAGGTCAGGAGCACAGATTTGACGTCGCAGGAGGGGGCCAGCGTTCAGGTAGGTGGTTTGAAGTGTGTCTACTTCAATGCCAGGAGTATATGAAACAAGGTAGGGGAATTGGCAGCGTGGGTTGGTACCTGGGACTTCGATGTTGTGGCCATTTCGGAGACATGGATAGAGCAGGGACAGGAATGGATGTTGCAGGTTCCGGGGTTTAGGTGTTTTAGTAAGCTCAGAGAAGGAGGCAAAAGAGGGGGAGGTGTGGCGCTGCTAGTCAAGAGCAGTATTACGGTGGCGGAGAGGATGCTAGATGGGGACTCTTCTTCCGAGGTAGTATTGGCTGAAGTTAGAAACAGGAAAGGAGAGGTCACCCTGTTGGGAGTTTTTTATAGGCCTCCTAATAGTTCTAGGGATGTAGAGGAAAGGATGGCGAAGATGATTCTGGATATGAGCGAAAGTAACAGGGTAGTTATTATGGGAGACTTTAACTTTCCAAATATTGACTGGAAAATATATAGTTCGAGTACAATAGATGGGTCGTTTTTTGTACAGTGTGTGCAGGAGGGTTTCCTGAAACAATATGTTGACAGGCCAACAAGAGGCGAGGCCACGTTGGATTTGGTTTTGGGTAATGAACCAGGCCAGGTGTTGGATTTGGAGGTAGGAGAGCACGTTGGGGACAGTGACCACAATTCGGTGACGTTTACGTTAATGATGGAAAGGGATAAGTATACACCGCAGGGCAAGAGTTATAGCTGGGGGAAGGGCAATTATGATGCCATTAGACGTGACTTGGGGGGGATAAGGTGGAGAAGTAGGCTGCAAGTGTTGGGCACACTGGATAAGTGGGGCTTGTTCAAGGATCAGCGACTGCGTGTTCTTGATAAGTATGTACCGGTCAGACAGGGAGGAAGGCGTCGAGCGAGGGAACCGTGGTTTACCAAGGAAGTGGAATCTCTTGTTAAGAGGAAGAAGAAGGCCTATGTGAAGATGAAGTGTGAAGTTTCGGTTGGGGCGATGGATAGTTACAAGGTAGCGAGGAAGGATCTAAAGAGAGAGCTAAGACGAGCAAGGAGGGGACATGAGAAGTATTTGGCAGGAAGGATCAAGGAAAACCCAAAAGCTTTCTATAGGTATGTCAGGAATAAGCGAATGACTAGGGAAAGAGTAGGACCAGTCAAGGACAGGGATGGGAAATTGTGTGTGGAGTCTGAAGAGATAGGCGAGATACTAAATGAATATTTTTCGTCAGTATTCACTCAGGAAAAAGATAATGTTGTGGAGGAGAATGCTGAGCCCCAGGCTAATTGAATATATGGCATTGAGGTACGTAGGGAAGAGGTGTTGGCAATTCTGGACAGGCTGAAAATAGATAAGTCCCCGGGACCTGATGGGATTTATCCTAGGATTCTATGGGAGGCCAGGGAAGAGATTGCTGGACCTTTGGCTTTGATTTTTATGTCATCATTGGCTACAGGAATAGTGCCAGAGGACTGGAGGACAGCAAATGTGGTCCCTTTGTTCAAAAAGGGGAGCAGAGACAACCCCGGCAACTATAGACCGGTGAGCCTCACGTCTGTAGTGGGTAAAGTCTTGGAGGGGATTATAAGGGACAAGATTTATAATCATCTAGATAGGAATAATATGATCAGGGATAGTCAGCATGGCTTTGTGAAGGGTAGGTCATGCCTCACAAACCTTATTGAGTTCTTTGAGAAGGTGACTGAACAGGTAGACGAGGGTAGAGCAGTTGATGTGGTGTATATGGATTTCAGCAAAGCGTTTGATAAGGTTCCCCACGGTAGGCTATTGCAAAAAATACGGAGGCTGGGGTTTGAGGGTGATTTAGAGATGTGGATCAGAAATTGGCTAGCTGAAAGAAGACAGAGGGTGGTGGTTGATGGGAAATGTTCAGAATGGAGTACAGTCACAAGTGGAGTACCACAAGGATCTGTTCTGGGGCCGTTGCTGTTTGTCATTTTTATCAATGACCTAGAGGAAGGCGCAGAAGGGTGGGTGAGTAAATTTGCAGACGATACTAAAGTCGGTGGTGTTGTCGATAGTGTGGAAGGATGTAGCAGGTTACAGAGGGATATAGATAAGCTGCAGAGCTGGGCTGAGAGGTGGCAAATGGAGTTTAATGTAGAGAAGTGTGAGGTGATTCACTTTGGAAGGAATAACAGGAATGCGGAATATTTGGCTAATGGTAAAGTTCTTGAAAGTGTGGAGGAGCAGAGGGATCTAGGTGTCCATGTACATAGATCCCTGAAAGTTGCCACCCAGGTTGATAGGGTTGTGAAGAAGGCCTATGGAGTGTTGGCCTTTATTGGTAGAGGGATTGAGTTCCGGAGTCGGGAGGTCATGTTGCAGCTGTACAGAACTCTGGTCCGGCCGCATTTGGAGTATTGCGTACAGTTCTGGTCACCGCATTATAGGAAGGACGTGGAGGCTTTGGAGCGGGTGCAGAGGAGATTTACCAGGATGTTGCCTGGTATGGAGGGAAAATCTTATGAGGAAAGGCTGATGGACTTGAGGTTGTTTTCGTTGGAGAGAAGAAGGTTAAGAGGAGACTTAATAGAGGCATACAAAATGATCAGGGGGTTGGATAGGGTGGACAGTGAGAGCCTTCTCCCGCGGATGGATATGGCTGGCACGAGGGGACATAACTTTAAACTGAGGGGTAATAGATATAGGACAGAGGTCAGAGGTAGGTTCTTTACGCAAAGAGTAGTGAGGCCGTGGAATGCCCTACCTGCTACAGTAGTGAACTCGCCAACATTGAGGGCATTTAAAAGTTTATTGGATAAACATATGGATGATAATGGCATAGTGTAGGTTAGATGGCTTTTGTTTCGGTGCAACATCGTGGGCCGAAGGGCCTGTACTGCGCTGTATTGTTCTATGTTCTATGTTCTATGACAGAGGCTCGCCAGGCCTTCAGCCGCATCAAAGCGAATATCGCAAAGGCCACGATGCGCGCCATCGACGAGTCCCTCCCCTTCCAGGTCGAGAGCGACGCATCTGATGTAGCTCTGGCGGCCACCCTTAACCAAGCGGGCAGACCCGTGGCCTTTTTCTCCCGGACCCTCCACGCCTCAGAAATCCGCCACTCCTCAGTGGAAAAGGAAGCCCAAGCCATAGTGGAAGCTGTGCGACATTGGAGGCATTACCTGGCCGGCAGGAGATTCACTCTCCTCACCGACCAACGGTCGGTAGCCTTTATGTTTGATAATGCACAGCGGGGCAAAATTAAGAATGACAAGATCTTAAGGTGGATGATCGAGCTCTCCACCTTTAACTATGAGATCTTGTACCGCCCCGGAAAGTTGAACGAGCCGTCCGATGCCCTATCCTGTGGCACATGTGCCAACGCACAAATAGACCGCCTCCAAGCCCTCCACGCGGACCTCTGCCACCCGGGGGTCACTCGATTTGACCATTTCGTAAAGTCCCGCAACCTCCCCTACTCTGTGGAGGAGGTCCGTACAGTCACCAGCAACTGCCACATCTGCGTAGAGTGCAAACCACTTTTTCAGGCCGGATAGAGTGCACCTGATCAAGGCTTCCCGCCCCTTTGAATGCCTCAGTTTGGATTTCAAAGGGCCCCTCCCCTCCACCGACCGCAACGCGTACTTCCTGAACGTGGTGGACGAGTACTCCCGTTTCCCCTTCGCCATCCCCTGCCCCGACATGACAGCTGCCACAGTCATTAAAGCTCTTGGCACCATATTCACACTGTTCGGTTTCCCCGCGTATATCCATAGCGACAGGGGGTCCTCCTTCATGAGTGACGAGCTGCGCCAGTTCCTGCTCAGCAAGGGCATTGCCTCGAGCAGGACGACCAGCTACAACCCCCGGAGGAAGGGACAAGTAGAGAGGGAGAATGGCACGGTCTGGAAGACTGTCCTGCTGGCCCTACAGTCCAGGGATCTCCAAGTTTCCCGGTGGCAGGAGGTCCTCCCGGACGCTCTCCACTCCATCCGGTCGCTGCTGTCTACCACCACTAACCAAACGCCCCATGAGTGCATCCTTGTCTTCCCCAGGAAGTCCTCCTCCGGAACGTCGCTGCCGACCTGGCTGGCGGCCCCAGGACCCATCTTGCTCCGGAAACATGTGCGGGCGCACAAATCGGACCCGTTGGTCGAGAGGGTCCACCTTCTACACGCGAACCCCGACGGCCGACAGGACACGGTCTCCCTGCGGGACCTGGCGCCCGCCGGCAACACACACACACCCCCGACACCGACCACCCCCTCCCTGCCACCGGCGCACCCCGCGACTGCCCCTTTCCCAGGGGGATCAGTCCTCCTCCCGTGCCCGCCCAGGACTAAAACAGGAACAAACAGCAAAACGCTCCCGGAGCCGACAACACCCGAGCAAGCACCTGCACCACCACCGGGGCTGAGGTGATCAACGAGAAAGACCAGACTGCCCGCTCGACTCGTGGAATCCTCATGACACCAAGAAAAGCAAGAATGTTGTTATAACAAAAAAGATTTTTTGCTCGTATTGTAAATAGTTCTCACAAACTTGTGCATAGCCCAGTGTAGGGCTAAAGCTGTATTAACACAGTCTGAAATTTGTTCCAGGGCCAGCCTTGTAAACCCTTACCACCAAGCGAACCACCACCCCGCCGGATTCCTTTTTAACAAGGGGTGAATGTGGTGGTATGTATTAGGGGTAATGTGGTACCTGTGAAGCCGAGAGGCTATTGGCTGACAGGTCCCGGGTCCTGGTTGGATCTGCCGACTTCTGACTCCGCCCTGAAGGCGGGGTATAAGAGCCCGAGCTTCTCCCCGCAGCCTCATTCTGTTGCTGAGCTGCTGGGGACAAGTCTCGCTTAATAAAGCCTAGATCGACTTCATCGCTTCTCGTCTCGCGTAAGTCATTGTGCGCTACAAAAAGCAATGCTCATTTATTTACACACAGTCAAATCTACTCATGCATAAACTCTACAAACTAAACTACCACTATTACTAAATCCTATACTTAGCTTCGGGTACCCACTCAGTCAGAGGAACAATGGCCGTTGCTCGGTTCTGAGGCTGCTGGGTTGAGCTGTTTACAGGGTAGCAACTAGGAGCGTCTATCTCGTAGCGTGCGTTGACTTGGAACTTACTTGGTCTGGTGCAGCTGCTAGGCTGGTCTCTCTCTTCACTGAGAGCCAAAGCCAAAGGAGGAAGATTCTCCTTTGGGGAATACCTTTTATACGGAAAAGGGCTTCGCGTGCTTTTGAGCGGGCCTTTAACTTGGCCTCAACTGATTGGATCTTTCCTAATCATCCGTATCGATCTTCCTCCAATAGAGGGGTGGTTCCCGGATCGCTGGGCGTGTCCTAGTGACCGTTGGTCTGCTTTGTTTTAGCCTCTTCTGGCGCCGGGGTGTCTGCCTTAACATTGTGTATCTAAATGTTTCCCTTTTGTCCCGGAGATGGCTCATTAGTATGTAGATTGCTTGGCAGTTTCTGTCCTGTCTGAGAGTTTAAGGTTCTAATCAACAGACAGAGCTTGCACCTGCTTGTTTCTTAGTATTGTCCAATTTTCCCTGCATTCTTTGCGGGTGTCCATTTTGTAACCGGGACGTGGCCATCCCAGATGGCTACAATCCCTCCTTGTGATCCTCAACGTGAAGCGTGAAGGATCACACTACTAGGTCATCTTCATCCTCTGACCACCGCGGCACCCATACTTAGGCTCTACACTGTCCTATCCTATGCAACACAATTTTACCAAAACCATTTTAATTACATTCATTATCATAAAACTCTACAGGGCACTATGACATTAATACATACATTACGGAAAAATAAAAAAACTGGAACCTCTAATTATTCTCAATAAACTATCCTCATTCAAACAATCCAAAAATAATCTATACGTCTTACACTGTACAAAATAGCATCACACAAATTTCTCTGGCCTGGCAGTCAGACACAGAGGTTTACATCTCTTTATTCCACAGAATACATCAAGAAAATGTATGCACGACTTCCGGGTGCGGCGATGACCAGCTACGTGGTCGCACGTTTCGGCACCTCCCGTTTGAACGGACTTTTGGGCTCTTATTGGGAGCCCCAACGGCAATCTTTGACGGCTAAACCCATTGTGCGGTGAAACAGAAGGGAATCCCCCTGGATGTACATGGAGAAAGGAGATAATAGTGGCCGGATTGCAGAGGATCCTCTGGAGCAGCGGCAAGGAAGGGAAGCACGAAGCAAGATGGCGGCGGAGGGAGGCCGTTTGGTATGGGGCCCGGAACAGCAAGAGTTCCTTCGGAGATGTGTGGAGGAGCTAAAGAAGGAGGTGCTGGCCCCGATGCTGCAGGCGATTGAGGGGCTAAAGGAGGCGCAGAAGACCCAAGAATTGGAGCTTCGTGGCGTGAAGGCAAAGGCTGCCAAAAATGAGGACGAAATACAGGGCCTGGTGGTGAAGACAGAGACACACGAGGCACTGCATAAGAGGTGTATGGAGAGGCTGGAAGCTCTGGAAAATAGCTCGAGGAGGAAGAACCTAAGAGTTTTGGGTCTTCCCGAAGGTGCAGAGGGAGGGGACATCGGGGCATATGTGAGCACGATGCTTCATTCCTTAATGGGACCGGAGGCCCCGACGGGCCCCTTGGAAGTGGAGGGAGCATATCGAGTCCTTGCGAGAAGACCGAAGGCGGGAGAAATACCTCGAGCTATAGTGGTGAGGTTTCACCGCTATAAAGACAGGGAGATGGTCCTGAGATGGGCGAAAAAGACATGGAGCTGCAGGTGGGAGAACGCGGCGATCCGCGTGTACCAGGATTGGCGGTGCTCCATAGAAAGAAAGTTAAATTTGGTATGCTGCAGCCGGCGAGACTGTGGGTTACACATCAAGGGAAACACCACTACTTCGAGACGGCAGAAGAGGCGTGGACATTCATTGAAGATGAGAAGCTGGACTAGACTGGAGAGAGAAAGAACTTTTGTAATAAAGCAGTGGTGTGATTGCATGGGACTGGGAATCGGAAGGGGGGGGGAAAATTTTCTCTTTCCCCTCGATGGGGGGGGTATGGTGAACTGTGGGCGCCGGTGGGGAAGGAGAGGGGGAAGGAGAGAGGGAGCTGCGCCATTAGGGGCGGGGCCGAGTGGGAAGCGCGGGCTTTGCTCCCGCGCTATGGTAATTGTGGCGGGAAAAGGGGGCGCAGGAAGGAGGGGGCCTTACACAATGGGAGGCTGAGGATAAACGGGGGAAGCCGAGGTCAGACAGATTTCGCTGACTTCTGGAAGCAACATTGGGGGAGCAATCACGCTAGAGGGGGATCTAGCGGGGGTGGGGTAACTGGGTTGCTGCTGTTAAGGGGAAGGGGGAGCTCCTACGGGATGGGATGGTCGGGACGGGAGGACACCGTTGGGGGGACAAGTGGGTGCATGGGAACCGGGTGAGGAGCTGGTTTAAAAAAGGGGATGGCTAGTCGACGAGTGGGGGGGGGGGGGTAAAGAGCCCCCCACCCGGTTGATCACGTGGAACGTGAGAGGGCTGAATGGGCCGATTAAGAGGGCAAGGGTACTTGCGCATCTAAAGAAATTTAAGGCAGATGTGGTCATGCTGCAGAACACGCATCTGAAACTGGTGGATCAGGTCAGATTACGAAAAGGATGGGTGGGACAGGTATTTCACTCGGGCTTGGATGCGAAAAATAGAGGGGTGGCAATATTAGTGGGGAAACGGGTATTGTTTGAGGCGTGGACCACAGTGGCGGACAGTGGGGGTAGATACGTGATGGTGAGTGGCAGACTGCAAGGTGAGGCGATGGTTCTGGTGAACGTATATGTCCCGAACTGGGATGATGCCAACTTCATGAAGCGTATGCTGGGGCGTATCCCGGACCTGGAGGCAGGAAAGTTGGTAATGGGGGGAGACTTCAACACGGTGCTGGATCCAGGGCTGGACCGGTCCAGGTCTAGGACCGGGAGGAGGCCGGCAGCGGCCAAGGTGCTTAAGGACTTCATGGAGCAGATGGGAGGAGTGGATCCCTGGAGATTTACTAGGCCTAGGAGTAAAGAGTTCTCCTTCTTCTCCCATGTCCACAAGGTGTATTCTCGGATAGACTTTTTTGTCCTGGGAAGGGCGCTGATCCCGAAGGTGGCCGGGACGGAGTACTCGGCTATAGCCATTTCGGACCATGCTCCACATTGGGTAGATCTGGAGAGGAAAAGGAACAGCACCCACTGTGGAGATTAGATATGGGATTGTTGGCGGACGAGGGGGTGTGTGTAAGGGTAAGGAGATGTATCGAAAGGTATCTGGAGATTAATGATGATGGAGAGGTTCAGGTGGGAGTGGTCTGGGAAGCACTGAAGGCGGTGGTCAGAGGGGAACTGATTCCCATAAGGGCCCATAAGGGGAAACAAGAGAGCAAAGAGAGGGAGAGATTGTTGAGAGAAATTTTGAGGGTGGATAGGCAGTATGCGGTGGCTCCGGATGTAGGACTATACAGGGAAAGACGAAGGTTGCACACGGAATTTGATTTTTTGACCACGGGCAAGGCGGAGGCACAATGGAGGAAGGCACAGGGAGTGCAGTATGAGTACAGAGAGACGGCGAGCCGGTGACTGGCCCAACAACTGAGGAAGAGGGGGGCGGCGAGGGAGATTGGAGGGGTTAGGGACAAGGAGGGTGAGATGGAACGGGGAGCGGAGAGGGTGAACGGGGTGTTTAAGGCATTTTATGAGAGGCTGTATAAGGCTCAGCCCCCGGAAGGGAAGGAGGGAATGATGCACTTCCTAGACCAGTTGGAATTCCTGAAGGTGGAGGAGCAGGAGAGGACAGGACTGGGAGCACAGATTGAGGTGGAGGAGGTGGTAAAAGGGATTGGGAGCATGCAGCCAGGGAAGGCCCCGGGACCGGATGGGTTCCCAGTGGAATTTTATCGGAAATATGTGGACCTGCTGGCCCCGCTTCTGACGAGAACCTTTAATGAGGCCAGGGAAAGGGGGACGTTGCCCCCGACGATGTCGGAGGCGACGATATCGCTGCTCTTGAAAAGGGACTAAGACCCGCTGCAGTGCGGGTCTTACAGGCCTATTTCCCTCCTGAATGTAGATGCCAAGCTTTTGGCCAAGGTGATGACGACGAGGATCGAGGATTGTGTCCCGGGGGTGGTTCACGAGGATCAAACGGGGTTTGTTAAGGGGAGACAATTGAACACTAACATACGGAGGCTGCTGGGTGTGATGATGATGCCCCCGCCGGAGGGGGAGGCGGTGATAGTGGTGGCGATGGATGCAGAGAAAGCATTTGATAGAGTGGAGTGGGATTACCTGTGGGAAGTGTTGAGGAGATTTGGATTTGGAGAGGGGTTTATTGGATGGGTTCAGCTTCTATACAGGGCCCCGGTGGCAATTGTGACTACAAATAGGCAGAGATCTGACCACTTCCGTCTATACAGAGGGATAAGACAGGGATGTCCTCTGTCCCCGTTACTGTTTGCGTTGGCAATTGAGCCACTGGCCATAGTGCTGAGGGGCTCTAGGAAGTGGAGGGGAGTACTTAGGGGAGGAGAAGAGCACCGGGTGTCACGAGACGCGGATGATTTGTTGTTGTATGTCGTGGACCCAGTGGAGGGGATGCCCGAGATAATGCAGACACTCAGGGAGTTTGGGGAATTTTCAGGATATAAATTGAATATGGGGAAGAGTGAGCTGTTTGTGATGCACCCTGGGGAACAGGGCAGGGGAATAGATGATTTGCCGTTGAGGAGAGTAACAAGGGATTTTCGGTACCTAGGGATCCAGATGGCCAGGAACTGGGGAACCTTGCATAATCTTAATTTAGGAAGATTGGTGGAGCAGATGGAAGAAGACTTTAGGAGATGGGACATGGTGCCCCTGTCACTGGCGGGTAGGGTGCAGGCGGTTAAAATGGTTTCTTTGTGTGTTCCCTTCCGCGGTTTCTTTGTGTGTTCCAGTGCCTCCCTGTGATGATTACAAAGGCCTTTTTCAAGAAAGTGCATAAGAGCATTATGAGTTTTGTGTGGGCTGGGAAGACCCCAAGAGTGAAGAGGGGGTTCCTGCAGCGTAGTAGGGATATGGGGGGACTGGCACTGCCGAGTTTAATTGACTATTATTGGGCCACCAACATATCAATGGTATGCAAGTGGATGGGGGAAGGGGAGGGAGCGGCGTGGAAAAGACTAGAGATGGCGTCCTGTAGGGGAACCAGCCTAAAAGCATTAACGACGGAGCCTTTGCCGTTCTCCCCGAAGAAATACACCACAAGTCCAGTGGTGGTGGCAACGCTGAAAATTTGGGGGCAGTGGAGACGGCATAAGGGAGTGACGGGTGCCTCGGTGAGGTCCCCGTTAAGGAACAACCACAGGTTCGTCCCGGGGAAGATAGATGGGAGATTTAAAGCTTGGCAGAGAGCAGGGATTGTGAAATTGAAGGATTTGTTCCTAGGCGGGACGTTTGCGAGTCTGGGAGCACTGACAGAAAAATATGGGTCGCCACCGGGGAATGCATTTCGATATATGCAACTGAGGGCTTTTGCGAGGCAACAGGTGAGGGAATTTCCGCGGCTCCCGGCGCAAGAGATTCAGGACAGAGTGATTTCGGGGGCATGGGTGGGGGATGGTAGGGTGTCAGATATATACAGAGAAATGAGAGACGAGGGGGAGACGATGGTGGAGGAGCTGAAGGGAAAATGGGAAGAGGAGCTAGGGGAAGAGATTGAGGAGGGGCTGTGGGCAGATGCCTTAAGTAGGGTAAACTCTTCGTCCTCATGCGCCAGGCTCAGCCTGATACAATTCAAGGTTCTACATAGGGCGCACATGACTGGAGCAAGGTTAAGTAGATTTTTTGGAGTGGAGGATAGGTGCGGGAGATGCGCGGGAAGCCCAGCGAACCACACCCACACGTTTTGATCATGCCCGGTACTGCATGGGTTCTGGGTGGGGGTGGCGAATGTGCTTTCAAGGGTGGTGGGGGTCCGGGTCAAGCCAGGCTGGGGGTTGGCGATATTTGGGGTTGCGGACGAGCCGGGAGTGCAGGAGGCGAGAGAGGCTGATGTTTTAGCCTTTGCGTCCCTAGTAGCCCGGCGAAGGATATTACTTATGTGGAAAGAAGCTAAACCCCCAGGCGTGGAGGCCTGGATAAACGACATGGCGGGGTTTATAAAATTGGAGCGGATAAAATACGCACTAAGAGGTTCGGCTCAAGGGTTCACCAGGCGGTGGCAACCGTTCCTCGACTATCTCGCAGAACGATAAGGGAAATGGGAAAGGTAGCAGCAGCAACCCAGGGGGGAGGGAGGAGGGGGGGAAGGGGAGGCCCCATCCGGGCCCTCAGGGGTTTTGTACAGGTGTTTGTATATGAGTTATTTATATTGGTTTTTGTGACTTTATTATTTTGGATATTGGCTAGTTTTTATTTTTGTTGCTGGCAGTTGCCGTCTAGTTAATATATTATTTATTCTTTAAAAAAAAACGGTCATCATCATTATTTATATTATTTTAAAGTTGCAAAAGGGGAAAATTTTGCACTGTCTTTGTTTGACCGAAAAATTTGAATAAAATATATTTATATAAAAAAAGAAAATGTATGCACTTTAATCCATCCCAATGGGTTCGGAGGTCTGGTGAAATCCGAAAATGGTGGACCTAAATCTGTATACCGGGGTGCGAGAGCTATATGCTCTCTTTCGCCATTTCCTAACTCTAAATGTTTGCACGACACTGCAAAGTATCGCCAGCACTAAGAGTGCTTTGACTACATATGAGAGTGAGTACCAGGTGATAAACTTATCACACCAGGTTGGGGTATTGCTAGCTGACGCTGGGCTAGTTATCTCGGGGTTCCGTGTATTACAGGGGTGAGAGTCATTTATGGTTTGTGTGGTAGGGGTCAGGGGGGTAGCGTCCGCACGCAACTGAAGGGATCTCGCTAAGATCCATGTGAACACGAAGGCTGTCTTCATCTTTGTCGGACTTCTTTCTGGGGTTCCTGGGTCTCTGGAGTTCTGTGAACACAAGCATAATTTCTGTTATTATCTTGCTTTAGACCTCGTATGTCTGTCTGTCTGTCCTTTATTGCCAATTTCCCTTTATAATTGGTCACCATCTGTGACTCCCTCATTTTTTTTAAAAACGGAATATTTGGACTAGACATCTAAGAAAAATACTGCCATACTGCGAGCCGTCTCGCAGCCTGTGTGATTTACCATCCCAATGTTTGAGGATGTAAATAGCACCGGGAAGCAACCTAGGTGTTGCCAAAACCAAACAAAAGAATTTCAAACTTAATGAGCCAAAATGGGGTACGTATGGGCCACGGCGGCTAAGAAATGGGTGGGATCACCGGGTAGGACCGTGATCAATGCTGTTTGTGCTCTACCCAAGCGTAGCTGACCAGAGGGGGGGGTCCTCAGGCAGGGCAGGGACCAATGCCGTTTCTCCACTGCCTGAGCAACCGGCAAGAACGGGTAGGGATGTGGTCGTCGTGGGGGCTTCCTCGCGAATTAGGAGAGTAACTATGAGTCGTGTCTGTCGACAAACTAGTTCCTCTGAACTATTGTCTGGGGACAAACTTGTTCCATTAACAGCCAGGGGGCGTTAAAGGAGTGGTGACGTGGGGCTGAGAAAACTTTCGAGTTTCGAACAACACTTAACATTAACGCTAACCAACAAACATGGTGCAGGTTCCATCAGAAAGGACATCATAAATCACATTTGGACTGGGGTGTAACTAGCATATGGAGGCAGTGTAGTGTGACCGAAGAAGAGAGAAAGGAGGAGCGAAACAAAAATGAAGTGGCATTGCTGAGGTATCGCTGCCATGAGAAGTGGTGGATAAGCGCTCACAGTTTGCATGGGGCAGCTGGGGCCTTGCAGCTGCTGTGGGTGGTGTTCTCTTTTATACCTGGGGGCTGGTCTAGCTGGTGGTGGGGGTCACCTGCAATCTCGGGCGAAGTGTCCTGATTGCCCACAGTTGTAACATGATCCCTGGAGCACGTAAGGTGGAGCAGGCTCTCTGGGGTATTGCTCCCTTGGGTATGGTTCCCTGGGTGGGGGGTTGGGGCTGTTGGTGTCGTTGCTGGTTCGGGGGGCATTTGTGGGCTGATTCCGTTGCTGTTTCAGGGGGGCTTGACATTGTCGTCCATAGTGTCCTAATTGTCCACAATTGGAGCATTCTTGAGGTTTTGGCTGGGGTTGGCTGTTCCTGCCCTCATTTACCCATGCGGGGTTCTGGTGTGCTTTAACTGGGTTCATCTCTGCCTGCTCTTCATCGGGTGTTATAAATGCGGTTTTGCCTGCAATTGATTTCTCCTAAGCGTGGGACAATCTCTTCAAAACCCATTTTTCATTGTGGCCTCATCTGAGGGGTCATAATTTGCGCAAGCTTTTCGTCCTGCTTCTGTGGTGTGGGAGACTAGAATTCTGATCCATTTGGCCATATTATCTGGGGGCAAATGGGCGCGGGCTAACTCTCCAAAACTGCGGTGAAGTGAATCCTCAAACGTCCAGCAAACGCTGTGGGGTGCTCTGTCTTCTTTTGCCTACACTTATTTAGGCCTTCTACTGGGTCTCCTCTGTTAAAGCCAATCGCATCAAGGATCGCTGTGTGCATCTCTTGGAGTGTGCCTCCTCCTACATTCTGTGGGTCAGGAAGGGCAGCTATGACTGAAGGGTCGAGGCTTAAAACTGTGAGCTTCACTTGCTCCTTTTCGTCCAGGCCATACATGGTAGCCTGTTGTCTGACTTTCGCGAAAAATTGGTGGGGGTCTGAAGTGGGAAGGAACGGTGTAATTTTTCCACACGCATCCCGTAATTGGGTAACGGTTGACGGGGTTGTGTAAAGGAAGTCTGCTTCCCCTTCTCCTGAGGCCCTGCGGTGTGTGGTTACAGGATTCATGGCGGTGTGTTCTGCCTGTTCGGTTGGGGGTCGTGGTGCTTTCCTTTACTGGGGTTTTTCCTGCGTACATGTCACATGTACGTATCTATGGGCAGTCTCGTTCAATTCCTGCCAATCGGGGCCGTTTTCTTGATCTAATTGGGGTCCGAATGTACTTTGAAATCCATTTTGCACGGAAACCAGCAATTGCAATTCTGCAATTTGCTTCCGGCACTTTGCGTGCTCTACGGAGCTCTGCTTTTGTTCCGTTGTGGAAGTATGGAGTGCTCGTAGGGCTGCTTTTAAATCATTGCACTGTTTCTGCAATTTCTCAACTTGCTGTTCTGTTTCTTATCTTACCAAGACCGCACGTTGCGTGTCCTGGTAGGCCTTATCATATTGCGTCTGAAAACTGTTCAAATGCGCGAGACAAGACTGATGTGCCCGCTTGGCATCATCCACCTCTCTGTCCCTTGCTGCTAACTGCTCTTTTAAATCTCAATTCTCTTTCTCTACCTCACTCACGTCTACGTCACTGGTTCTGTCTCTCTCCTCAATCTCTCTACGGAGCATCATCACGACCTCCTCTGTGCCTCGCAATTGTGCCAAAAAGGACACGATTGCCAACGGCTTGCGAGCTTTCCCTAAGCCCTTCTTGTGGACCTCTGACCGGTTCTCCCACCCCAAGTATGTCCTATACTCCCAGGTCCTGTTTCCTCATTATTGCAGAATTCACTCCAAAGGGGCCAGATATTTCCTGATCTCACCTTCCCAAACGGGACACTGTCCTACTCTACCGGTCACTGCGACCTCAAATTCCTGGGGGTTTATAAGGTATTCCATTGCCTTCATTGCCATTTTCTCTATCTAGGTTCTCTACTGAATTTGGAACGGGGGTGATAAAGTGGTGATGTAAACATGGGTACAGCTTACGCTAATTTCCGGCCTACAAAACCCCCGACAGTTTTATGCAACAAAATCTCTCGGGTTTGCCTTATATCCCTGTTAGTACGCATGCATTAACATACTTCCAAATCTCAGAGACTTGATCAGTACTGTTCTTTCTCTTGTGGTTTTTCTGTTTCCAATTGGATTCTCAATTCAAATTTTGGGTTCTCTCGGAGTGGTTAGGCCACTTCTAAGTCGAGTCCTGTCAGATGTCGCCAGTAAATGTTGCTCTTTTTGGTTGGATCTTAATTTGGCTGTTTAATCACGTTTGGTCAAGAGTCGCCAGGTATCTTTCGACACCGCCACAAGGTTCAGAACCGAATACTGATCAATGACTCGATACATCAGTTAGTAAGTTCAAAAGCAATGCTCAATTATTTACACACAGTCAAATCTACTCATGCATAAACTCTACAAACTAAACTACCACTATTACTAAAGCCTATACTTAGCTTCGGGTGCCCACTCAGTCAGAGGAACAATGGCCGTTGCTCGGTTCTGAGGCTGCTGGGTTGAGCTGTTTACTGGGTAGCAACTAGGAGCGTCTATCTCGTAGCGTGCATTGACTTGGAACTTACTTGGTCTGATGCAGCTGCTCGGCTGGTCTCTCTCTTCACTGAGAGCCAAAGCAAAAGGAGGAAGATTCTCCCTTGGGGAATACCTTTTATACTAAAAAGGGCTTTGCCTGCTTTTGGGCGGGCCTTGAACTTGGCCTCAACTAATTGGGTCTTTCCCCAATCAGTCGTATCGATCTTCCTCCAATAGAGGGGTGGTTCCCTGATTGCTGGGCGTGTCCTAGTGACCATTGGTCTGCTTTGTCTAAGTCTCTTCTGGCCCCGGGGAGTCTGTCTTAACATTGTGTAACTAAATGTTTCCCTTTTGTCCCCGGAGATGGCTCATTAGTATGTAGATTGCTTGGCAGTTTCTGTCCTGTCTGAGTCAAGTTTAAGGTTCTAATCAACAGACCGAGCTTGCACCTGCTTGTTTCTTAGTATTGTCCAATTGTCCCTGCATTCTTTGCAAGTGTCCATTTTGTAATCGGGGCATGGCCATCCCAGATGCTACACCTTGATCAAATGTCACTTTGTTCATCAAAAGACCTCAATCAGGTATGTCAGACAGGATTTGCCTTTAATAGATCCATGCTATCTTACTCTTACTAACCTGTGCTTCTCCAACGAGATTATTTTTAACATTGATTTGCATTAATTTTACCACCACTGACAAGACATAGGCCTGTAGTTACCAGCTTTTTATCTTTTTTTGTTTTTACAAAAGCGGAGCAACATTTGCAATCCTTGATTCTTTTTGGCACTATTCCCATATGCAAGAGGATTAAAAGATTTTTGTCAGCTCCTGCTGTCTTACTCTTGCTTTGTTATGCTCTTGACGTAGCATAAGCTGCTTCCTTGATGCGCACTCTGACAAAGGAAGGTTCAGACTTGGAGATAGCTTTAACACTTTTATTAAACTGTTAACAATTGTCCTACTTGGATTCGACTCTCCTGTTAATCCTGCTATAGCTACTCAGACTGACAAACCAGCCTACTACAATCCACATGGTGGGTGTGATGTTCAATCAACCCTGTGTCTGTACACACTGAGTGTCTCCACTGGAAAGAGACTGAGCATGTGGGCTATGTCCTTTTATATGGGTTGGTGTAATGCCCTCCTGTGGTAGTGTCACCTCTGTGTGTATCGTGAATGCCCATTGGTCGTGTCCTATCTTACTGACCTATTGGTTGACTGTCTGTGTGTCATGTCTCTGGTGCTCTCTCTCGTATCTATCTAGTCTACGTGTATTTACATTAACCCCTTGTGTATTTACAGTGATGCATACTCCAGACTCCAGGATGGTATGTTGCCTCCCTGGTGCCAGGGTCCCGGATGTCTCCGAACGGGTAGAGGGCATCCTGAAGGGGGAGGGCAAACAGGCAGAGGTCGTTGTACATATTGGTACTAATGACATAGGCAGGAAGGGGCATGAGGTCCTGCAGTAGGAGTTCAGGGAGCTAGGCAGAAAGTTAAAAGACAGGGCCTCTAGGGTTGTAATCTCGGGATTACGCCCTGTGCATGTGCCAGTGAGGCTAGAAATAGGAAGATAGAGCAGCTAAACACGTGGCTAAACATCTGGTGTAGGAGGGAGGATTTCTGTTATCTGGACCACTGGGAGCTCTTCCGGGGCAGGTGTGACCTATATAAGAAGGACGGGTTGCATCTAAACTAGAGAGGCATAAATATCCTGGCCGCGAGGTTTGCTAGTGTCACACAGGAGGGTTTAAACTAGTATGGCAGGGGGGTGGGCACGGGAGCAATAGGTCAGAAAGTGAGAGCATTGAGGGAGAACTAGGGAATAGGGACAGTATGGCTCTGAGGCAGAGCAGACAGGGTGAAGTTGCTGAACACAGTGGGTCTGGTGGCCTGAAGTGCATATGTTTTAATGCAAGAAGTATTACGGGTAAGGCAGATGAACTTAGAGCTTGGATTAGTACTTGGAACTATGATGTTGTTGCCATTACAGAGACCTGGTTGAGGGAAGGGCAGGATTGGCAGCTAAACGTTCCAGGATTTAGATGTTTCAGGCGGGATAGAGGGGGATGTAAAAGGGGTGGCAGAGTTGCGCTACTGGTTAGGGAGGATATCACAGGCTGTACTCCGGTAGGACACCTCAGAGGGCAGTGAGGCTATGTGGGTAGAGATCAGGAATAAGAAAGGTGCAGTCACAATGTTGGGGGTTTACTACAGGCCTCCCAACAGCCAGCGGGAGATAGAGGAGCAGATAGGTAGACAGATTTTGGAAAAGAGTAAAAACGACAGGGTTGTGGTGATGGAAGACTTTAACTTCCCCAATATTGACTGGGACTCAGTTAGTGCTAGGGGCTTAGACGGGGCAGAGTTTGTAAGGAGCATCCAGGAGGGCTTCTTAAAACAATATGTAGACAGTCCAACTAGGGAAGGGGCGGTACTGGACCTGGTATTGGGGAATGAGCCCGACCAGGTGGTAGAGGTTTCAGTAGGGGAGCATTTCAGGAACAGTGACCACAATTCAGTAAGTTTTAAAGTGCTTGTGGACAAGGATAAGAGTGGTCCGAGGGTGAATGTGCTAAATTGGGGGAAGGCTAATTATAAAAATATTAGGCGGGAACTGAAGAACCTAGATTGGGGCGGATGTTGAGGGTTAATCAACATCTGACATGTGGGAGGCTTTCAAGTGTCAGTTGAATGGAATTCAGGACCGGCATGTTCCTGTGAGGAAGAAGGACAAATACGGCAATTTTCGGGAACCTTGGATAACAAGAGATATTGTAGGCCTCGTCAAAAAGAAAAAGGAGGCATTTTGTCAGGGCTAAAAGGCTGGGAACCGACGAAGCCTGTGTGGAATATAAGGAAAGTAGGAAGGAACTTAAGCAAAGAGTCAGGAGGGCTAGAAGGAGTCACGAAAAGTCATTGGCAAATAGGGTTAAGGAAAATCCCAAGGCTTTTTACACATACATAAAAAGCAAGAGGGTAGCCAGGGAAAGGGTTGGCCCACTGAAGGATAGGCAAGGGGATCTATGTGTGGAGCCAGAGGAAATGGGTGAGGTACTAAATGAATACTTTGCATCAGTATTCACCAAAGAGAAGGAATTGGTAGATGTTGAGTCTGGAGAAGGGTGTGTAGATAGCCTGGGTCACATTGAGATCCAAAAAGACAAGGTGTTGGGCGTCTTGAAAAATATTAAGGTAGATAAGTCCCCAGGGCCTGATGGGATCTACCCCAGAATACTGAAGGAGGCTAGAGAGGAAATTGCTGAGGCCTTGACAGAAATCTTTGGATCCTCACTGTCTTCAGGTGATGTCCCAGAGGACTGGAGAAAAGCCAATGTTGTTCCTCTGTTTAAGAAGGGTAGCAAGGATAATCCAGGGAACTACAGGCCGGTGAGCCTTACGTCAGTGGTAAGGAAATTACTGGAGAGAATTCTTCGAGACAGGATCTACTCCCATTTGGAAGAAAATGGACGTATTAGTGAGAGGCAGCATGGTTTTCTGAAGGGGAGGTCATGTCTCACTAACTTGATAGAGTTTTTCGAGGCGGTCACAAAGATGATTGATGCAGGTAGGGCAGTGGATGTTGTCTATATGGACTTCAGTAAGGCCTTTGACAAGGTCCCTCATGGTAGACTAGTACAAAAGGTGAAGTCACACGGGATCAGGGGTGAGCTGGCAAGGTGGATACAGAACTGGCTAGGTCATAGAAGGCAGAGGGTAGCAATAGAAGGATGCTTTTCTAATTGGAGGGCTGTGACTAGTGATGTTCCGCAGGGATCAGTGCTGGGACCTTTGCTGTTTGTAGTATATATAAATGATTTGGAGGAAAATGTAACTGGTCTGATGAGTAAGTTTGCAGACGACACAAAGGTTGGTGGAATTGTGGCTAGCGATGAGGACTGTCAGAGGATACAGCAGGATTTAGATTGTTTGGAGACTTGGGCGGAGAGATGGCAGATGGAGTTTAATCCGGACAAATGTGAGGTAATGCATTTTGAAAGGTCTAATGCAGGTAGGGAATATACAGTGAATGGTAGAACCCTCAAGAGTATTGAAAGTCAGAGCGATCTAGGTGTACAGGTCCACAGGTCACTGAAAGGGGCAACACAGGTGGAGAAGGTAGTCAAGAAGGCATACGGCATGCTTGCCTTCATTAGCCGGGGCATTGAGTATAAGAATTGGCAAGTCATGTTGCAGCTGGATAGGACCTTAGTTAGGCCACACTTGGAGTATAGTGTTCAATTCTGGTCGCCACACTACCAGAAGGATGTGGAGGCTTTAGAGAGTGCAGAAGAGATTTACCAGGATGTTGCCTGGTATGGAGGGCATTAGCTATGAGGAGCGGTTGAATAAACTCGGTTTGTTCTCACTGGAACGACGGAGGTTGAGGGGCGACCTGATAGAGGTTTACAAAATTATGAGGGGCATCGACAGAGTGGATAGTCAGAGGCTTTTCTCCAGGGTAGAGGGGTCAATTACTAGGGGGCATAGGTTTAAGGTGCGAGGGGCACGGTTTAGAGTAGATGTACGAGGCAAGTTTTTTTACACAGAGGGTAGTGGGTGCATAGAACTCGCTGCCGGAGGAGGTGGTGGAAGCAGGGACGATAGTGACATTTAAGGGACAAATACATGAATAGGATGGGATTAGAGGGATACGGACCCAGGAAGTGTAGAAGATTGTAGTTTAATCGGGCAGCATGGTCGGCACGGGCTTGGAGGGCCGAAGGGCCTGTTCCTGTGCTGTACTTTTCTTTGTTCTTTGTTCTTGTTCATATCACCACAACTCTAACTTCCCTCAGCAACCCAGGATTCATTCCCCCTGAACTGGGTGACTTATTAACTTGGTGATGCCAAATGATTTTGGTTCTATCATTTGGCTCTATACAATGGTTGTGATTCTACAGCACGACAGGTGAATTGCAGGTGAGGCTAAATCGGGCTTTGCACCAGGTGAGAAACCTCACACGAGTCACCCGACCCACAGTGTCCAGTGCTGGGCATGATCCAAATGATATTTAAATTAGCCCATTAGGCTCATTAGACTTAGACTGTTATCTGAAAAGGAAGAATGTGCAGGGTTGCGGGGAGAAGGCAGCAGAATGGTACGAGGTAAGTTGCTCATTCAGAGGGCCGGCGCAGACACAAATGGGCCAAATGGCCTCCTTCTGCACTGTAACTATTCTGTGATTCTGAAAATCTGAGACCTTAACCTTCACCAAGACGGAACAGTCATCTTCCAAATCGAAGCACATTAAGGTAGGAGTAGTATGTTGAAAAGTGCTGCTGACGGGCAGGAAAGGAAGACCCACACGGGGGCCATTAAGATTAGATAATCATCAATAGATCCACGGGAGAATTCCAGACTCACACATTTATCACAAGAGGTGCATATCTAAGCAAAATTTAGTCTATCTTACAATCTTGAGAGGGAGCTCTGAAATCTTGAGAGATGTCATGGGCAGGTTGAAAATGCACTTTTCATAGACTTCCATGTGATGCTCCTCTTCCAAACCGTATGGACTAAAGGGGTAAGATTACTTGCTGTGAGGCCATTGTGTGACACCACAGCCCAGGGTAAGTGGATCTATTGGTGGCCCAAAGACTGGGGATATCATCCATGGGTCTAGCTTCCATTTCTGCTCTCAGAGCCACCAAGCAGATTGGCCTGTGACACAGAGGGGCATTGGCCACAGCAAAATGTGAGAGCCTGGATTCACCAGGCCAAGTGAAACCTCCACATGCCAGGGCTCTGCTCTAATGGGTGAGTTTGATGATGAAGAGGAGCTTGAGGGCCAGAGTTAATGGACCCTGCCATGTCATTGATCCAAGCTTCCACGCTCGGGGGCTTTGCATCTCTCCACATTATCAGGATCCTCCGCCTGGCTACCAGGGACGCAAAGGCCAGAACTCCGGCCTCTTTCGGCTCCTGCACTTCTGGCTCGTCCGATACCCCAAATAATGCTAACCCCCACCTCGGCTTGACCCGGGTGTTCACAACTTTGGACATAGCCCTCGCAAAGCCCCTCCAGAACTCCTCCAGCGCCGGGCACGTTTAGAATATATGGGCGTGATTCGCTGGGCTCCCCGAACATCTCACACATCTGTCCTCCACCCCAAAAAACCTACTCAGCCTCGCCCCTGTCATATGTGACCTATGTACTACTTTGAACTGTATTAGACTGAGCCTAGCGCATGAGGAGGAGGAATTGACCCTGCCCATACCCATAGCATCAGCCCACAGACCCTCATCCAGCTCCTCCCCGAGCTCCTCCTCCCACTTGCCCTTCAACTCCTCCACCGAGGCCTCTGAGGCCTCCTGCAGTTCCTGATAAATCACCGAGACCTTGCCTTCTCCAGCCCATACACCCGAAATCAACCTGTCCTGATTCCTTTGTGCTGGAAGTAGCGGAAATTCCCTCATATGCCGTCTCACAAACGCCCTCACTTGCATATATCTAAAAGCGTTTCCGGGAGGCAATCCAAATTTCACCTCCAGCGCCCCCAAGCTAGCAAGAGTCCCATCTATAAACAGGTCCCCCATCGTTTTAATTCCTGCCCGATGCCAACTTAGGAACCCCCCACCCATCCTGCCCGGCACAAACCTATGATTATCCCGATCGGGGACCAAATTGAGGCCCCCACCTCATCCCTATGTCGCCTCCACTGCCCCCAGATCTTCAATGTCGCCGCCACCACCGGGCTCGTGGTGTACCGCATCGGCGGTAGCGGCAACGGTGCCGTCACCAGTGCCCCCAAGCTAGTAACCACACAAGACGCCGCCTCTAGCCTCTTCCACGCCGCCCCCTCTCCCTCCATTACCCATTTACGGATCATCGCCACATTAACTGCCCAATAATAACCACACAGATTCGGCAGCGCCAGCCCGCCCCTGTCCCAACTGTGCCCCAGAAACACCCTCTTCACCCTCGGGGTCTTTCTCGTCCATACAAACCCCATAATACTCCTGCTTACCCGCTTGAAAAAAGCCTTGGGGATTAGGATGGCCAGGTACTGGAACACGAACAAGAACCTTGGGAGGACCGTCATCTTGACCGACTGCACCCTACCCGCCAGGGAAAGTGGCAACACATCCCATCTCCTAAAGTCTTCCGCCATCTGGTCCACCAACTGTGTCAAATTAAGCTTGTGCAGGGCCCCCCAGCTCCTAGCTACCTGGATACCCAGGTATCGAAAGCTCCTCTCCACCCTCTTCAACGGCAGCTCCTCCAGCCCCCTTTCCTGGCCCCCTGCATGCACTACAAAGAGCTCACTCTTCCCCACGTGGAGCTTGTAGCACGAGAAGTCCCCAAACTCCCAAAGGATCCACATGACCTCCGCCATCCCCTCCACTGGATCTGCAATATATAACAACAGGTCATCAGCATACAGCGACACCCAGTGTTCCTCCCCTCCACGGACCAACCCCCTCCAGTTCCTCGACTCCCTTAATACCATGGCCAGCGGCTCAATTGCCAGCGCGAACAGCAAAGGGGACAGGGGACACCCCTGTCTCATCCCCCGGTACAATCTGAAATATTCCGATCTCCGCCGGTTCGTAGACACGCTCGCCACCGGGGCCCTATATAACAACCTGACCCACTCTAAACCCTTCCCCGAACTCAAACCTACTAAGCACTTCCCATAGCTACTCCCACTCCACCCGATCAAAGGCCTTCTCCGCGTCCATAGCCGCCACCACCTCTGCTTCCCCTCCCACCGAGGGCATCATAATCACGTTCAGGAGCCTCCGCACATTCGCATTTAACTGCCTGCCCTTCACGAACCCCGTCTGGTCCTCATGTATCACTCCTGGGACACAATCCTCAATCCTCGTAGTGAGGACCTTCGCCAGCAACTTGTCATCTACGTTAAGGAGCGAGATTGGCCTATACGAACCGTACTGCAGTGGGTCCTTGAGAATCAGCGAGATCAGCGCCCGAGACATTGTCGGGGGCAGTGTCCCTTCCTCCCTCGCCTCATTGAAGGTTCTCACCAGCAACAGGCCCAACAGATCCATATACTTCCTGTAAAATTCAACCGGGAACCCATCCGGTTCCGGGGCCTTGCCCGTCTGCATGCTCCCCAATCCCTTAACCAGCCCCATCGGGGCCCCCAGGCCAGCCACCTGCTCTTCCTCCACCCTCGGGAACCTCAGTTGATCTAAGAACCGCCGCATCCCCTCTTCCCCCCTCGGGGGGCTCTGACTTGTACAGGTCCATATAGAATTCCCTAAATACCTCATTTATTTTAACCGCACTCCGCACCGTATTCCCCCCCCCCCCCCCTATCACTGAATCCTCCAATCTCCCTCGCCGCCTCCCTCATACTCATACACTGGCTACGTAGCTGATGCGCCAGCATCCAACTCGCCTTCTCCCCATACTCATACACTGCCCCCTGCACTTTCCTCCAGTGAGCCTCTGCCTTCCCCGTGGTCAATAAATCAAATTCCGTTTGGAGGTTCCGTCGCTCCCTCAGCAGCCCCTCTTCGGGGGCCTCTGCATAGCTCCTGTCCACCCTTACTATCTCCCCCACCAACCTCTCCTTCTCCATCCTCTCTTCTCCCTGTGAGTCCTAATTGAAATTAGCTCTCCCCTAACCACCGCCTTCAGAGCCTCCCAAACCACACCCACCTGCACCTCCCCATTATCATTGGCCTCTATGTATCTCTGAATGCACCCCCGGACCCACCCACAAACCTCCTCATCCGCCAACAGTACCACATCCAGGCGCCACAGCGGGCGCTGGTCCCTCTCCTCCCCTAACTCCAACTCCACTCAGTGCGGGGCATGGTCTGAAATCGCTATAGCCGAATATTCCGTTCCCTCCACTCTTGGGATCAGTGCCCTACTGATCACAAAGAAGTCTATCCATGAATAGTACATGGGAGAAAAAAGAGAACTCTCTGGCCCCCGGCCTGGCAAACCTCCACGGATCCACCCCCCCCCCCCCCCCACCCCAATCTAGTCCATAAAACCTCTTAGCACCTTGGCCGCTGCTGGCCTCTTTCCCGTCCTTGACCTGGATCGGTCCAATGCTGGGTCCAGTACCGTATTAAAGTGTCCCCCCCATTATCAAGCTCCCCGCTTCCAGATCCGGGATCCGACTCAACATGTGCTTCATAAACCCTGCATCGTCCCAATTCGGGGCATACACATTCACCAGTGCCACCCGGGTCCCCTGCAACCTACCACTCACCATCACGTATCGACCCCCATTATCTGCCACAATATTCAGCGCCTCAAACGACACCCGCTTCCCCACCAGTATTGCAACCCCTCTGTTCTTCGCATCCAGCCTTGAATGAAAGACCTGCCCTACCCACCCCTTTCTCAGCCTGATCTGATCTGCCACCTTCAGGTGCACCACTTCATTACTGATGACCCCTCATTTTGTCACTTCGCTTCTGTCCTCCGTTCAGCTTTCTCCACACACTCTGCTTGTTAAAAAAACACACTAAAACACTTTTCTTCTGCTGTGCCTTTTATTTCCCAACCCACTCAGAATGCACAGGATTCTTTTTTTACACTGTTCAATGTAAAGTACTGTGGTATTATCAGGTATTACGGTACCTGAGAGGCTGAAGTACCACTGGTTAAACCTCGGGGTTTTATCATTGGCTGTAGAGTATGGTAGCTCCGCCCCAATAGGCGGTGTATAAGAACTTGTACCGTCCCAGCAGCCCTCATTCTGTACCTGAGCTGCTGGGGAATACTTCTAGCTTATTAAAGCCTTCAGATGTATTCCAACTTCGTTTTAGTAGTTATTGATCGTTCATCAATTTAATAAGCTAGATTTAAGTAGAAAGGATGGAGCTCCGAATCAAGCCGGAGTGTCTGCAACTCAGTCCCCATGCGGCGAACTCAGCGGCGATCTTTAAGCACTGGCTGGCATGTTTTAAAGGCTACCTGGATACGGCTGAAGGCACACCCTCGGGGGAGCAGAAACTGCACGTCCTGCACTCAAGGGTACGCCCAGAGATCTACACCCTCATCGAGGAGGCGGAAGACTTTGATGCAGCAATCGAACTTTTAAAAGGACACAATATTCGCCCAGTAAACCAGGTCTACGCTCGTCACGGTCGTGTTGGGTGTTCCGCTATACAAACGAACCAACACGGTTGTAGATTGTACAACTCTGTTTTATTATTCTTGATAACATCTACTGTATACTTCTGGCTGTGGTTCATACTTTACCAGTTAACCTGTGGACCCAACCCTTGCAATATCTTAGAGAGGCACTCAGCACATGGTGTATGGCTGAGTGGCGCGCTGTGAGCTCTGTGCTCTGAGCTATCTCCTGCTGGAATGAGCGGGAACTGTGGTGTTCCCCGTTTTATAGTGCGTGTGCTCTCACTGGTGATTGGCTGTGATGTTGCATGTGTGTTGATTGGTCCGTTGATCTGTCCATCAGTGTGTGTTTGCACCATGATATGTTTATATGAATATTATAACATCCCCCCTTTTCACAAGAATATGTGCCTATATGGTAATAAATATTGGTGTGTAGCTGAATATGTGTGTGCAATATCTACAACATGTACATGAGGCTAAACTATATACATAGGAAGGTGTCAGGTGCAACATAGCAATGAGGTTGTACCATAAACAAAACAAGTGCAATCATCAAATATCGAAAGAGAACTCCTGGAACGACAAAAAGATAAACACATTAACATTGTTGCATAACAATTCAGTGAGTCCAATGTGCAAACAGGCTCATAAGTCCAACCTAGTAGGTGGGCGACGAATTCGGGTTGACCGCCTCAAGGGTGAGTCAGGATCCACCGGCTGAGGAATGGGCCTGGCCACGGGCGATAGAGGAATAGGCATAGTGGCAGGAAGCTCCACAAAGTCGACATCAGGGACAACAGGAGGGCGTGGCACCGGTGCATGATCACGTAGCGAGCGCGGAAGCAGCCGAAGGGCCCGCCGATTACACCGGCGAATGGAGCCATCAGGCATGCGAACCAGGAACGAGTGGGGAGCCACGCGGCAGTTGCCGACCAGTTGCCAACTTCGGCAGTTGCCGACCAGCCACCATCTGGTAGGTGTATGCGGACGTTGTCTCCAGGCACCAGGGCAGGAAGATCAGTTGCCCGAGTGTCATGTGCCACCTTCTGCTGAACATGCTGCTGTCGCATCCTTTGCAGTACTGGTCGGGTTTAGGAACATGAATGGACGGTATAGTGGTCCTGAGGGCGCAACCCATCAACAGCTGGGCTGGTGAGAGGCCAGCAGGGCTAAACAGAAATCAGATCCGGCATCAGCAGCCTTGCAGAGGAGCCGCTTCACGATATGGACGCCCTTTTCCGCCTTGCCATTTGACTGGGGATGCAGAGGGCTGGACGTCACGTGTGTGAAGCCATACGAAGCGGCAAAAGAAGACCATTCTTGGCTCGCAAAACAGGGCCCATTGTCCGACATGACGGAAAGCGGAATGCCATGGCGAGCGAAGGTTTCCTTGCATGCTCTGATTACAGCTGATGATGTCAAATCGTGCAGGCGTATGACCTCCGGATAATTTGAAAAATAGTCAATTATGATGACGTAGACCCTGCCGAGCACATGATAAAGGTCCACACCCACCTTCGCCCAGGGGGACATTACCAACTCATGGGGCTGAAGCGTCTCAGGGGGTCGCACCGGCTGAAACCTTTGGCAGATGGAGCAGTTGAGCACCATGTTGGCGATATCGTCGCTGATGCCCAGCCAGTATACAGCTTCTCGGGCCCTCCGCCTGCATTTCTCAACCCCGAGATGGCCTTCGTGTAATTGTTCAAGGACCAGCCTGTGCATGCTGTGTGGAATCACAATCCGGTCCAACTTTAGGAGGACACCGTCAATGACGGCCAAGTCGTCCCGGACATTGTAGAATTGTGGGCACTGTCCTTTGAGCCACCCTTCCGTCATGTGGCGCATCACACGTTGTAGAAGGGGGCCAGCCGCAGTCTCCCGGCGAATACGGGCTAGACTTGCATCATTAGCTGACAGATTGGCTGATGTGAAGGCCACATGCACTTCGACCTGACAGACAAACCCCCCCAATTCGGGCGGTGTGCTTACTGCTCTGGACAGGGCATCCGCGATGATGTGGTCCTTTCCCGGGGTGTAGACCAGTTGGAAGTCGTACCTCCGGAGCTTGAGCAGAATGCGCTGGAGGCGAGGGGTCATCTCATTAAGGTCCTTTTGTATGATGCCGACCAGGGGTCAATGGTCGGTTTCCACGGTGAACTGAGGGAGACCATACACATAGTCATGGAATTTATCTGTGCCGGTTAACAAACCCAGGCACTCCTTCTCAATCTGCGTATAGCGTTGTTCTGTGGGGGTCATGGCCCGCGAGGCATAGGCGACAGGGGCCCATGATGCAGTGCTGTCCCGTTGCAGGAGTACCGCCCCAATGTCGGACTGGCTGGCATCAGTCGAGATCTTTGTATCTCAAGTAGTGTCAAAGAACGCCAATACCGGGGCTGTGGTGAGCTTGATCTTGAGCTCCTCCCATTCCTTCTGGTGTGCGGGCAGCCACTGGAACGCCGTAGTCTTCTTCACGAGGTGGCGAAGAGCCGTTGTGTGGTAAGCAAGGTTGGGAATGAACTTCCCCAGGAAGCTGACCATCCCGAGATAGTGTAGCACTGCCTTCTTGTCTGCCGGCTGCGGCATGGCTGCAATGGCTGTCACTTTGTCTGCATCCGGACGCAGCCCTGACCGGGATATGTGGTCCCCCAGAAACTTTAGCTCAGTTTGGCCAAAAGAACACTTGGCTCGGTTGAGGATCAGGCCGTGTTCTCGTATCTGAGCAAAGACGCGCTGGAGACGACTGATGTGCTCCTGTGGTGTGGTGGACCAGATGATGACGTCGTCAACATAGACACGCACCCCTTCGATGCCCTCCATCATCTGTTCCATGATTCAATGAAACACCTCGGATGCCGAGATGATGCCAAACGGCATCCTATTGTAGCAGTACCTGCCAAAGGGAGTGTTGAAGGTGCAGAGCTTCCTGCTGGACTGATCCAGTTGAATCTGCCAAAAACCCTTTGAGGCATCAAGCTTTGTAAAAATTTTAGCCCGGGCCATTTCGCTCGTGATCTCTTCCCGTTTGGGTATGGGGTAGTGTTCCCTCATGATGTTGTTGTTCAGGTCTTTCGGGTCGATGCAGATCCGGAGTTCGCCAGAGGGCTTTTTAACGCACACCATGTAGCTGACCTATGGCGTGGGCTCCGTGACCCGGGAAAGCACTCCTTGGTCCTGGAGATCCTGCAGTCGTCCTTGAGGCGGTCCTTGAGTGGTGCTGGGACTCTACGAGGTGCGTGAATGACCGGGGTGGCGTTTGGTTTGAGCCGTATTCTTTAAGTGTAGGGAAATGTGCCCATGCCCTCGAAAGCCTCCTGGTTGTGGGCGAGGAGCGAGTGGAGCTGTGCCCTAAAGTCTGCATCCGGGAAATCGGACGTGCCTTCTGGAGACGGAGTGTGTACCCGCTGAACGAGGTGGAGAACCTTGCACGCCTGTGCGCCTAGCAGGGAGTCCTTCAAGAATCCAACTGTGTCAAAAGACAGTGTGGCTGTGTATGAATTGTGTGTGACCTCGAGCTGGCAGGATCCCATGGCTGGGATAACATTACCGTTGTAATCGACCAACTGACAGCGGGATGGCCGAATCGGTTGTTTGACGTTCAAGGCATAGAAGGCTGACCGTGCAATGAGATTGGCGGAGGCACCAGTGTCTAAACGGAATGTGATTGGTGATCACACCATTCATCACCCGGATTGACGCTGTGCACTGGCATCGGCTGGTGGGTCCTACTTGGGGACATCCGATTTCTGTCAATTACCGCAATGCGGAAGGCTTCCCGGTCGTCGGTATCACCGGTCTGTACGTCATCAGGGTATGACTCGGTGTATGGAGGCTGAATGGCCCGCACGTCCCTGCGAGGCTGGCGGAATTGGGGAGCGTTGGCAAGTTGAGCTGCTCGACAGCAGGCAGCGTAGTGGCCCATCTTGCCACAGCGGAGGCATTGTCGATTTTTCACTGAACATTGCCGCTTTAAATCTGTGGATCCAAAGTTGCCGCACGTCGTGACGTCATGGCGTTCGTTGCGCCACCGCGCATGCGCAGTTCGGTCCTGCGTAGAGCACGCCTGGGCCTCACGTCCCTCTGCGTCGACGTCTCTTTTGGCGCGTACGAGCGCGGGAGGCCGCGGAAAGCGCGAAATGGCCGCCCTCGTCCGGGCTGCGGGCCGGGAGGAACTCGATCGACTGGACCCGCTCGACCTTGTCTGACCCCTGCTGTGCCGATTCGGCCGCCTGGAATTGGGAGTACCGGCTGGTCGTGTTTTCGTGGAGGACGCAGCTTTCGATGGCGGTGGCTAGGGTGAGGCCCTTTATTTTGAGGAGCTGCTGGCGTAGGGTGCCCGAGGTGACCCCAAAAACTATCTGGTCCCGAATCATGGAATCGGAGGTGGCCTCATAGCCGCAGGACTGCGCGAGGATACGGAGGTGTGTCAAAAAAAGATTGAAAAGGCTCATTCTTACACTGCAGGTGCTGCTGGAAGAGGTACCTCTCGAAGCTCTCATTCACTTTGACGCTGAAGTATTGCTCAAATTTGAGAAGGACCGTCTTGTACTTCGTCTTGTCCTCGCCGTCCGCGAATACCAGGGAGTTGTAGATGTAGATGGCGTGTTACCCCGCCGTGGAGAGGAGGGGGGCGATCTTCCTGATGTCCGATGCATTCTCCCTGTCTGTGGTGTCTAGGGAGAGCTGGAAGTGCTGTTTAAACAGCTTCCAGTTGACGCCGAGGTTTCCAGCGATTTGGAGCGGCTGCGGCGGGCTGATGGTGTCCATGGCGAAGGATGGCTGATTGCTGAAGATGTGCAGGTAGGTCTCACAGTTGCTGGGTTCCAATCCTGGTACTATGTCGTGTTGGGTGTTCCGCTATACAAACGAATCAACACGGTTGTAGATGGTACAACTCTGTTTTATCATTCTTGATAACAACAACTGTTAACTTCTGGCTGTGGTTCGTACTTTACCAGTTAACCTGTGGACCCAGCCCTTGCACTATCTTAGAGAGGCACTCAGCACATGGTGTATGTCTGAGTGGCACGCTGTGAGCTCTGTGCTCTGAGCTATCTCCTGCTGGAATGAGCGGGAACTGTGGTGTTCCCCGTTTTATAGTGCGTGTGCTCTCACTGGTGATTGGCTGTGATGTTGCGTGTGTGTTGATTGGTCCGTTGATCTGTCCATCAGTGTGTGGTGTGTTTGCACCATGATATGTTTATATGAATATCATGACAGTCACCTGCTTGCAACAAGACGACAAACCCCCGGGGAATCGTTGGAGGAATTCTACCGCGCGCTACTGGTGCTGGGCAGAAGCTGTGGCTTCCCGCGAGTTTCGGCGAGCGAGCACACGGAACTCCTAGTCCGGGACGCCTTTGTAGTAGGTATGAGTTCTTCACTAATCCGCCAGCGTCTTTTAGAAAAAGACACCCTGGGACTTAGGGAGGCACGGGCCCTTGCAGGGTCCATGGACGTGGCCTCCAAGAACGCACAGGCCTACGTGCACGACCGCGCGGCGGCCCCCTGGACAGCGTTAGTTATTGATCGTGCATCAAGTACATTGAAAGGTGTCTCTCCATAAGAATTATTGTAGAGCTGTAAATTGCTGAGTGGACCACAGAATCTTTATCACCTACTCTTTTTTTAAATTTTAACTGACAATGTTATATTTGGAATAACTCAAATTTGTGATAATCGTCACCCCACTGGGAATAAATATATTTTTAATTTAACATCTCTCTACCTCGCTTTCCTCTGAATAAGATATTTCTTAAACCTTGCCTGTTTGACTAAATCTTTGACCTTCTGAACTAGCGGGCTGGATTCTTCCCCCACGCCCGTTGCAAGATCGCCAAGGGCGGGACGCGGACCATGTTAAGGTCCATTGACATCGGGCGGGAATTTCCGGTCGCTGGGAGCGTGCAGCCGGAGAATCCCACCCAATATCTCCTTATGTGGCTCGGTGTCATACTTTTATAATTATGTTTTATAATACACATGTAAAGTGCCTTGAGACATTTCATTTCAATAAAGGCATGAAATAAATATAAGTTGTTATTAATGCATTAAGCTGGGATATGTAAGGATTAAATAAGCCACGATGGAGGTTTATAAACCTCCACTATCTTATATTCAAAAGACAAACTTAAAAATCAACAGATTTAGTTCATATTCCTGAGTTACTGGACCCAATTCTACCATTTGCAGAGTGTGCTCACGCCAACTGGAGTGATTTCCGCTGGTACGAGGAGTGACACTCTGCTGCCATTCCACGGCACTTAGAAATTCTTTCTATCAGGATCAGGCTTTTTGTGTCATTCCATGGCATATAATAAATTTATTAAAGAGGATCGGGGTTTTTGCTGGGCCTGAGAGGGGCAGGGCGTAATCTCTCCGACAGGTCCCGCTCCTCAGAGACCACGGCACCATTTTTAAAGGGCACCCTGATCTCATAATACTGTTTCCCCCTCCCCCACTCAGTCCCCCCTTCAGCTCCTCCCTCCAGTCCCACCCTCCCTTTAACCACACTCTCCACCCCCTCACCCCCCCCCCCCCCCCCCCCCCGCCCCCCACCACCTCCCAGCAATACCAATCTGGTGCCTTGCACTCCAAGGCGTGGCAAGGGGGTGAGTGTCCTCCCTACACTTGTCTCCAAGGCACTGAGGGAGGTCCTTCATGCTCCATGAAATTGAATGTTAACAATGCAGCTCAAAGATTTTAAGCTTCCAGGCATGCACAAGACTTGAAAAAGAAAAAAGGCAATGAGATAGATGATGAAAAAGCCACTTCAAGGTTTCCGACACATCAAAGGGAATAATTCAACTCCAAGATCTTTGAATTTGCCGTGCTGACAGGCAGTTTAAAGGGTTTAAGCCTGCCTATGGGGAAACTTTCACTCTCTTCTCATAGATCTTTAATTCTGATATGCTGACAAACTCTTTAAAGGGTTTAAAGCTGCAGATGGGAAGACCCGCCAAAAGACTCTCATCCCAGAAAAGAGACCCTACTTGAGCCCCTACAGCTCAGCGCAAGCCCCCCCTCCCCACCCCCCACCCCTGACCCCACCTCCCACAAAGGACCACCCTCGGCACCCTGGAGGCAAGTGCAGGGAAAGTAATCACTCCTATGCTACCCCTTAGAGTGCAAGCCACCAGGTCCCTGTTTTTCAGGACTTGTACCAATTCATGCCAGTGGCACTCCTGACTGGGGGGGGAGGGGGCATCCAAGGAGGCCAGTGAATCGGGCATCCAACCTGAAAATTACATTCAAATTAGGTATATTAAGCTATATGCATATTCCCCCCGGGTGTGGGCAGGAACCTCGTCAGGGGGTGAGGAAATAGACCAGGAGACTCGATGGGTTTGATGCCTGGCATGAAACCTGTTTTTTGCCCAACACCCAATTCCACGGGCCACTGCGAAACCCACCGCTAGCTCGAGGACCCGGAGAATTCCCCCCACTATCTTTTCCAAACATGAACCAATGTAGATTGGTAGTTGGTTTATAAACCATAATGATGGCTTATTTTATGGTAATGAGTCAGAGCTCTTTATAAAACAATTGGGGGGATTCTACCAACGGGAGTCTAAGTGCCGACACCGGAGTAAAAACTGGATTGTTTTTTTCTCCGGCATCGGCGCCCGTTGCCAGACTCCTATTCTCCCCCCTCCGTGGGGCTAGCAGGGGCGTCGCGCGATTTACGGGGGCAGGGCCTCGGCACGGCGTCAGAGACCCGGCGCCGCATAAAAGACGCGGCACCTTGAGTCCCGCGCATGCGCAGTTGGGCCGGCACCAACTAGCGCATGCACGGTGCCCATCCTCCCCCAGGCCGCCCCGCACAAACATGGTGGATGGATCCAGGCTCGCCGGCGGAAGAAAGGAGGCCCGCCGACAGAGAGGCCGGCCCGCCGATAGGTTGGTCCCTTTCGCGTACCAGGCCACTCCGGAGGCCCCCCCCCGGGAACGGAGCCCCCCCCCCCCTCCACAGGCCACCCCCCAAGCCTTCGCGACTAGTACCCGCCGGCAGCGACCAGGTGTGGACGGCGCCGGCGGGACTAGGCCGTTACGCGCGGCTGTTCGGGCCGGAGAATCGCCGCCCGCCGTTTGCGGTGATTCTCCAGGCAGCCCGCCGCGATTCGCGCAGCGCTTATTTCGGGGGGGGGGGGATCGTGTGCAGGGCTCGGGGCGGCGTGGCGCAATTCGTGCAGCGCCCCAGCGATTCTCCCACTCGGCAAAGGGGGGGGGGGGGAGAATACCGCCCAATATTATTGAATCTGAAATTGCATTTCAGGAATCTTTTTTAAATTCTTACATGAAAGAAAAATCCACCTTTGCACCACTGTCAAATAATAGAGCATAGAAGGAGGCCATTCAGCCCATTATACCTTGGAGCGATCCAACTAGTTACTCTCCACCTGCTGTTCCCATCTCCCCATAAAGCTTTTCCTGGCAAGTGTTTCTCCAATTCCTTTCTCCCTCCAATTTTAGGCACTGTACCTGGGATAAATGGCCTCCTTCTGTGCCCTAAATGACTCTCTGACTCTTGCTGGGAAAACAACTGAACAGGTATCTCATTGAAATAGCTCCTCAAACAGATTTTTAGCTGCGAAAGGCATCAGAGATTAGCACAGTCTTGTCTTTTCTAATATACACACAAGCTCATACTTCCTAGTAGAAATCAGTGGACCATGGTCCAGGAGCAGAAACTCTGACCTTTCCTCTCTATAGCTTACTAGACAATGAGGCCATTTGGTTGGGGGTCCTTGCACAGCCCAACTAGCCCCAGAAAGCTGAGCACTCACCGGAACAGTGTTGAGGGCCTCCCTTACCTGGGCACCTGAACAACAACTTGCCAGTGCAGGTCAGGACACGGACATTGGTTCGAAATCACAGATCAAAGCTCCTTAAGAGACTGCAGTTAAGCTCTCACCTTTCAGTAACCTTCAGCCAATTTGATTCATTCTATGCAATATCAAGAAACACTTTAATTCAGTGAATACTGCAAAGGCAAAGCTCAGCTGACAACAATAGTACTGAAGACTTGTGCTCAAGAATGAGCTGCACTTAGTCAAGTTGTTCCAGTACAGCTGCAACACTGACATCTACCGAGCAATGTGAAACATTGCCCATGTATTATTTATCCACAAAAAATAGGACAAATCCAATCCGGACAATTACCGACCCATCAGTCTGTTCGATCATCAGCAAATAGGTATCATTGACAATGCAGTCAAGCGGCACTTACACAGCAATAACCTGTTCACTTGCTGGTTTTTGCCAGGCTCACTCAGCTCCTGACCTCATTATACCCTTAAAGAGCTGAGCTCAAGAGGTGGGCTGAGTGTGATTGCCCTTGCACAACCACATTGTGTAGTCAAGGGGACTAGCATATGATGCATAAAGGTTTGATATACACAGGGTTAATGTAGGACTGAGCACAGTAGCACTCACACAGTGGCAAAAGCACATGGCCCAGACCTAGGGTCATTGTGGTGTTGGGCAGAGACGTTTTAAGATTTAGATCTAGAGGTAGTTCCTTGCCTACCCTTTACTGTATTTAGGTATATAGGTACACGTATTAATAAAGAGTGGACCAGAATTTTTCATTGCCTAGTTGAGTGTGCGTCTGACCTGGAAGCGTGGGGCGGCACAATGGTTAGCACTGCTGCCTCACTGATCCAGGGACCCTGGGTTCAATTTCGACCTTGTATGACTATCTTTGTGGAGTTTGCAGGTTCACGCACTCACACAATATTCCAGTCGGAAGCTGCCTACCAACAATTCAGCTGTCAATTAGGCCCATTAAAGCATCAATTAAAGACGACTTCACATGGCCTGTCTACATTTACAGTTGGCGGGCGGGTCAATTGGCTTTAGTTACAACCTCAATCCAGGGTGGGATGAAATGTCAGGGCTGAAATTAAATTTCAGAAGGTGTCTGGGAACTGATGTTTTCTAAGTTTTGCTGTCAGATATTTGAATGTGCTGCCAAGACACCATTGGTTTGTAAAGATCTGTACAAAGAACAAGAACAAAGAAATGTACAGCACAGGAACAGGCCCTTCGACCCTCCAAGCCCGTGCCGACCATGCTGCCCGACTAAACTACAATCTTCTACACTTCCTGGGTCCGTATCCCTCTATTCCCATCCTGTTCATGTATTTGTCAAGATGCCCCTTAAATGTCACTATCGTCCCTGCTTCCACCACCTCCTCCGGTAGCGAGTTCCAGGCACCCACTACCCTCTGCGTAAAAAACTTGCCTCGTACATCTACTCTAAACCTTGCCCCTCTCACCTTAAACCTATGCCCCCTAGTAATTGACCCCTCTACCCTGGGGAAAAGCCTCTGACTATCCACTCTGTCTATGCCCCTCATAATTTTGTCTACCTCTATCAGGTCTCCCCTCAACCTCCTTCGTTCCAGTGAGAACAAACCGAGTTTATTCAACCGCTCCTCATAGCTAATGCCCTCCATACCAGGCAACATTCTGGTAAATCTCTTCTGCACCCTCTCTAAAGCCTCCACATCCTTCTGGTAGTGTGGCGACCAGAATTGAACACTATACTCCAAGTGTGGCCTAACTAAGGTTCTATACAGCTGCAACATGACTTGCCAATTCTTATACTCAATGCCCCGGCCAATGAAGGCAAGCATGCCGTATGCCTTCTTGACTACCTTCTCCACCTGTGTTGCCCCTTTCAATGACCTGTGGACCTGTACTCCTAGATCTCTCTGACTTTCAATACTCTTGAGGGTTCTACCATTCACTGTATATTCCCTACCTGCATTAGACCTTCCAAAATGCATTACCTCACATTTGTCCGGATTAAACTCCATCTGCCATCTCTCCGCCCAAGTCTCCAAACAATCTAAATCCTGCTGTATCCTCCGACAGTCCTCATCGCTATCCGCAATTCCACCAACCTTTGTGTCGTCTGCAAACTTACTAATCAGACCAGTTACATTTTCCTCCAAATCATTTATATATACTACAAAGAGCAAAGGTCCCAGCACTGATCCCTGTGGAACACCACTGGTCACAGCCCTCCAATGAGAAAAGCATCCTTCCATTGCTACTCTCTGCCTTCTATGGCCTAGCCAGTTCTGTATCCACCTTGCCAGCTCACCCCTGATCCCGTGTGACTTCACCTTTTGTACTAGTCTACCATGAGGGACCTTGTCAAAGGCCTTACTGAAGTCCATATAGACAACATCCACTGCCCTACCTGCATCAATCATCTTAGTGACCTCCTCGAAAAACTCTATCAAGTTAGTGAGACACGACCTCCCCTTCACAAAACCGTGCTGCCTCTCACTAATATGTGTAGTTTCCCTGAGACAGCTCTGCAGCAGCTTTCTGCCTTGAGGGAGCCCATTCGAAGTGTCAGATTACACTCTCCCGTTTCTTGAAACTTGCTCTCCTGCCGCCCCCTTCAGCAGCATTGAGCCTTTCTCAGCATGTGTTTCACACTCACTGCCTTTTAATTGGCCAGCCAGTGTGAAAACACTTTTCAGGGCTGTTCACGGCAAGAAGCGCAATTCGTGTCCACTTCCAGGCCCGTCAAGTTGGAGAGAAGAAGGTTAAGAGGAGACTTAATAAAGGCATACAAAATGATCAGGGGGTTAGATAGGGTGGACAGTGAGAGCCTTCTCCCGCAGATGGAAATGGCTGGCACGAGGGGACATAGCTTTCAACTGAGGGGTAATAGATATAGGACAGAGGTCAGAGGTAGGTTCTTTACGCAAAGAGTGGTGAGGCCGTGGAATGCCCTACCTGCAACAGTAGTGAACTCGCCAACATTGAGGGCATTTAAAAGTTTATTGGATAAACATATGGATGATAATGGCATAGTGTAGGTTAGATGGCTTTTGTTTCGGTGCAACATCGTGGGCCGAAGGGCCTGTACTGCGCTGTATTGTTCTATGTTCTAAGTGCACAAACCCAACTGGTGCAAAATTCAGGCCTTGCTGTTAACACACATAAGGCAGACAAAGACTTTCTTAGCAGTTACGTTCTGTAACCAACACTATTACACATGGTAGCAGCTGAGGCTTAAAAAGCACTCAACCTCACAAGAGTGCTGCAAAGCTAAGAAAAAAAAATCTTTAACAAATTCTGAACTGAAATGTGCTCCCAATTGAAGTTACAGATGCTGAGAAAATTCACCAGAAACAGCTCCGACAGAAGAGCCTAGAAACTGAAGACAGATGTTTTACTGCAGAAGGGAATCTCCCTTGGAAGTCCAGCTTCAGTACGCAGAGCGCATAGTCTGTAAGGGTGAGCTAAATCATTTTAACTTACAGGCTGAAGTCAGTCCTGAGAAACCCCTTTCATTAATTCCATCACATGCGTCTTTTCTGAATGAAACCCGTCGCTTAGCCCAATTCCTGACTCCGAGTCACAACACATGGTTCCCGAGTTCGGAAACAAAAATGAATTAATAATTAAATTACTCAGCCTGTAAGAAACGTCTGGTTCATAGAACATTTGCTTTCACTTCGAACACCTCACTACTCACAATAGTTAACCACTGAACAAAAGAAGTTGGCAGCCATTGTTAAAAAAGTATTAAGCCACCGAAACCAGGAAGCGCAGAAATTCCCCTTTGTCTCTGAAAAAAACGGCCACACCATCTTGAAATGGGAGAGCTGGTATAAATTCCATTGAAAAACGCTTTTTAAAAAACACAGCAGGCAGAGCAAAATTTGTCTTGATATCTACTCCAAAGCAAATAGCTGGAAAACACTATTACTTTAAAAGTTTATTGTTTGCAGATAAACAGCTGATAATTTGATCAAACAGCTGATAATTTTTTTAACCGCCTCGTGACTGCAGCAAGAGTCCATGGGACCAAAGAAAGTGCTGGAAGATCAGAGAAAAGAAAAAAGGCCCGCCATTTTGGAGAGAGAATAAAAACGGTTCCTGCACATGCATTCTTAAAAGGGAAACAATATTTAAAGCTGTGACGGCAGAAAAAAAATTAAACGCCCATGGGTCATAAATGCAATTTACCACGTAAATTTTAATTAATCCCAGGGCCAAACCTAATGAAAAATTGGGTGTCCTGGAGAATGGAATTTTTAAACTACCACAAAGCATCAGGCCTCAGTAAGAAATCCGAAAAAGTCTGGATAAATACCTTTTTATCCTCATTTGGTGAATTTGCTGATGACGTAATCATAATGCAGTGTGTGGTGGTATGTATTAGGGGTAATAAGGTACACCATGAATGCCGAGGAGCTATTGGAGGACAGATGCTGGGTCCCGATTGGATCTGCCGCCTACTGGGCTCCACCCAGATAGGTGGGGTAAAAGAACCCGTTTTACTCCCCGCAGCTGCATTCTGTGACTGGGCTGCTGGGGAACAAGTCTGAACAAGTCTGCTCAATAAAGCCTCGATTGAAGTTCCACACGGGCAGAAGTCCCAAATTATTTCCTCATTGAAGACAAGGATATGTTTCCAAACTGTACCAGAAGCTGGTAGTGACGAGGAAAAAGCCCCTTCTCAGACGGATCAAGGAGATGTTGAAGTGCAATCAGAGAATGTTTGTCTCAAGCTCACGAGGGGTGGCACGGTGGCACAGTGGTTAGCACTGCTGCCTCACAAAGCCAGGGACCCAGGTTCAATTCTGGCCTTGGGTGATTGTGTGGAGTTTGTACATTCTCCCCGTGTGTGTGTGGGTTTCCTCTCACAGTCCAAACATGTGCGGGTTAGGTGGATTGGCCATGATAAATTGCCCCTTAGTGTCCAGGGATGTGCAGGGTAGGTCATGGCGTTACGTGGATAGGGCGGAGTGGACATGGATACAGTGCTTTTTCGAAGGGTCGATGAAGACTCAATGGGCCAAATGGCCTCCTTCTGCACTGTGGGGATTCTATGGGCGGAATTCTCTGTTAATGGGGCTATGTCCCCACGCCCGCGAGAAAACGGGCACAATTGACTCTGTTTTGAATGGGGCTGGCAGGGCCCCAGAGCAGTCCTCGCAGCTCCAGCTACCAATAAGGGGCCCTGCATGCGCAACATGGCGGACCCTCACAGCGGGCCGCCCCGGACAATATAGGCCCCCCCCCCCCAGATCGCGTGTGCTCGCCGATCGGTAGCCCCCGATCGTGAGCCTGGCCATCCTGGAAGTCTCCCCCCCCCCTCCCCCCCCCCCCCCCCCCCCCCACCGGTGACGTATCCCCTCCCGCCCCACTCACCAGGGCGCCAGCGGACTGAGTCCACAGCCGCCATTCCGAGCTCCCACCGGGTGGAACCATGAGTGAACCATGCTGGTGGGAACTCGGCCAATTGTCGGCGGAGAATCGTTGCGGAGGCATCTTTTAATGGCCCCCAACTGGCGCTGCATCGACCGTGCGCGCAACTGGCAGCGATTCTCCGGGGAGAAGGCGTCGGACGCAATCCCGGGTCTGCCGCCCCATTCTCTGTCCCCGCGCCAAGCGCGATTTTGGCACAGAGGCTCAGAGAATTCCGCCCTATGATTCTATGAACTCATCTTGAAATAGAGTCAGGCATGATAGAAGGCAAAAAAGTCACCAACAGAGCTCATTGCCTTGAAAGATATTTTGACAAACTAATACGTGCATCTGGAAAAACACAAAGAGTTGCAAAAGATAGAATCGCTACAGTGCAGAAGGAGGCCATTTGGCCCATCGAGTCTGCACTGGCTCTTAGAAAGAGCGCCCTACTTAAACCCATGCCGCCACCCTATCCCCGTAACCCAGTAATCCCACCTAACCTTTTGGACACGAAGGGGCAATTGCGCAAGACCAATCCACCTAACCTGCACATCTTTGGACTGTGGAAGGAAACCGGAGCACCCGGAGGAAACCCACGCAGGCACTGGGAGAAAGTACAAACTCCACACAGTCACCCGAGGCTGGAATTGAACCCCGATCCCTGAAGCTGTGAGGCAGCAGTGCTAACCTCTGTGCCACTCATGCCGCCTTAGTGTTGATTGCTACTTCAGAAAAGACCTTACAGCAACAAAACTCAAAAACGAATACCTTGAGCAGCAGAACAAACTCAATGAGACTGCTAAAGTACAAGAAAACTCAATATGAAGTGTTTGAGCTTTGCAATGAAAAGGAAAATATGCTGACTCATGCGACAAGGATCCTTCAAATCTGAGTTTGTCCCTCAAGAACATCACAAAGCGAGACAAAACAAATTTACTGTCACACTGAAAGAACCGATGAGCCGGTTTTCAGAGAGTCCTCCCATTCTGGTTCCAGCTGCAGGAGGCTCAACATCTTATGCAATAAAGCCTCGATTGTTTCGCCATTCTCGTCTCGTGGTCATTGGTGGTACATCAAACACTAAAGAATATTCAGACTCTGGTCTCACCTTCTCTCTTCTCTCTTTGCAGTACGTTCATTTTGATCATCTGGACTCTCCCCGCGAGGGAGAGTGGGAGTGTGTTCCATATTTCCCGTTTCCATAACTAATCTAAACCTTCTGATCCCTATCCCCGTAACCCAGTAATCCCACCTAACATTTTATTTGGACACTAAGGGCAATTTAGCATGGCCAATCCACCCAACCTGCACATCTTTGGACCGTGGGAGGAAACCGGAGCACCCGGAGGAAACCCACGCAGACACGGGGAGAACGCGCATCCCCGCAGACAGCGACCCAAGCCGGGAATCGAACCTGGGATCCTGGAGTTGAAGCAATTGTGATAACCACTGTGCTACCTTGCTGCCCTTTTCATATAATCCTAGAATCCTCGCCCAGCAGCAGCATGTGCCCAGCCCCGCTTCGCACCCCAGCCCTTCGAGCCAATCCTTATCCCGAAGTTACAGATCTGACTTGCCGACTTCCCTTATCTACATTGTTCCAATATGCCAGAGGCTGTTCACCTTGGAGACTTGCTGTGGATATGGGTACGGCCCAGTGCGAGATTTACACCATCTCCCCCGGATTTTCAAGGGCCAGCGAGAGCTCACCAGACGCCGCCGGAACTGCAACGCTTTCCAAGGATAGCAATGGTGTAAAGAGCAGAGGTCCAAGAGTCTATTCAGGAAACTTTTCTGCAGTTCAACCAGGAAGGAGGCACTGCTCCACCTGGTTCTTGGGGATGAGGTGAGGCAAGAGGATCAAGTGTCAGCAGTGAGCACTTAGGGAACAATGATCAGAAGGTTTAGATTAGTTATGCCCGAATGTCCTCCTTCTGCACTGTAAATTCTATGATTATCGTTGCAGGTTCCTGAAAGTCCCCAATGGTCAGATAAACCTACCACCCTCAAAATTATCATTGCTCCTCCGGTGGAAGTGGTACCAGAGAATGATCAGTAGTTCGAGTAGCCTCTACCTTCTGGTCCAACTGGGTGACATGGCAACCACTGTGCATACATTTCAACTTCCAGACAATGTCCTTCAAACTCAAAGGATTCTAGAACCTGGTACCAGTTTCACACCATTGACAACAAAACGCTGAGGTGAGCGTCCCACTAAATCTCCTTCTTGACACAGGAACAATCTTTCTCAGCCTCAGAGTCCTTCAAGACGGCCCAAGGAGACAAATACCATGTTCATCCACCCCACAAGAAACAATCAAAACTAACAGCAGCCATGCACTGGGCATGGGTCAACGTTAAATAGTGGAAGAAAAGAATGAAAGCATATGCAAATACCTGTCCAACCTCCAAGACAACAAGTACCAGAACCAACACGACTTGCCACTCTTCCGATAGAACAGTAGACGAGATGCGGAAGGGTCATAAAGGCCGACAGGCCCCCTGAACCTCTAACTTCATAGACTTGAAGGCGGAGGATGGGGTAGTAAGAATGTTGTTAATGTTAATCCTATAATAGCAATAATGTGGGAATAGCAATGTGATTATAACAATACGGTAAATTATTAAGACTTAAAACAATTTAAGTTTTGAAGTAAACAAATGTAACTCTATATCCATGGGCTAAAGATTTCAGAGGAGGTGTATATATAAGGGGCTGGTATTTACAGGGTTACGGTGAAACTGAGTTTGGTACCACCCACACACTGGTGTAAGAAGAGGCACAATCCAGAGGGAGGGCCAGTATGGTGTTGAACAGAGGCATGTCAAAACTTAGACACGGAGGTAACTCCTTGCCTGTACCCTTTACTGTCTATATGTATACAGTCTTCTTCTTTTCTATGATTGGGTACCGAGCAACAATTATAATTTTACATCAAGATGGTCAAGCCAAGATTTTGGGCCAAAACTTCCTTGGAGTAACTATCAGTTGCAGATTGCCATTCCGTACAGACTTAGCTGTGTTAAAATGCAGAAGCGCCCGTCTCGATCCTGACGCAGGCCAATGAGATTTGAGCAGCGAAGTCCATCACAGAAGCATAGAATCCCTACAGTGCAGAAGGAGGCTATTCGGCCCATCAAGTCTGCACCGGCTCTCTGAAAGAGCACCCTACAAAGACCCAATCCCCCGTCCTATCCCCTAACCCCACCCAACCTTTGGACACTAAGGGGCAATTGAGCATGGCCAACCCATCTAACCTGCACGTCTTTGGACTGTGGGAGAAGTCAAACATGGGGTTGGGAATTGAATATCGAGAGAAGAGGAGCCAGACATGGGGTGGGAAGTCGGACCGGAAGGAGGACATTCAGACATTGGGAGAGGGCCATTATGTCAGGAATATCAGTGTGTATCGCTGTAATACCTCTTTCGTATTTATGAATCGGGCATTGGGTTGTTATGTTTTCCATGGTCTATTCAGTTGCACAGAGGAGTTTTTAATTTAATATTGCATCAAATATCCGCATCTGCCAATGGTTCGTGGGAGGGTTGAAACCTGAGACCTTTGTCGGATCTTTTATGAGGTGTTTGTTCGTGAATTCTTGTGAGGATCATTCATTTTTCCAAGCTTCTTCAAGGTTCAAATCATTTTGCCTGAGGTTGTGTGCAGAGGTCCAAAGTGGCTTACATTATTTCAAGCAGAGGAGAGCGATGTTGGTGAGATCCTGGTGGATGGCGAGATAAGTGTTTGTTTTCCTCAGTATGCTGAGCTTTACAGAGGGTTGCTGCATCACGATGGATCAGTGGCAGGATGGAAGAAGGGTGCGATGTAGAATCCTTACAGTGCAGAAGGAGGCCATTCGGCCCATTGAGTCTGCACTGACCCTTCGAATGAGCACTCTACCCATATCCACTCACCCAAACACCCCTCCCAAACCCCGTAACTCCATAATCTAACCTGCACAGCCCCAGACACTAAGGGGCAATTGAGAATGGCCAATCCACTTAATCTGTGCATCATTGGACTGTGGGAGAAAAGCAGAGCACCCGGAGGAAACCCATGCAGACACGAGGAGAATGTAAAAATTCCATACTGTGATCCAAGGCCATAATTGAACCCAGGTCACTGGCGCTATGAAGCAACAGTGCTAACCACTGTGCCACCGTGTCAGCACAGGTAGCCAAGGTGTTGGGTTCCAATGATGCATCTCATTGCAGTGTTCAGTTGGCCATCAACCAATCGAGTGTGGCTACTTCTGGTCCATACCGGCGCACAGTGCTCGGCTATATAGTACAGGAGGCCATCGCTGCAGCCTGTAGTGCGGTGCTTGCATATTTCTGGATCAAGTTGACCCTTTACTGTGCCTTGGTGACTGCTTTCTTCAGGTGGTTATGGAAGGTTAACATAGGGTCCATTTGCTCCAAGGTAAGATGAACTGGAGTCATGTCATACAAGGTTGCCTCAGAAGGTTACTTTCCGCATGTGTTTAGCATTCTTCTTATCAAGATTAAATGTGGTGACTGTTGTTTTATGGGGGTTGGTTTGAGCCTCCATTTCTGGAAGTACTCAGTCTGAATACTTCAAGAAATGGGTGTTCAAACCAAACCCCCACAAATGAACAATCCCTGTTCAAAGTGGATTGGATGTTATTGAAGGTGGCTGCTTTCATTGTCAGTAAGATTGTCAGCATATGCAAATTTGCATGACTTTATAGGCAGTATGTTGCTCACATAGACATTCAAAAATATCAGTGCCATAAGACATAGGAGCAGAATTAGGCCACGTCCATCGGGTCTGCTCCGCCATTCAATTATGGCTGATATTTTTCTCATGCCCATTCTCCTGCCGTCCCCCCAAAACCCCTGATCCCCTTATTAATCAAAAACCTATCCATCTCTGTCTTAAAGACACTCAGTGATTTGCCCCCCACAGCCCTCTGCGGCAAAGAGTTTCACAGATTCACCACCTCTGGATGAAGAAATTCCTCCTCATCTCTGTTTTAAAGGATCGTCCCTTTAGTCTGAGAGTGCCAGTACTGACCTTTGTGGTAGCCCATTGTCAAGGGATCAAAGCGAACTGGCTTTCTCACCAAGGTGGACACGTCACCATCTATTGCTCAGCATTGTCCAAAGCATGCATAGTGTTCAGGCCAAGGATCCTTGTGAGGTTCAGCATCAGGCCTTTAATACAGACCATGTCGTAAGCCGACAACAGTTGCACCGGTCTTGAGTTTCCTCTAGAAAGTGGCCTTAATGCGCATTGTGAGGGAAAGAGCTTGGTCGCAGCAACTACGCTTAGGCCAGAGGTTCACTGGTTCTTCAGGGGCCACAGCCTCGATGAGAGGATTGATTCTCCATGGAATGATACATTTTAGGAATTTGTACATTGTGCACAGAAATTATATTGGCCTATAGCTTGCTGGGTCATCAATCAGCTTGCCAGGTTTTAGTATGGCACAGACCAATTATCTCCCGCCATACTTTTGGGATACATCCAGATTCCATGGTTTTGCTGTACAGTTTCACAGGTCACTGGAGTCGCTTTGGGCCTTGTTGTTGGAGAAATTCTAGGAGGATATTTTCTCTGCCAGCCGCCTTCCCTTTCTTCATTGTCGCTCATCCTTCCTTCATCTCATCTATGCTGATGAGGTAACGGGTTTGTGGGGGTTGAAGGTCATTGTCTAGTCTAGTTGATGATGTCCCTCTCGCTTGGTGCTCTTGTCGAGAGGTCCTTTTGTATCTCCACTAATTTGGAGGCAAAAGAGGTGGGCTGGAGCCCAGTATTCCAAGGGATTTGCATCTCCAAGGTGGTGGAGGAGGATCCAAGCATAGCAACTTAGAGTATTTGGAATCCAGGTGCACCATTGATGCACCATTGAAAGCATTCTTTCTGGTTGTATCACAGCTTGATATAGTTCCTGCTCTGCCCAAGACCTCAGGAAACTACAAAAGGTTGTGAATGTAGCCCAGTCCATCACGCAAATCAGCCTCCCATCCATTGACTCTGTCTATAATTCCCCCTGCCTCGTGTTGCTCTCTTTATTTGGTTCTAAATATGGCGGTCAATATGGTCGCCTTCCTTAATACTAACTACGTTTGCTTTAGAGTTGCCATGTATTTTTTGATACCGCCACAAGGTTCAAACTCGAATACTGATCAAAGAGCCGATACACCAGTTAGTTCAAAGTCAATACTATTTATTTACATACACAGCAATATCTACTCATGCACAAAATACTACAGACTAAACTATCTCTAATGCTAAAGCCTATACTTAGCTTTGGGCGCCCACTCAGTCAGAGGAACAATGGCCGTTGTTCGGATCTGAGGCTGCTGGGGTCGAAGTGGTGAAGGGGAACAGCTAAGGTCGTCCGTCTAGTAACCAGCTTTGACCTTGGACTTACTTGCTTCTGGTGTAGCTGGTGGAAGGGTCTCCCCGCTTTGAGAGCCGATTCCAAGAGAGCGATTCTCTCTCGGGGCCTTCTTCTTATACCTGAAAGGGCTTCGCGCGCTTTTGGGCGGGCCTTGAACTTGGCCCCAATCAATTGGGCCATTGTAGCACAACAATTACTCACTCAAGTCGAGAAGAAATGAAATCAATCGAGGCTTTATTAAGCAAGACTTGTTTCCCAGCAGCTCAGTTACAGAATGCGGCTGCTGGGAGAACTCGAGCTCTTATACTCCGCCTTCAGGGCGGAGCCAGAAGGCGGCAGATCCAACCAGGACCCGGGACCTGTCAGCCAATAGCCTCTCGGCTTCACAGGTACCGTACTACCCCTCATACATACCACCACATTCATCCCTTGTTAAAAAAGAACCCGGCGGGGTGGTGGTTCGCATGGTGGTAGTTCGCATGGTGGTAGGGGTTTACAAAGGCTGGACCTGGAACAAATTTCGAACAATGGCTATGCATTTAGCCCAACCGTTAACTATGTACAAGTTCTGTCAGAATTATTATATACAGGTTTTGTCAGAATCATTATGTACAGGTTTTGTCAGAGTTATTTACAAGTTTTTCTGGTGTCACGCGGATTCCACGAGTCGAGCGGGTGCCCTGGTCATCCTAGTCGATCGCCTCAGCCCTGGTGGTGGTGCAGGTGCTGGCTCGGGCACTGTCGTCTCTGGGAGTGTTGCGCTGTTCGTTCCTGTTTCTTTACTCCTGGGCGGGCACGGGAGGAGGACCGATCCACCCGGGAAGGGGGCGGTCGTGGGGTGCGCCGGTGGCAAGGAGGGGGTGATCGGTGTTGGGAGTGTGTGTGTGTTTCCGGTGGGCGCCAGGTCCCACAGGGGAGACCGTGTCCTGTCGGCCGTCGGGGTACGCTACGTGGACGTACTGGGGGTTTGCGTGGAGAAGGTGAACCCTCTCGACCAACGGGTCCGATTTGTGCGCCCGCACATGCTTTCGGAGCAAGATGGGTCCTGGGGCTGCCAGCCAGGTCGGCAGCGACGTCCCGGAGGAGGACTTCCAAGGGAAGACAAGGAGGCGCTCGTGAGGCGTTTGGTTAGTGGTGGTACACAACAGAGACCGGATGGAGTGGAGGGCATCTGGGAGGACTTCCTGCCACCGGGAAACTGGGAGATTTCTGGACCGTAGGGCCAGTAGGACGGTCTTCCAGACCGTACCATTCTCCCTCTCTACCTGACCGTTCCCCCGGGGGTTGTAGCTGGTCGTCCTGCTCGAGGCAATGCCCTTGCTGAGCAGGAACTGACGCAACTCGTCGCTCATGAAGGAGGACCCCCTGTCGCTATGGATGTGCGCGGGGAAACCGAACAGTGTAAAGATGGTGCCGAGGGCTTTAATGTCTGTGGTCGCTGTCATGTCGGGGCAGGGGATGGCGAAGGGGAAACGGGAGTACTCGTCCACCACGTTCAGGAAGTATGCGTTGCGGTCGGTGGAGGGGAGGAGGTCTTTGAAATCCAAACTGAGGTGTTCAAAGGGAGGGAAGCCTTTATCAGGTGCGCGCTATCTGGCCTGAAAAAGTGCGGTTTGCACTCCACGCAGATTTGGCAGTTCCTGGTGACTGTACGGATCTCCTCTACCGAGTAGGGGAGGTTGCGGGACTTCACAAAATGGTAGAATCGAGTAACCCCCGGGTGGCAGAGGTCCGTGTGGAGGGCTTGGAGGCGGTCTACTTGTGCGTTGGCACATGTGCCGCGGGATAGGGAATTGGACGGCTCGTTCAGCTTTCCGGGACGATACAAGATCTCATAGTTATAGGTGGAGATTTCTATCCTCCACCGCAAGATCTTGTCGTTTTTTATCTTGCCCCGCTGTGCATTATCTAACATAAAGGCTACCGACCGTTGGTCAGTGAGGAGAGTGAATCTCCTGCCGGCCAGGTAATGCCTCCAATGTCGCACAGCTTCCACTATGGCTTGGGCTTCCTTTTCCACTGAGGAGTGGCGGATTTCTGAGGCGTGGAGGGTCTGGGAGAAAAAGGCCACGGGTCTGCCCGCTTGGTTGAGAGTGGCCGCCAGAGCTACGTCGGATGCGTCGCTCTCGACCTGGAAGGGGAGGGACCCGTCGATAGCGCGCATCGTGGCCTTTGCGATATCCGCTTTGACGCGGCTGAAGGCCTGACGGGCCTCTGTCGACAGGGGGAAGGTAGTGGACTGGATTAACGGGCGGGCCTTGTCTGCGTACTGGGGAACCCACTGGGCGTTATACGAAAAGAAGCCCAGGCAGCGTTTCAGGGCTTTGGAGCCGTGGGGAGGGGAAATTCCATGAGGGGGCGCATGCGTTCGGGGTCGGGGCCTATCACTCCATTGCGCACTACGTATCCCAGGATGGCCAGACGGTTGGTGCTAAAAACACATGTTTCCTCATTATAGGTGAGGTTCAGGGCGTTAGCGGTCTGGAGGAATTTGCGGAGGTTGGCGTCGTGGTCCTGCTGGTCATGGCCACAGATGGTTACTTTGTCGAGGTATGGGAACGTGGCCCGCAAACCGTGCTGGTCAACCATTCGGTCCATCTCCCGTTGGAAGACCGAGACTCCGTTCGTGATGCCAAATGGGACCCTTAGGAAATGGTAGAGCCGCCCGTCTGCCTCGAATGTCGTGTACTTGCGGTCACTCGGGCGGATGGGGAGCTGGTGGTATGCGGACTTGAGGTCCACGGTGGAAAAGACCTTGTACTGTGCAATCCGATTGACCATGTCGGATATGCGGGGGAGAGGGTACGCATCTAGCTGCGTGTACCTATTGATGGTCTGACTGTAGTCTACGATGATCCTCTGCTTCTCAACGGTCTTCACAACTACCACCTGGGCTCTCCAGGGACTATTGCTCGCCTGGATTATGCCTTCCTTCAGCAGCCGCTGGACTTCGGACCGGATAAACGTCCGGTCCTGGGCGCTGTACCGTCTGCTCCTAGTGGCGATGGGTTTGCAATCCGGGGTGAGGTTCACAAACAAGGAAGGCGGTTCAACCTTGAGGGTCGCGAGGCTGCAGATAGTGAGGGGGAGTATAGGGCCGCCGAATTGGAACGTTAGGCTCTGGAGGTTACACTGGAAGTCTAACCCCAATAGAGTGGGAGCGCAGAGTTGGGGGAGGACGTAAAGCCTATAGTTTTTAAACTCCCTCCCTTGCACCGTTAGGTTCGCGATGCAGAACCCTTGGATCTCTACTGAATGGGACCCCGCTGCCAGGAAAATCTTTTGGGTGCTCAGACGGATGGAAAGAAAACAGCATCTTACCGTATCCGGGTGGATAAAACTTTCCGTGCTCCCAGAGTCGATCAAGCATGGCGTCTCGTGCCCATTGATGTTGCCGTCTGGTTGTTGTTGCCGTCTGGAGCGTCCGGGGCCCAAATTGGTCCAGGGTCACCGAAGCCAGTCGTGGTTGTTGCGTCGCAGCGTTTTCTTCAGACCCCGTGGAGCCGTCTATTCTGGGGTCCTTGGCTATCAGCCAAGATGGCGGCATCCATGGATCGCACACGGTCGGGGGTGGACGAAATGGCCGTCCCCATGAATCGCACGTGGCCGGGGGGTCACAAGATGGCGGCGCCCATTCTCCCCTCGTGGTGTCCAGGACCCAAAATGGCGGCGCCCGCGGGTCGCACGTGGATCGTTGGGGGGGGCTGAGTCTGCTGTCCCCGTTCTCCCCCAGTGATTGCGGCGACCCCCCGGGACTGGCACACCACTGCGTAATGCCCCTTTTAGCCGCAGCTTTTACAAGTCGCTGAGCGGGCCGGGCAGCGCTGCCGGGGGTGTATCGCCTGCCCGCAAAAATAGCAGCGGGGCACACCGGGAGGGTCTGGTGCTCTAGCCGCGCAGGCTTGGGGGGAGGGGGTGCCGGGGAGTCGGTCGCAACGGGGGTCCACGGAGCCCAAGGGGCTGCCGCGCGGTCGGGGCCGTAGGCGCGGGCGTTTTGTGAGGCCACCTCGAGGGAGACCGCAAGGGCCCATGCCTCTGTGAGTCTAACAGTCTTTGGCGAATTTGCGAGGAAGGCATACCTGCCACAAACGCATCTCTAATTAGTAGCTCCGTGTGCTCGACCGTGCTCACCGACGGGCAGTTGCAGTTCCTCCCCAAAATCAAGAGTGCGCTGCAGAATTCGTCGAGCGATTCTCCGGGGATTTGCCGTCTCGTCGCGAGTTGGTGGCGTGCGTAGACCTGGTTTATGGGCCGAATGTAGATTCCTTTCAGCATGGTGAGCGCCGTCGGGAAATCCTCCGCGTCTTCGATGAGCGAGTAGATCTCCGGGCTCACCCTGGAATGCAGGACCTGCATTTTCTGATCTTCCGTGGTCCGGCCGGGGGCCGTTCGAAGGTAACCTTCGAAGCATTCTAGCCAGTGTTTAAACACGGCTGCCGAGTTTGCTGCATGGGGGCTGATTCGCAGACACTCCGGGGCGATCCGGAGCTCCATCGTCTTTTAAGCTTGCTTAATAAATTGTAGCGCAACAATTACTCACTCAAGTTGAGAAGAGATTAAATCAATCGAGGCTTTATTAAGCAAGACTTGTTCCGAGCAGCTCAGTTACAGAATGCGGCTGCTGGGAGAACTCGAGCTCTTATACTCCGCCTTCAGGGCGGAGCCAGAAGGCGGCAGATCCAACCAGGACCCGGGACCTGTCAGCCAATAGCCTCTCGGCTTCACAGGTACCGTATTACCCTTAATACATACCACCACAGCCGTATCATGATCACTCGGATTGATCTTGACCAATAAAGGGGTGGGTGCCCTGGTGGCTCGGCGTGTCCAAGGTGGCCATTGGCCTGGCTTTGTTTGTGCTTTTGGTTTGGGGAACTGGCACCATGAGGTCTGGAGCCAGATCGGTTACTTGAGTATCTTCCTTTGTTCCTGGAGATGGGCCATCAATATGCTAATGGAACTACAGTTTCAGTCTCATCTGGGAGCTGTGGTCCCAATACACGTACAGGCTCTGTGCCTGCCTGCTTTTTTAGCATTGTCCATAGTTCCCTGCAATCTTTACAAACATCCAATTTGTATTCTGGAAGTGGCCATCCTAGATGGCTACACTCGGAAAGGCAACCAGCATAATACCAGCATAATTAAGGACCCCACACAACGCGGACATACTCTCTTCCACCTTCATCCGTCTGGAAAAAGATACAAATTGAGGTCACGTACCAACCGACTCAAGACTGTTCTCTGCTGCCATCAGACTTTTGAATGGACCTACCTCGTATTAAGTTGATATTTTCTCTACACCCTAGTTGTGACTGTAGCATTACATTCTGTAGTCGCTCCTTCCTTCCCTATGTACTGTAAGAAGTCTTACAACACCAGGTTAAAGTCAAACAGGTTTGTTTCAAACACTAGCTTTCGGAGCACTGCTCCTTCCCTTTAACCTGGTGTTGTAAGACTTCTTAATGTGCTCACCCCAGTCCAATGTCGGCATCTCCCCATCATGGCTTCCCTATGTACGGTATGCATTGTCTATATTGCATGCAAGAAACAATACTTTTCACTGTATACTAATACATGTGACAATAATAAATCAAATCAAATCTGTCTCCTATTACTAAGCCAGTTTGGGATGTGTTGGTGGGGTTAGGTGAGGAGGAGGAGGAGAAGGTTCTTGTGGGACATAAAGACCAGCATGAATCTGCTGAGCACATGGTGTTTCTGTGCTGGAGACTCTCCAGGTGATGCGATAAGATGCACTGATTCCATCAGCACTGACTCGCAGATGTGTCTGGAATGCGTTTGGTCCACGGTGTTTAGCCCCGGCCGCCGTCGGTCGGCGGTAGCTGTCTTTGCGCTTTCCTGAATCCCGGCTGTCTGACCCCGGAAGTTCTATTGCTGCAACCTACCGGAAGCAGACGTGGCAGATGGAGCGTTTGCTGAAGGCGATGAAGCTGGGGCAGTGCAGCCGGCTCCGGGGCGCCGGCTCCCAGTATCAGCAGCGACCTTAGTTTGACATCGGCGGGGCCGCTGCGAAGGTGGGAAGTGTGCCGGTTGCAGTTGTCAGGATGTTGTGTAAAGGGTTGCCGGCCGTGCCCGCCCTGCTGCTGGTTTATGCTGCTGTGAAGCTGAGCTGGAGCAGGACAGCCCCTGTGTTAAGCGACGATGTCCCGTTCAGGATAACATGGCCCGGGGCCGAATTCACACTGGTCAGTACATCAGGCACATAACTGGGGTGTCTGGGAATGAAAGACAAATCTCCAGAACCCCCCGCTACCTGCAATCCTGGGGAAAATCACAGGACATTACAGCAATATAGTTATAATAATTATTGCACATGGAGGGAAAAGCCTACTTCTGATAGTCAAGAATAATCCAATTGGATAGTAGTGGTTAATGTAGTGAAGTTCCCCAGGAATTAATTAGTTTTGAGACCCATCCTGATATATATATTTTTTGATCTGGACCTGGGTGTACAGGGCACACTTTCAAAATTTACAGATGATACAAAACTTGGAAGCACTATGAACTGTGAAAGGTGATAGTGGAGAAATTCAAAAGGACATAGACAAGGTGCTGGAATTTGTGTAAGACACTAGTTCAACCTCAAGGTGCTGGAATGTGTATTGCATCCTTTTGTTGGCGTCACACCTCAGCAAAAAAATTATGAAATTGGAGAGTGCAGAAAGGATTCATGAGAATGGGTTTCAGGGATGAGGAGCTTCAGTTATGCAGATAGATTGGAGAATTCGGGATGCCTTGCAGAAAAGAAAGATGAGTGAGATTTGATTGAGATAATCAAATTCTTGAGTCTGGACAGTCGATAAGGAGAAACTGAGGATTGAAAACAAGAGGACACAGAATTGGCAAACAAAGCAAAAACAGCACGAGGAAAAATGTTTTCACGCAATGAGTGGTTATGGCCTGGAATGCTTTGCCTGAAAGTATGGTGGAGGTAGGTTCAGTCAAGGCATTCAAAAGGCAATTGGTCCCTTAACTGAAAGGAAAGGATGTGCCGCTTTATGGGGAGAATGTGGCAGAATGGCACAAGGTGAATTGCTCATTAGCAGAGCTGGTGCTGACATGATGGGGAAAATGGCTGCCTCCTAAGCTGTAACAATTGTGGGATTCTGTGATAATGAGGTATTTAGTTACATTCAATTGCTGTGGGAAAACAGGGTATTGTAAGGATGGGCATGTCTGCTGACCAAGGTGTCATAGTTGGATTTGGGAGGTCATGTGCTGAAACATCTTACAAAATGATTGACCAGATTTGGTAACCTTAATACAGCTTGACATTGCCACTTGGCTTGAGTGATGGGCAGCTTTTGGTTGGCACTGGATTTGGGGTTTACTCGTAACATGGGTGTGAATGTGCAAAACAACACAATGGTTGAAGCATTATAATTAATGGATGTTTTCAGCAAAGTATAATGCACGACTAACAGTGATGCTTGCTTGTGATTTCCTGGTCATCATCAGAAATTTGTTAATCGTTGATTGTGACACACAGGCAGTTGGCAGGCGATCGGAAGACATTCTGTGGTCAGTGTAAAGAAAACAAAAATAAATTGTGAGATTGCCAACTGGTAACTATACTGTTGGATTATTACATTAATTAAATGTTTATATTTTTCCAGTTCTTCCTATAGCTTCTCTAGCGACCTAACCAGTGCTCCTGAGGAACACTGGGGAATAATGTCTTCAGTAATCTGCACAATGTTTATTGCATCATAAGATGGTTTGTTAATTTTCTGCCAGGCTCTTTGTAGATATTGTGCAAATTCAAATTGGTTTGAATCATGATCTTGTGTGCTCAGTAATCTTGAATTATATCCTTAGTTTTACATTGTAGAGTGATTGTGTAACAGCAGCCTTAAAGACCGTGAGTTATTGCTCTGGAAAGAATTGTGGAACGAATAACCATGACAGACCTTAGATGAACTATAAAATATATATGTACATTTATATTTTTAAATTTCCAACCAAGGGGCAATTAAGCTTGTCCAATCCACCTTTTCGGCTGTGGGGGTGAGGCCCACGCAGGCATGGGGAGATTGTGCAAACTCCACACGGACAGTGACCCGGGGCTGGGATTGAAACCCGGTCCTCGGCGCCATGAGGCAGCATTACTAACTACAGCGCCATCATGCCGCCCTATGTTTTTTTAATATATATAGAGCTAGTTAAGAGCTGGGAAATTTGACTAAATAGCTTAGATTATATAAATTAATTGTTAATAACCAAAAATAACAAATGAATAAAATCCTTAATTGAATATAAAAATTGGGCAGGTCATGTGTTGAACCAGAGTAATGTGAAACTTGGTGGAGACTAGTTAGAAACTGAGCAACAATGTTCTTCAATGTCTGCAACTCCAAAAGATGGTTAGCTGCACATTTTTCTTTTCAGGAGCCGGCCATGCACCTTGGGTGCAGTTCTCCCATCGGGAGACTAAGTGCCGACGCCGGAGTCGGAGGCCGTCCCCAGCCCCCTATTCTCCCGCCCCCGGGGGGCTAGGAGCGGCGCCGCGTCATTTACGTGCGCCAGGCCTTGGTGCCGTGTAAATGACACGGCCGGCGCCGCGTAAATGACATCATATGCGCAGGTTGACCTGCGGCCAACTCGCGCATGCGCGGTTGCCGTCCTCCCCGCGGCCGCCCCGCAAGATGTCAGGTGGATCTTGCGGGGCGGCGGAGGAAAGGAGGTCCTCCTTCAGAGAGGCCGGCCCTCCGATCGGTGGGCACCGATCGCGGGCCAGACTCCTTTTGTGGTCCCCCCCCCCCCCCCCCCCCCCCCCCAGCATTCCTGCGGTGTTCCCGCCGGCAGCGACCAGGTGTGGACGGTGCCGGTGGGAACCTGTCGTGATGGGCAGTCTGCTCGGCCCATTCGGGCCGGAGAATCGCCGCTCGCCCGTTACAAAGAGCGAGTGGCGATTCTCCGAGCGGCCAGCCGTGATTCTCGCCGCGCCGGTTTGGGGGGGCGGGGGGGGTGGGAGAATCGCGTGCGGGTCCGTGGCGGGACCCGGGCGGTACCCCGGCGAATCTCCCACCCGGGGGGTGGGGGGGAATTCCACTCCTTGTGTTAGGTAGCTTTGATTTGATCAAGTGCAGGAGAATGTAACTGAAAATTAGGCTGCTATGAGGACCCAAGATGCGAAAACCTCAGTTTTTGACCATGTTTAACAGGCACGAAGCACTTTCTACCTGTCTGGTTAAGAACAAAGACTGCAGGGAGGATTTGCACTTTGACCACATCACTATGTGGTACAGGAAGCCGTTTGTCTGGGCATTGGGGGGGGGGGGTAAAAATGCATGTGGAATAGGATAGTATAGTCACGTGGATGTATACTGTTCTCTGTAGCCACAGTCCGGAATCTGTGTTGGCTGCCCGGTCGGTGCCAGGGTGAAAGATATAATAATATTAATCTTTATTTGCACCAGTACGAACAAAGAACAAAGAAAAGTACAGCACAGGAACAGGCCCTTCGGCCCTCCAAGCCCGTGCCAACCATGCTGTCCGACTAAACTACAATCATCTACACTTCCTGGGTCCGTATCCCTCTATTCCCATCCTATTCATGTATTTGTCAAGATGCCCCTTAAATGTCACTATCGTCCCTGCTTCCACCACCTCCTCCGGTAGCGAGTTCCAGGCACCCACTACCCTCTGTGTAAAAAAAAAAAAAAAAACTTGCCTCGTACATCTACTCTAAACCTTGCCCCTCGCACCTTAAACCTATGCCCCTAGTAATTGACCCCTCTACCCTGGGGAAAACCCTCTGACTATCCACTCTGTCTATGCCCCTCATAATTTTGTAGACGTCTAACAGGTTGCCCCTCAACCTCCGTCGTTCCAGTGAGAACAAACCGAGTTTATTCTTTTTTAAAACATTTTTTTTTAATTCTCCTTTTTCACATTTTCTCCCACATTTACATCCATCAACAATAAACAATAATCAGCAAGATATGTCAGTCCCCATAATAACAACGATCCCATCTACCCACCAACCCCCAAACCTCAACCCGCATGTTTACATAAACAAATGACAAAAAGGAATCGGGGATTACCCGGAGTCACCCTTAATCTTACACAGCTCCTCCCTTTCGCAAACTCCTCCGCTGCTTCCGCTGTTCCAAAATAAAAGTCCCTGAGCTTGTAAGTCACCCTCAGCTTCGCTGGATATACTATGCCGCACCGCACCTTGCTAATGTACAGTGCCCTCTTCACCCGGTTGAAGGCAGCCCGCCTCCTTGCCAGCTCCACCGTAAAGTCCTGGTATACACGTATACCAGCTCCAGCCCACTGCACCACCACCCGCTTCTGCTTGGCCCAGCTCAGGACCTTCTCCTTCACACTACCTACGGAAGCACAGAGTCACTGCCCTTGGCGGCTCACTCGCCTTTGGTACAGGCCTCCACGACCGATGAGCCCGATCCAGTTCATATCGGGAGGGATCACCCCCCCCCCCAATAGTTTTGCCAGCTTTGGTCGGCTTCGGTCCTTCAACTCCTTCGGGCAGCCCCACAATCCTCAAATTCTGTCGCCTGGATCTGTTTTCCAGGTCTTCCATTTTTCTCGCAGATCCTTGTTAGTATCCATCACCTTCCGCATCTCTTTCCCCATCGAGGCAAGTTGATCACCATGCTGCAATAACGTCTCCTCCACTTCCTTCAGCGCCTCCCCTTGCTCTCGCACCTCCGCTACTGCGCTCGCCACCTCCGTCCTCACCGGGGAAACCGCCTCCTCCACCAGCACACTCAAAACCTCCCTCATCTCCTTCCTCACCATCTCCATGCATTTCGCAATCTGCGCCAACTGCTTTTCATATTCCGCAGCCATCACCTTAGTTATTTCTTCAGCCGTAAGCAGTGCGGCCTTCCCTGGTGCTCCAGCCTTCATTTTCCTTGGTGACCTTTCCACTCCCCGACGGACCTTCAGCTGTTTTTTTTCGGCCGTTTTCTTGCTCACCCTCGACATTTTTCTTTGTTCTTTTTTTCCTCCTGTGTCTTCACTGTGCCTCCTCCGTGCCTTCTCCCTGCTTCTGCCTCCTCCGTGGACCCTGGGACCGGGCTTAAAGCCCCGAAAATGGCGTTGCCAAACTGGAGCCCTCCATTGTGCGGCCGCCTCCCGCCCGCCGTCACCGGAAGTCCTCCAAACCGAGTTTATTCAACCGCTCCTCATAGCTAATGCCCTCCATACCAGGCAACATTCTGGTAAATCTCTTCTGCGCCCTCTCTAAAGCCTCCACATCCTTCAGGTAGTGTGGCGACCAGAATTGAACACTATAAAGTAAGCTTACATTAACACTGCAATGAAGTTACTGTGAAAAGCCCCCAGTCGCCACATTCTGGCGCCTGTTTGGGTACACTGAGGGAGAATTCAGAATGTCCAAATTACCTAACAGCACATCTTTCGGGACTTGTGGGAGGAAACCCACGCAGACATTGGGAGAACATGCAGACTCCGCACAGACAGTGACCCAAGGTGGAAATCTAACCTGAGACCCTGGCGCTGTGAAGCAACAGTGCTAACCCCTCCCCCGCAGCTTAAAAAAAAAGAACATTGGGCATGAGGCGCAGAGTCCAAATAGGAATGACGACATGTAGAACGAGGAAACAGGTTCCACTGAGGGAGTTTGAGAGGTCAGGGCCCAAGGCAAGACCTTAACGGCAATAATCTCTGGATTACTAACTGAGCCATTTACAAATTGACATGGAATCAAACAGATCAGATAGTTTTTAAAAAATATATATTTTATTAAAGTTTTTCGATCAACCAAGAATTTTCCATTTTTACAACTTTGTAACAATATGTACATTGATCGTTTTTTAAAATAATATATTAACTAATGGCAAGTGCCAAGAACAAACAAGAAAAAAAACGAAGTAATAACATTGAGAAAATAAATATAAACAGCTAATATGTAACAAAATCAGAGCCCCCGAAGACCCGAATGCACCCTCCTCCTCCTCCCCCCCCCCCCCCTCCCCGGGTTGCTGCTGCTGTCTTTCCTGTTTTCCCTTATCGCTCTGCGAGATAGTCGAGGAACGGTTGCCACTGCCTGGTGAACCCCTGAGCCGAACCTCTTAGTGCGTACTTTATCCGCTCCAATTTTATAAACCCTGCCATGTCGTTTATCCAGGCCTCCACGCCCGGGGGTTTAGCTTCTTTCCACATAAGTAGAATCCTTCGCCGGGCTACTAGGGACGCAAAGGCCAAGACATCGGCCTCTCTCGCCTCCTGCACTCCCGGCTCTTCTGCAACCCCAAATATAGCCAACCCCCAGCTTGGTTCGACCCGGACCCCCACCACCTTTGAAATCACTCTTGCCACACCCACCCAGAACCCATGCAATACCGGACATGACCAGAACATGTGGGTGTGGTTCGCCGGGCTTCCCACGCAGCTCCCACACCTATCCTCCAGCCCAAAAAACCTGCTCAATCTTGCTCCCGTCATATGCGCCCTGTGTAGAACCTTGAATTGGATCAGGCTGAGCCTGGCACACGAGGACGAGGAATTTACCCTACTTAGGGCATCTGCCCACAGCCCCTCCTCAATCTCTTCCCCCAGCTCCTCCTCCCATTTTCCCTTCAGCTCTTCTACCATCGTCTCCCCCTCGTCTCATTTCCCTGTATATATCGGACACTTTACCATCACCCACCCATGCCCCCGAAATCACTCTGTCCTGGATCCCTTGCGCCGGGAGCTGCGGAAATTCCCTCACCTGTTGCCTCGCAAATGCCCTCACTTGCATATATCGAAATGCATTCCCAGGTGGCAACCCATATCTTTCTGTCAGTGCTCCCAGACTCGCGAACGTACCGTCCAAGAACAAGTCCTTCAGTTTCGCAATTCCTGCTCGCTGCCAGGATTGAAATACCCCATCTATCCTTCCCAGGACGAACCTGTGGTTGCTCCTTATCGGGGACCACACTGAGGCACCCGTCACTCCCCTATGTCGTCTCCACTGCCCCCAAATCTTCAAAGTCGCCACCACCACTGGGTTTGTGGTGTATTTTTTCGGGGAGAACGGTAACGGCGCCGTCGCCAGTGCTTTTAAACTTGTTCCCTTACAGGACGCCATCTCCAGCCTTTTCCACGCCGCCCCTTCTTCTTCCCTCATCCACTTACATATCATAGACACATTGGCGGCCCAAGTCACTCAGACTCGGCAGTGCCAGTCCCCCTCTATCCCTACTGCGCTGTAGGAACCCCCTCTTTACCCTTGGGGTCTTTCCGGCCCACACAAAGCTCATGATACTCCTATCCACCTTCTTAAAAAAGGCCTTTGTAATCAGTATGGGGAGGCACTGAAACACGAAAAGAAACCTCGGGAGGACCACCATTTTAATCGCCTGCACCCTACCCGCCAATGACAGGGGCACCATGTCCCACCTCCTAAAGTCCTCCTCCATCTGCTCTACCAGTCGTGTCAAATTAAGCTTATGCAAGGTTCCCCAGTTCCTGGCCACCTGGATCCCTAAATATCGGAAGTCGCTTGTTACTCTCCTCAGCGGCAGATCGTCTATTCCCCTGCCCTGTTCCCCGGGGTGCATCACAAACAGTTCACTCTTCCCCATATTCAATTTGTATCCCGAAAACTCTCCAAACTCCCTGAGTGTCTGCATTATCTCAAGCATCCCCTCCACTGGGTCCGCCACATATAGCAGCAAATCATCCGCATATAATGACACCCGATGTTCCTCTCCTCCTCTAAGCACCCCTCTCCACTTCTCAGAGCCCCTCAGCGCTATGGCCAATGGCTCAATTGCCAACGCGAACAGTAACGGGGACAGGGGGCACCCCTGTCTTGTACCCCTATATAATCGGAAGTAGTCGGATCGTTGCCTGTTTATAACCACACTTGCCACCGGGGCCCCGTACAGGAGCTGAACCCATCTAATGAACCCCTCTCCAAATCCAATTCTCTTCAGTACCTCCCACAGGTAGTCCCACTCCACTCTATCAAATGCCTTCTCTGCATCCATAGCCACCACTATCTCCGCCTCCCCCTCCGGTGGGGCATCATCATCACCCCCAGCAACCTTCGTATATTGGCATTCAATTGCCTCCCTTTAACAAACCCTGTTTGGTCACCATGTACCACCCCTGGGACACAGTCCTCTATCCTTGTCGCCATCACTTTGGCCAATAACTTGGCATCCACGTTCAGGAGGGAGATAGGCCTGTATGACCCGCACTGCAGCGGGTCTTTTTCTCTTTTCAGGATCAACGATATCGTCGCCTCCGACATCGTCGGGGGTAGTGTCCCCCTTTCCTTAGCCTCATTGAAGGTTCTCGTCAGAAGTGGGGCCAGCAGGTCCACATATTTCCTATAAAATTCCACCGGGAACCCATCTGGTCCCGGGGCCTTCCCTGCCTGCATGTTCCCGATTCCTTTTACCACCTCCTCCACCTCAATCTGCGCTCCCAGTCCTGCCACCTCCTGCTCCTCAACCTTCGGGAACCCCAACTGGTCTAGGAAATGTATCATTCCCTCTTTCCCTTCCGGGGGTTGGGCCTTATACAGCCTCTCGTAAAATACCTTAAACACCCCGTTCACCCTCTCCGCTCTCTGTTCCATCCTTCCCTCCTCGTCTCTAACTCCTCCGATCTCTCTCGCCGCCCCCCTCTTCCTAAGTTGTTGGGCCAGCAGTCGGCTCGCCTTTTCCCCGTATTCATATTGTATTCCCTGTGCCTTCCTCCACTGCGTCTCCGCCTTACCCGTGGTCAACAGGTCAAAGTCGGTATGTAGTCTCCGTCTTTCCCTGTATAGTCCTTCGTCCGGAGCCTCCGCATATTGCCTATCCACCCTCAGAATCTCCCCGATCAGTCTCTCCCTTTCTTTACCCTCTTGTTTCCCCTTATGGGCCCTTATGGAGATCAGCTCCCCTCTAACCACCGCCTTCAGCGCCTCCCAGACTACTCCCACCTGGACCTCTCCATCATCATTGACCTCTAGGTACCTTTCAATACATCCCCTCACCCTTCCACATACCCCCTCGTCCGCCAACAGTCCCATGTCCAATCTCCAAAGTGGGCGCTGCTCCTTTTCCTCACCTAGTTCCAGATCTACCCAATGTGGGGCATGATCTGAAATGGCTATAGCCGAATACTCCGTTCCTGCCACCTTCGGGATCAGCGCCCTTCCCAGGACAAAGAAGTCTACCCGGGAGTACACTTTATGGACGTGGGAGAAGAAGGAAAACTCTTTACTCCTCGGTCTAGCAAATCTCCAGGGATCCACTCCTCCCATCTGCTCCATAAAGCCCTTAAGCACCTTGGCCGTTGCCGGCCTCCTCCCGGTCCTAGATCTGGACCGGTCCAGCACCGTGTTGAAGTCCCCCCACCCCCCCCCATTACCAACTTTCCCATCTCCAGGTCCGGGATGCGCCCCTACATACGCTTCATAAAATTCGCATCATCCCAGTTCGGGGCATATATGTTCACCAGCACCACCGCCTCACCTTGCAATCTGCCACTCACCATCATGTACCTGCCCCCACTGTTCACCACTATGGTCTTCGCCTCAAACGATACCCGTTTCCCCACCAATATTGCCACCCCTCTATTTTTCGCATCTAAGCCCGAGTGGAATACCTGTTCCACCCATCCTTTTCTTAATCTGACCTGATCCGCCAATTTCAGGTGCGTCTCCTGAAGCATAACCACATCCGCCTTCAGCTTCTTTAGGTGCGCAAATACCCTTGCCCTCTTAATCGGTCCATTCAACCCTCTCACGTTCCGCGTGATCAACCGGGTTGGGGGGCTCTTTACCCCCCCCCCCCCATCGTCGACTAACCATCCCCTGTTTTAAACCAGCTCCTCACCCGGTTCCCACGCACCCGTTTGTCCCCCAGATGGCGCCCTCCCGTCCCGACCAACCCATCCCGTATCAGCTCCCCCTTCCCCTCAGCAGCAGCAACCCAGTTAATCCCCCCCCCCCCCCCCCCGCTAGAATACCCTCTAGCTTGATTGCTCCCCCCATATTGCTTCCGGGAGTCAGCAGTCAGCAAACTCTGGCTGACCTCGGCTTCCCCCGTTTATCCTTAGCCTCCCTGCGTGTGAGGCCCCCTCCTTCCTGCGCCCACTTTTCCCGCCACAGTTTCCATAGCGCGGGAACAAAGCCCACGCATCCCTCTCGGCCCCGCCCCTGATGGCGGAGCTCCCTCTCTCCTTCCCCGTCCCCTTCCCCACCGGCGCCCACATTTCTTTGTGTCGTCCCCCCCTTCGAAGTGATAAAAATTCCCCCATCTGATTTACAATTCCTTGCCACCACCTCGCTACTTCTTTCCAAACATCCATTCCCAAATGTAGTCCAACTTCTCCTCTTGGATATCTGTCCACGCCTCCTCTGCCGTCTCGAAGTAGTGGTGTTTGCCCTGGTGTGTAACCCACAGTCTTGCCGCCTGCAACATTCCGAATTTCACTTCCTTCCTGTGGAGCACCGCCTTGGCCCGATTGAAACTCGCCCTCCTTCTCGCCACCTCCGCACTCCAATCTTGATACGCGCGGATCACCGCGTTCTCTCACCTGCTACTCCGTGCCTTCTTAGCCCAACTCAGGACCATCTCCCTGTCCTTGTAGCGGTGGAATCTCACCACTATTGCTTGCGGTATTTCCCCTGCCTTTGGTCTTCTCACGAGGACCCGGTATGCTCCCTCCACTTCCAGGGGGCCCGTCGGGGCCTCAGCTCCCATTAAGGTATGGAGCATCGTGCTCACCTACGCCCTAACGTCCGCTCCCTCTGCCCCTTCGGGAAGACTCAAAATCCTTAAGTTCTTCCTCCTCGAGCTATTTTCCAGGGCTTCCAGTCTCTCCATACACCCCTTATGCAGTGCCTCGTGCGTCTCCGTCTTCACCACCAAGCCCTGTATCTCGTCCTCATTTTCGGCAGCCTTTGCCTTCACTCCACGGAGCTCCATCTCTTGGGTCTTTTGCGTCTCCTTTAACCCCTCAATCGCCTGCAGCATCGGCGCCAGCACCTCCTTCTTGAGCTCCTCCACACATCGCCGGAGGAACTCCTGCTGTTCCAGGCCCCACACCATCTGGGCTCCCTCAGCCGCCATCTTGCTTCTCCCTTCCCTTCTCTGCCGCTGCTCCAGAGGATCCTCCGCAATCTGGCCACTACTATCACTTCTTTCCATCCACACCCGGGGGGACTCCTTCCTTTGTCGCCTCACACTGGGTTTAGCCTTTAAAAATTTCCGTTGGGGCTCATGATAAGAGCCCAAAAGTCCGTTGAAACGGGAGGTGCCGAAACGTGCGACTTAGCTGGTCATCGCCGCAACCGGAAGAACAGATCAGATAGTTGAATACGTGGCTCAAAGGATGGAGTAGAAGACGGTTTTCTTCATGGAGCACTGGCAAGTTTAATAATTAGGACTGTATTTTTGGCTTTAAACTAAATTGTGGGCATCGAGTAGTGGTATGAGGAAATTTATAAATTTATAAAGTCAAGGATGCAGAGCAGTGTCATGGTTTGGGTAAAATAAGCAGCGTGCAACCAACAGGAACAAAATTTAATGATGAGGGTGCGGTGCATTCATTAATACAATCAAATCAGGGATATTAGTTAAAAGATGAAATTAAAGGTGCTTCACCTGAATGCACAAAATATCTGTAAATTGAAGATAGAAGAACTGATGACATAAATAGAAGTAAGCAAGTTGGTGTCATTGCCATGGCAGAGGCGACCGTTGGGAACTAAATATTCAAGAGTACTTGACTAGAAGACAGACTAAAATGGAGTGGAAATAGCGAGGTAGCCCCGATAATAAAAATAACAAGTCAGGAATGAGGGAAGGATCTTGACTCAGAATTCCTGGAATGGCGGGACGGACGTATGAGGAGAGACGGAGTCGGTTAGGATTGTATTCGCTGGAGTTCAGAAGAATTAGTGGGGATCTCATAGAAACCTATGAAATCCTAACAGGACTAGACAGAATAGATGCAAGAAGGATGTTCCCAATGGTGGAGGTGTCCAGAACCAGGTATCAAAGTCTGAGAATATGGGATGAGCAGTTTCCTCACCCTGATGGTGGTGAGCCTGTGGAATTCATTCCCACAGGAAATAGTTTAGGCCAAAACGTTATGTTTTCAAGAAGAAGTTAGATATTGTACTTGGGGTGCAGGAGGTCAAAGGATATTGGGGGAAAGTGTGATTAGGCTATTGAATTGGATGACCAGCCATGATGATGATGATGAATGGCAGAACAGGCTCAAAGGGCTGAATGGTCTCCTCCTGCTCCTATTTTTTTTTTTTTGTTTCCATGTTCTTTTCCGATGATATTGTGGTCTTTGGCTGTGAAACTAATATCCCATGGCAGCGTAGTTTATTATTATCTTATACTTCATGAACATAAAAATAAGTACGTGCAGGTGAATCACCTTAATTGTGTATAGTTTGGGTTTGAATGGTGGAAGTGCCCCCAACAATATTGTATCCCTGTTCTCTGCTGTAAAGTTGATGTTTTGCTTGTAGGTGTTAGCATGTAGTAAGGAAAAGTTTAAGTTGTACACTGGTGTACAGTGCAATATTCTACTTGTAAAAATGTAGATGGTCATGAAACATAATTGTTATTAATTATGTATTTTGTTTTCAGCCATCCACAGGGGGCCTGTATAGACCTGATGACTACATAATTATTACTACAGTGCATAATGAAAGATACAAATGTATGTTGCCATCAATTGGAAATGGAGACCAGGTAAGCCTAGGATTTATGTTGTAATCTTTTTGCAAATGCTCTCTATGATAGCTTTGTAATGTGATGATCATGTATTACCTAACATTGTATAAATATATTTATTTAACATTCATTTGTTTGTGCAAAGCCACTGATATTAATCATCCTTAGTTAAAAACAAACCCTTCTGTGTAAGGAAGGACCTTTTTAAAAATGCTTTGTGAATACTCTTTAGCTCAATTTGCATAAGTTGGGAGTAGACAACAAGCAGTAAAAACTTAATTTTCTTCATTGTAATATAAAGCACTGTTTATATTAGCCATTCTGAACAGTTACACTTCACAGCTATAGTGCTGCCCTTCTCATAAATTCATCTTTAGTCGTTTCACCAGGAGGTGGAATAAAGTAATGGGCATTAAAGGTATTTACTAGCATCTGACTCCAAATAATGTCAACATAAAAGAGTTACTCCGGTTATGTGACAATATGTACTCTAGCCTCAGTCCTACAGTGTCTCAGGTGGTAAAGGCAGAGTAGCTGAGTCATGCACACCAGTTAAATCATTGATCCCTAGCATGTGCTCAGCCAGCTGAAGCATGCTGCTGTACCAAAGTATAGCCAGAGCATCTCCAGAAATGGGTTCTCTTATGAATCCCACACCCGTGCCTATGGGGTACTTTAAGGATCTAAACGACTCCCCCTCTACATGTGGACCTACCAGGCTGCACAGTCAGCTTCTACTTGTGCAGCACAGACACAACAGGCTAAATGATCTGCTCCTGCGCTGTAACCGTTCCATAATATATGCTGATCACTCCCAACTCTACGTCTCCACCACCTCATTCAACTCTTTCACTACCTCAACACTGTCAAACTGTATGTTCACGTTTAGTACGGTAGCATAATGGCAAGCCCAGTTGCTTCACAGCTCCAGGGTTCGATTCCCGGCTTGGGTCACTGTCTGTGCGGAGTCTACACGTTCTCCCCAGGTCTGCATGGGTTTCCTCCGTGTGCTCCGGTTTCCTCCCACAGTCCAAAGATGTGCAGATTAGGTGGATTGGCCATGCTAAAATTGCCCTTACTGTCCAAAAGGGTCAGGCGGGGTTATGGGGGTAGTGTGGAAGCGTGGGCTTAAGTAGGGTGCTCTTTCCAAGGTGTGGTGCGGACTAGATGAGCCGAATGGCCTCCTAATGCACTGTAAATTCTATGATTCCATGATTCAACATCCATTCGTGTGTTGAACTGCAATTTCTTCCAGTTAAACATTGAAAAAATTGAAACTATCGACTTGTGCTCCCTCCACAAGCTGTTTTCCTTGCCACCAATTTCTTCCCTTACCCCAGCCACACTCTGGTTGAAGTAACTGTTCATTGCTACATTGGTCTATTTGATCTCAAATTGAACTTCCAACCCTGTTCAAAAGATCATTTCGTTCCATTTGACACTGAAGCCTTTATTTATGTATTTGCTACCTCTACATGATTATTCCAATGCTGTCCTAGTTGACCTTGCAACACCTAGCTTCCATAAACATGAGCTTATTCAAAACTCTACTGCCTTTATCCTATCACCCATCAAGTACCACTCGCCTATCTCTCCTGTCCTTACTGACCTATGTTAGCTCCTGGTCCACCAGTACCTCAAATTGAATATTATAATCCACGTGGCCCCACCCTATATCTCTGTTATCTTCTACAACGGTCTACCCTACTTTGGTTCTCACCCCCACACCGCGTGAATAATCTATAAATGGATTACATTGTCAAAGGTCCCTGAAATCCCGTTTTGTTTCTTCATGATGTTATGAAACCCAATTTAACTTAACTTGAGTGCAGAGGTGTGGAACTCTTGAAGTCCCAAGAAATCTCAGACGTCCACACAGGCTGGGAGCGGGCTGCATATGAGCAGATTAGTGCTTTTTGGGGCCCAGGTCAGGTAACCGGGAGCGGAGCAACATGGCAGGAGATGTTCCAGACACAGGACAAAGAGGACGGGACAGGGAAAGATACCAAGAAGTGAACTACATAGTGGACAAGGGAGAATCCCAAGAAGTGAGCCAGACAGTGGACAAGGGAGGTCCCAAGAAGTGAGCCAGACAGTGGACAAGGGGAGGTCCCATGAAATGAGCCAGTCAGTGGACAAGGGAGAGGGCACAGGGAGCACTTCCAAAAAGAAGAGTCCCAGGTAAGAGACAGGAAATAAAGATAGGTCCCAATTAAATTAACATAAAAGAAACAAGCAGAGAAATGGGCTCCAGTTAGAGAAAGGGCTGTGGGGGAACAGACTTTCAATAAAGTGGGTTCAGGAGAAGCCTTGGTAACTAAAGCGGGCTGTTGGGACAAAGGTACCCCTTTGGACCAGTAGTGTTCTCCTCGGCACAGCTGAAGATCTGAAGTTGTGTCTGCAATTTGATGCTTGGGTGCATTGCCAGGAACTCGGGGGAACGGAATCTCGGAAAGTGAGATTGAAACCTGTGATTTCTGGTGTTATTGAGGCATGGACAGAGTCTGGTAATTGAAGAGAGCTCAGGAGTAACCCGGAAGATCTAAGAGGGCAGCCAAAGATTAGTGACATGCTGCTGGCCATTTGGGCAAAGGTACTCCTTTAGAGCAGTAGTATTCTGCTTTGTGTGACCAAAGCTTGTGAGTTGATGTTTGAACCTCGTTGGAAATCCAGGAAAACAGAACCTCGGAAGGTGAGATTGAAACCCTGCGAAGTGGGCCATCATTGAAGCTGCCTTAGTTGCAGCACCTTTTGGAGAGAAATGCAAGTCATGATCTTCAACAGGGAAGCATGGAAACCCTGGGGTGGTGGGGGGGGGGGGGAGAAAGTTTCCGTAAGTTTGGTTTACTTGTGATGAATGCAGAAATTTCAGATGTATTGTGTTATAAGCGTTTGGTGAAGTAAGGGTTAAAAGCCTGGGTTAAACTGTGTTTGACTGCTGAAGTCATGTTTTTAAAAGAATCTTGGTTTGAAAGACAGCAAAGCTTTTAGGAACCTGTGTTGCAATTAACCATCATAAAAGCTTGGGCTAATGCAATTTTGGTTTGATTAAGGGGATTTCCTGGGGAATTAATTCAATGTCATTACTGGGTGGAGCTAAGGCATCAGACATTTTGAGAAAGCATTTTCAATTGAATTCTGATTATGGCTGAAGCTGAAACCAAGTAATACAGTTTGTTCTCACTGCTAGTTAGTTAAATGGGATGAACTGTATTTAAAGTAGTGCAGACTTGCCTGAGGACAAGGGAGAACTGAAACAAGCCAGTTGAAAACAGCTTTTGAAGACACCCTGCCAGAGTTTATGCAGGGGATCGGGCCAGAGCCAGATCTCTTCTGTAACTCATTCTCAAAGAATAATTGTAAAGCAAGTATTACGCTGTGCCATTGGTGGATTGAGAGCTGAGATGGTTTATTTTCTTCTTTTAGTGGGAATAAAGATAGCAAGTAAGGGTATTGTATTCACTGTGCTGAGTAGTATTATTTAAGGAGTAATTGTAAGCTATTTTCGGTGTGATGTTAAAGATTTTGATACTATGTTAGTAATAAAGCTTTGTTTTGCAATACCATACCATAAACAATACTACTCAGCACAGTGGCTGGTTGAGCACAGGGCTAAAAGGCTGGCTTTTAAAGCAGACAAAGGCAGGCCAGTAGCACGGTTCAATTCCCATACCAGCCTCCCCGAACAGGGGCCGGAATGTGGCGACTAGGGGCTTTTCATAGTAACTTCATTTGGAGCCTACTTGTGACAATAAGTGATTTTCATTTCATATCCCTATTTCTTCATGCAATCACTCCTGGAAAAAAGTATCCTTTCCCCAGTTTTACAAAATTAAAATAAAATATTGGGGATTTGGTCCAGTATCAGAGCCACTGTTGGGGTCCGGTCTGGGATCTTAATAACTCTGTGTTATAGATGTCTAGGTAGGTTGTTAAGAATCCATGGAATCCGTTTTGGTTACATCTTACATTTATTGTTGTCTGGGGTGTTTTTGACCACAGTTTGCCTGTTAATTCATATGTACCTCAGAGTAATCCTGAATGTTAGAGTATAAGAAAGGTATTGTAAATTGTTTTATTCTTCTGACCTTGCATAGTAACATGTGTTTGTTCACAACCGATGGAATCTTGTAGCTTTGCTCACAGAGCATGCGTCTTGAATCTCAAACTTTGTCTACTTTAAACAAAACATTATTGGTCCCGAACTGGATCTTGCCAACAACTTGGGGGGGGCGTCTGGCCAAGGACCCTGACAGTAATCAGCCCCACAAATCAGTTACTACATTTTATCTCAATGACAGCTGTGTATCTTTTTTAAAAAGTCTAAATGTATGGCTTAACTTGTTACTGCTATAGACTGAATGTGGTAAAATAAGTGTGACTCGGGTAGAAACGGAAAGATAATTGCGTCAAATCTGAAGACATTTGGCAGCATTTTAACTACTATCTTTTGTGATGTTAAAGAACACCATAAACTCTTATAATTGTGCTGGCTGCGGCACTGTAAATCCTTTTTATTATGCAAGGCTAAGTAAAGAGACATGCTGTTGAAATTTAGCATTTTTGTAACTGTCCTGATGAGTGCAAGACAAAAAGCTTTGACAGCATGTCTCTTTTTTTCAGCAAAACTCAAGTTCTGTACAACCAAGCCACTAACAGAAAATATTTTTCTATCAATGTTGTAGCACAGCATATACTTTAGTCCAGTAGCCTATTGCAATCACTTAACTCCACAGAAATACTATTAATGCAGCAGAAGATTTTCTAAAATTTCTGTGTAGGTTGAATATAAAATAACATGGAACCAATTTGACTTTGGGGAAGCAAATCTGGTAGAGTTGTGTTTACAGTAAATGCAAAACATGCAATTCATTTTTAAACTGCAACATTATCTAATCCACAAATCACTGACCTATGACACATTGAGAGGTCTGTTTTCATTGTGTTTTCTTGAATGGCAACTGTCCACAGCAGGGTGACTTCCTAATCTGACTGAAATGGATTATTTTCTGTGCAGTTACATTTTCCTTTTATACGTTTAGGACGAAGAACATGATTACAAAGGACATGGGCCCGGGGATCTCCTGGAACCACTCTTCAAACAGAGCAGTTGTTCTTACAGGGTAACGTTGTTTCCAATGAATGAATTCACAGAATCTGTTTTGAATTGAAGCCAGGGTAAATAATTTTCCTGGGCTAGACAATGCAGTGTTTGTGTCATCCTTTCACAGACAATTTTCTGATCAAATTTGGGATGGGGTAGTGTTCTTTTGACTGGATACCAAGACTCTCCTTAAGTATTATGGTAATGAGGAAATGAATATCTAATCCTATTAAGAACAGTCTAGTATTTTTCCATAATGATATGGCTTGTAACCCGTGGTTACTTTGCATCTCAGCTATGGTTAACCATTCAGAAAAGTGCAAATGATATAGGTAGAATCTCATCCTACAGCACTGTATATTAACCAGGTATAAGATGTAAAGCATTCATCTGCTGGCTACTAATTTATTTCCATTTCATTTCACTTTCAAATTTTTGACTTTTTTCTCAATGATGTTTCCAAGGATAGTTGACATATTAACCATTTTTTGTCAGTGATGTATCATGCTATGTTTTTTTGTTTCTTTCATAAAACACCACCTTCAATGTCCAGTAGGAGCTTATAGATTTGCTTATAGAATTTACAGTGCAGAAGGAGGCCATCACTGTAAAATCTATTCACCTGGCAATCACTGTAAAATCTATTCTGCTATTACTACTGGTCAATGATCCATTTACTGGTTAAGAAACATGAATTTTTACAGCTAAAGCAACAAAGTAGTAAAGTGATTAATGTGCTGCCTTCCAAACCCAAGGATTATTGTGGTGAGGGCCAATATTTTAACCAGAGAGACAAAGTACACAAACAAGGGATTTTAGTTTATTCTCTGGGTACACCAGTAACCTTTTGGTTTTTTTTAAAAGGCAAACAACATTGTATTCAGTTATAGAAGCAAAATATTACGATACTGGAAATCTGAAATGAAAACAGACAACGCTGGAGAAACTCAGCGGGCCTGTCAGTATCTGTGGAGAGAGAAACAAGAGTTAATACTTCGAGTCCATGTGACCCTTCTACAGGGCTTTCTGTAGAAGGGTCATGTGGACTCAAAACATTAACCATGTGCCTCTCTCCACAGATGCTGCCAGATCTGCTGAGTGTATCCAGCATTTGTGTTTTTAATTCAGACATAGAAGATTGTGCCTCACTTCTTTAAAATATTTTTAAAAAACTTTTGGAGTGTGGATTTTAAAAAAATTTGGAGTGATTTTGTGATTTGTACAATAATCAACATCCTCTGGGTTGCCATTGACCAGAAACTGAACTGGACTAGCCATATAAATACTATGGCTGAAAGAGTTGGGTGGCACGGTAGCATAGTGGTTAGCACTGTTTCTTCACAGCGCCAGGGTCCCAGGTTCGATTCCCGACTTTGGTCACTGTCTGTGCGCAATCTGCACGTTCCCCCCATGTCTAAGTGGGTTTGGGGCGGCACGGTAGCACAATGGTTGGCACTGTTGCTTCACAACGCCAGGGTCCCGGGTTCAATTCCCGCTTGGGTCACTGTCCGTGCGGAGTCTGCACGTTCTCCGTGTTCTGCATGGGTTTCCTCTAGGTAGTCCGGTTTCCTCTCACAAGTCCTGAAAGACGTGCTGTTGGGTGAATTGGACATTCTGAATTCCCCCTCTGTGTACTGTAGCCATCTGGGATGGCCACTTCCAACAAGGTACAGAGAAACTCGCAAAGTCTGTCGGGTAAAATGGACAAGCCAAGACTCGGGCAGGATCAAGCCTGAAATGCATATTCGTAAGCAAGGTATCGAAACTTCGTCCAATTAGCATTGTAATGGGGCCAATTAGCATTTGATGGCCCATCTTCACCAAAACAAAGGGCTGGTACTCAAGCAACCAGGACAGTCCCAGACATTTCGGCGCCACTCCCTGTTCAAGGGAAATGCAAACAACAGGGTCAATGACCGCTTGGGACATGCCCAGCCATCCAGATCCCCGCCCACTTATTGGCTAAGGAATCGAACAGAGTGATCAGGGATCACCCAATTAATAAGGCCCAAATCGAAGGACCGCCCAAAAGAGCACGAAAACCCCAGAGTATAAGAAGAAGAGTTTGCTATATGTTTGCTCTCTCTCTTGGTCTTGGTACCCTGGTCACGGCCATCGCCAAATGCAGCAACACCAGAAGCAAGTCCAAGTTCAACGCTCGCTACCAGATGGATGAGCCGAGCTGAGCAGCAGTTACTCCTTCGAACCCAATAGATCCAGAAACGAACAGCGGCCACTGTTTTCTGACCTAAGTCGGGTGCCCGAAGTTAAGTACAGGTTGTCTTAGTCATTAGGTGTAGTTAACTAGTAGTGTTTATGTTGCATGACTAATTGTGTGTAAATAAAGTACCCTTGACCTTGAATTAACTAACTGGTGTTTGGCTCTTTGATCGATAGCCGGTTGAAACTTGTGGTGGTATCATTTGATACCTGGCGACTCTAAGCATTAAGACATAGATAATACAGAAAGAAGGGCAAACTCACTGATTGCCATAATTGGAACAGAGCCACAGAAAGACAAAGTAAAAGAAACGCGCAACAGTTATTGGCGACTCTGGTGGGACTAGACCCAGAAGTGACCGTGTCACTCCGAGAGAACCCACAAAAGCATTTGAATTAGAATCCAAATTGGCAAAATAAAATAAACCACAAGCGAAGCCAGTATCGATCAAACCTCCAGAATTCGCAAGTGTGTAATTTGCATGCGTACTAACAAAGGGATATAAGGTAAACGCGATAGATTTTGTTGCGTGAAACTTCCGGGAGTTGGGTAAACCGGAAAATAGCTTGCGCCGTACCCGTGTTTGCAGCACCGCTTTATTCCCCTTGTCCCAAATTTCCGGGAGACAGAAGTATTTGTAGGGATGGCCATGAAGGCAATGGAATGCCTTATGCATCCACAAGAGCCCGAGGTTGCAGCGACCAATAGATCAGAACAGTGTCCCGTATGGGAAGAAGAGATTAGGAGATACCTAAAGGGGAAAGGATGGCCCCTATGGTCTGAGTTTTGCGCGAATGAAGAGACAGGTCCTGGCAGCATAGGACAGACTTGGTGGGACAGCCTGACTGAGATCCATAAAAAGAGTTTGACTAAGGTTCGTAAGCCGATGGCAATCGTGTCCTGTCTGGCACAATTGCGAGGCACAGAGGAGGTCGTGAGGACGTTCCGCAAGCAGCTTGAGGTGAAAGAGAGAAGTAGAGAGGGAGATATCAGTGAAGCAAGAGATTAAATGTGCAGCTCAGGGAGCAGTTAGCGGCGAAGGACAAGGAAATGGATGATGTCAAGAGGGCACATCAATCCTGTCTCGCCCACCTTAGCAGCTTCCAAATCCAGTACGATAAGGCCTACCAGGACACACAACGTGCTGTAATGGTAAGAGAAGAGACAGAGAATCAGGTACAGCAGTTAAAGAAACAGTGCGATGATCTAAAGGCAGCCCTCCGAGCACTCCACAGTTCCACCACGGAACAGAGTCAGAGTTTGGTGGATCATGCCAAATGCAGGCACCAAATTGCAAGGTTGCAATCCCTGCTATCAGTTCGAAATTGGTTCAGAGACACCTTTGGCCCACACCTAGACCAGGAAGACGGCACTGATTGGCAGGAAATCCGTGAAACGGCCCCACGGTACGTAAGCGAGACCGAGAATCAAAATAGAGCCCCCCAGGCCCCGAAAAGAAAAGCACCCGCACCACCGACTGCACAGGCAGCACCCAATCCAGTGAACCCCATTACCACACAGCGCAGGGTTATCACGGAAGGCCAACCCGATTTCGTGTACACCACGCCATTAACGATCATCCAGTTACGAGATGCCCGCGAGAAGATAGATATTTTCCACCCCACATCGGATCCACATCACTTTTTCGAGTTAGTAAAACAACAAACCCTCCTGTATGGTTTAGACGAGCCAGAGCAGGTTAAGCTCATAGTTATGTGCTTAGACCCCTCAGTTAGTTCAGCACTTCCCGACCCACAAAATGTAGGAGGAGGTAGCCTCCAAGAAATGAAAACGGCCATTTTAGACGCCACAGGATATAATAGAGGAGATCCGGTAGACGGACTCAACCGGTGCAGGCAGAAAAAGGGAGAGCATCCAATAGCGTTTGCTGGATGCCTTTGGATCCATTTTACTGCTGTATTTGGTGAGTTAGCCCGCACCCATTTATAGCAGACAATACTGCCAAATGGACCCGTAAGTTGGTATCCCATGCCACAGAGGCAGGACAAAAGGCATGTGCCAGTTGCGACCCCTCAGACCCAGCACACAATGAAGTGTGGGTTCTGAAACGATTGTCCAGAGCTTGGGAACAATCTGTACAGAAAAAGACAGAGCATGAGAGAGTAGACGCCATAATGAATCCAGTAAGGGCACACCAACACCCCGCATGGGTAAATGAAGGCAGAGGTACAATGCAGCACCCTAAGACACAGGAATGCTATAATTGTTGACAGAAAGGACATTACGCCCGAGAATGACAAGCCCCCCCCGAAGCAGCAAAGGAATCAGCACCCAAACCCCCCCCCAGAAACAATACCTGACCCATTCACAGTGTTAGCGCCCGACCAGATAATTCGGCCATGAATGGCACTGACCGACGGTGCTCGGGCTCCCCAACTTGGGTCTGCGATACCCTTTGGGATAAGTCCGGAAGACCGGTTGCTGCAGGCACCGGGACACCCCGTAGAGTTCCTTTGGGACACAGGAGGGTCCCGAACCACGTTAAACTCTTCCACCATGTACCAGAAAGAGAGATGGCCCACTACGGATACCATTACCCTTAGTGGCTTCACAGGTCACCTCCAGCAGGGACACATCACAGCCCCTGTGGATGTACAGCTCAGTAATATTCGGACAAAACACTCTGTTGTTTTAGTAGATTTACCCCAGGCAGCAGAACACACCCTAGGCATCGATTTCATGAGCGCACACAACCTTTCATTCGACCCAGTCAACCGATGCATATGGAAAATGGCTAGAGCAGCGCGAGCCCCCACCATGCTCACAGTAGGAGATTATGCCCATAGAATCAGCTCAGTAGGAGAGTACTGGTTTGATCAACAAACCATTAGCACAGACAAAGCGGTTAGAGAGGTCTTGAAAAGACATAAGGCAGCATTTGCCCAGCACAAGCACGGCAAAATCCCAGGAGTAGTAAACATTACGGGTCCCGATCCCAAGCCCCAGAAACAGTACGGCTTCCCCCAGCAAGCCGAGGGGGAGATAGTCAAGGTAATTCAAAGTTTATTGAATCAAGGCGTGATTCGTCCCGTTGCATCAACAAGTAATGCCCCGATTTGGCCAGTAAGAAAACCTGATGGATCATGGCGACTAACCATCGACTTCAGAGAATTGAACAAAGTGACTCCCCTAGCAGCCCCCACCGTTGCCACGAGTCCCGAGACCATGTTGAGACAGGAACTCCAGTCGAAATTTTTTATGGTGTTGGATATCAGTAATGGCTTTTGGTCCATACCACTGGACAAAGCATGCCAGTATAAATTTGCGTTCACCTTCCAGGGACAGCAGTACATGTGGACGTGCCTTCCACAAGGCTTCCACAACTCCCCCTCCATTTTTCACAGACAATTGGCAAACGGATTATCTAAACTTTCCCACCCTGAATGCCTTGTTCAGTATGTGGACGACTTGCTCCTACAGACTGACACCAAGGAAGAGCACATCTTGCTTCTTTCTGAATTATTAGAACTGCTCACAACGATTAGATGCAAAGTTAATCCCAAGAAAGCCCAAATCCTTCAGGAAAAAGTCACATATTTAGGTACGGTCATCACGCATGGGAAGCGTGAAATAGAACTCAAACGCATTGATTCCATTGTAAATTTGCCCTTGCCCCAAAACATTACAGCACTCCGGTCATTTCTAGGACTGGTTGGATATTGTAGGAACCATAGCGACGGATCCGTCACAAAAGCAGCCCCACTTTCTGAGCTCCTAAAGAAACCCGCCCCATGGAAATGGCTTCCACAGCACACGGATGCCGTGGATGCATTGAAACACGCCCTGAGCACAGGCCCCGCTTTACAAGCCCCAGATCCACACTCCCCATACACAATAGAGGTAGCAACCACAGACTGAACCCTTTCGGCCGTACTCCTGCAGGAAAGGCACAATCGTCTAGGACCCGTAGCCTACGCCTCACGAGTCTGCGATCCGGTGGAACAAGGATTTTCAGCCTGCGAGAGAAACATGTTAGCAGTTTTCTGGGCAGTACAGTACTTCCCGTGCATAACCGCACTCAACCCAGTAACCATTTTGACCGAGCACACCCCGACACAGCTTTTAATGGACGGCAGACTTCAAGACGGCACAGTAAGCCAAATTCGAGCAGCGCGATGGACCCTACTCCTACAGGGACACAACATCACTGCAAAACGGACAAAAACTCTCACGTTTCTGGCCGATAATTTGCATTATGCAGGAACCCCACATGAGTGCGAGATCATAGCCCCCAAGCACAGCACAGGCCCCTTTGTTCCCAAGTCGGTACCATGAAAGGCAGGTATCGGACCCCAGCCCACAGACAAAGCCCTAAGAATTTATGTAGACGGATCCTCCACAGTCCTTGAGGGAAAAAGAATAACGGGCTGTGGCATTTATGTAGAGGACGCACTTTAGAAGAGATAGCTTTAAAGTTGCCTGGACACTTAGGTTCGCAGGCAGCCGAGTTAGCAGCCATTGCTTACATTGTCCAGCACCCCGATTCGTTCCCGACCCCTGCAGACATGTATTCAGACAGTTTATGCGTCTGCAACAGCTTGACAGAATTCCTACCCCTGTGGGAATCGAGAGGATTTATTTCCGCCGACGGAAAACCTCTACCCTCAGCCCCACTGCTCAAACATATCCTTCAGACAGCTAAAAGCAGGAAATATGGCATAGTTAAAGTAAGAAGTCACCATCGTTCCTCCCCACCCGGTAACGTGAAAGCTGACGCCCTAGCGAAGGCAGGCTCACGACATGGCCACTTTTGGCAACCCCCCGAGAGTGCCCCAGTACACGCAGTTCAGGTCTCACAGACCAACATCCAAGACCTCGCCCAGGCACAAAAAGAAGACGAGGCATTAAAAGAAATTTTAAAAGGAAACTTCCCAGCTCCCAAGGAAAAGTTTAGGAATTCTTTGACGGTCCATGAGGGAATCGTTTTAAAAGATGGAATTTATGTAGTCCCCATCCAGGACAGGAATTAGATAATTTGCAAGTTCATTGACGGACATGGACACCAAGGGACTAAATCCACCCTTGCCCACCTCAGACCCCTCTGCTGGTGGCCTGATTTGAAAACCGACGTGTCCCATTACGTCAAAAACTGTTTAATTTGTGCTCAAAACAACCCCGATAGGTATGCGAAAAAAGCCCAGCTACGACACACCCGCCCTGTAAATGGCCCATGGACAAACCTTCAATTGGATTATATTGGTCCCCTCCCCCCTGCAGAAATGGATACAAGTATGTGTTTGTGGTGATAGACTCATTTACGAAATGGGTCAAAGCGTTTCCCTCGAGAACAAACACAGCCAAGTCCATGGCGAAGATCTTAACAGAGCAAATTTTTATGAGATGGGGACTCCCCCGTAGTATTGAGTCAGACCAAGGTTCCCACTTTACGGGAAGGGTCATGAAATATGTGATGACGATATTTGGTATTAGGCAAAAGTTCCACATTGCCGATCACCCGCAGTCCAGCGGCATTGTGGAGCGCATGAATCGGACACTAAAGGCCACACTTAGGAAAATGGTGCAGCAGAACAACACAACATGGGACACAGTGCTCCCATTCGCACTGATGTTTATTAGGAACACAGTATCGAGCTCAACAGGATATACCCCGCATACCCTCTTGACCGGACAACCCATGAAGGGTACCAAATACTTATTCAGACTTGATTTGGCCTGACCCATGAGAAAGTAGTCCAGCACATGGCACAGAATATTAAGGCAGCACAACTCGCTGCAGCTATTCGACTAGGCGCTAAATGAAAGCAGAGTAAGGCCTGCTTTGATAAGACAGTACACCCGACAGAGTATACAGTCGGTCAGCAAGTAATGATCACCTTATACAACCACAGCTCATTCCTCCCCCCTAAATTTGCAGGACCCTATTCAATCTCGGACAAAGTAAGCCCCTGTTTATAAAATCACGTATCCAAACGGAAAATCAGGATGATTCCATGTAAATCAGCTTAAGGTTTATGGAACACAGTGCAGCCACTCGCACCACCTCTCATTGGCGATGGCAGACAATGAGGACCCGCCCACTGACAACCCGAGTTCCCCCTCCCCAGCAGCAGCAGCACGACAACAGACACGACCTTGACCACGCCCCCAGAATCAAATATCACCCTGACGCTTGATTTGGCTGACAGCGACAGCATAACTGAAGCCCCTGAGAGACCCGAACAAAGCTCCCACGACCAGGCCCCAGTCACTACAGGCCCAGAGACCCCGACCACGATACGTTCAGCCCCTTTGAAACGATTTATTTACCCACACCGGAACCTGACCCGCCACCCGACGATAGCGACAGCTCCTTTGCAACCTCCCTACGGACCATGAAGCACTGGCACCGTGACAATTCCTGTCGTCTGACTAGGAACGATGAAATGGACCCCACATCGGCACACGCCGCATTAGCACGCAAACTCCATGAACGAGTTTGGCAACCGGGAGATGGTGACAACTCCGAGTCTGACTCCCACCATGGTCTCCCCTTCGAAAATCTTTTGGAATGGAACCTTGAGGTGTCCAGATGATGAGAGTCAGGAACCGATTGAGATTTACGGTGTCCTGTACTCTGACGGAACCTGCCCGCTTTGTGTTTAAATGTTGTTCGTTCTCTCTTGTACGATTTTGTGTGCCGTCCTCACGGATGCTTTCTTGATGCAGTCACAACTACTCTTCCGACGCCACATGGCAGTTAGTGAAACATGTTTGTCTGGAGCCCATATAGTTACAAATTCTTACCGCTCTTGGAAGGTCACTCAGGCAGTGGAGTAACGGCACTTATCCCCGCCCTGCCTGAGGACCCCCTATACATTTGGTCAGCCAAGCTCGGGTAGTGGAGCAACGGCACTGATCACTGCCCTACCCGGGGATTCCACCCATTCATGCCCTGCCAGGGATCATACGCACCACCCTATTCGGATAATTGTTTTCTAAACTCTTTTGCTGTTCTTTTTCTTCCCTGTGGTTTAAAGGATGCTTTTTGCTACAACTTTTGCCCTTTCCGGCAACACTTCGGTTGCTATCCCCCACATACTATTTACTTGTCAGAAACACTTGGTTGGAAAAACAAGTTTGCAGAGGACGGAGAAATTGTACGCCCACTCAGCCCATCAACCACAGGCTGCAAGAGTGCTCGCACTGTGACAGAATTTTTTCGGGTGCCTTGTCTCCGCAAATGGTTGGTTTAAAATAAATGAGGGAGTCACATATGGTGACAATTCTAATGGGACATTGACATTAAGGAGAGACAGACAGACATACGTGATGTTAAACAACACGATTATAACAGATACTATGCTTGTTCCCTTAGAAAGATATGAAGCTACTCGAAGGTGAAGGAAAACCTGAACAAAATGAAGACGACCCTGATGATCGTCGGCATGATCGTCGCTGGAACAGTGCAGTTGCGCGCGTTACCCACCTCTACCCCCCCTCACCACACAGGCCCCGAACACGACCACCCAACACGACACCCCCAGCCCGGACATTGCATCACACACACACCAGCCACCGCTACCCCCACATGGTGTGAGAATCTCGTCAAGTGGTATTCACTGTCCTACACAGTGGAAGCCTTACTAGTGATAGCCATATTGTACAGTATCGTCCAGACAATCAGATTGCAAAAATGGAGGAGGAGACCCACCTGCCCTCCAGTATACACATTTAGAGCCCCTTTCCTCGGACTCCAGCAAACCCCACACTCTTTCTGAACCTTTCTCTTCAATAAAATCCGCGGTTGTTGTTTTTGTTAATAAAGTAACTTCTCTGCATGTGAATGTTAGTGATAGGAAGAAATGTGATGCTGCTATCGGATTTGTTTTGTATTATAAGATAAGTTCTTTGATAGATAGCAGCATGAGTGTAGTCTAGTTAGAGACAGTTAGAGGTTCCCCTTTTACTGAATGTTAAATGGCCCCTGAGGAATTCTTAGATATGTATTGTTTAGGGAAAATTAGGTAAATGTTTTTGGACCCATAGGACAGAGTAGAGTAGAACCTGTCCATGGTTAAGGGTACCCGGCATTTCAGAGAACAAAGAAGACCCAGTATTATGATCCTTCACGCGTCGTGTTTAGGATCAAGAGGATGGAGTGTAGCCATCTGGGATGGCCACTTCCAACTAGGTACAGAGAAACTCGCAAAGCATGGTGGGTAAAATGGACAAGCCAAGACTCGGGCAGGCTCAGAGCCTAAAATGCATATTTGTAAACAAGAAGTCCAGACGGTATCGAAACTCCGTCCCATTCGCATTTTAATGGGGCCTATTAACATTTGACGGCCCATCTTCACCAAAACAAAGGACTGGTACTCGAGCAACCGGGACAGTCCCAGACATTTCGGCGCCACTCCCTGTTCAAGGGAAATGCAAACAACAGGGTCAATGACCGCTTGGGACACGCCCAGCCATCCAGTTCCCCACCCACTTATTGGCTAAGGAATCGAACAGAGTGATCAGGGATCACCCAATTAGTAAAGCCCAAATCGAAGGACCGCCCAAAAGAGCACGAAAACCCCCGAGTAGAACAAGAAGAGTTAGACATAGAACATACAGTGCAGAAGGAGGCCATTCGGCCCATCGAGTCTGCACTGACCCACTTATGCCCTCCCTTCCACCCTAACCCAATAACTCCTAACCTTTTTGGACACAAAGGGCAATTTAGTGTGGCCAATCCACCTAACCTGCACGTCTTTGGACTGTGGGAGGAAACCGGAGCACCCGGAGAAAACCCATGCAGACACTGGGAGAACTTGCAGACTCCGCACAGGCAGTGACCCAGCAGGGAATCGAACCTGGGATCCTAGCGCTGTGAAGCCACAGTGCTAACCACTATGCTACTGTGTTCGCCATATGTTCGCTCTCTCTTGGTCCTGGTACCCCGGTCACGGCCATCTCCAAGTGCAGCAACACCAGAAGCAAGTCCAAGTTCAATGCTCGCTACCAGACGGATGAGCCGAGCTGAGCAGCAGTTACTCCTTCGAACCCGATAGATCCAGAAGCGAACAGCGGCCACTGTTTTCTGACCTAAGCCGTGTGCCCGAAGTTAAGTACAGGATGTCTTAGTCGATGGGTGTAGTTAACTAGTAGTGTTTATGTTGCATGACTAATTGTGTGTAAATAAAGTACCCTTGATCTTGAACTAACTAACTGGTGTTTGGCTCTTTGATCGATAGCCGGTTGAAACTTGTGGTGGTATCATTTGATACCTGGCGACTCTAAGCATTAAGACATAGATAACACCGAAAGAAGGGCAAACTCACTGATTGCCATAATTGGAACAGAGCCACAGAAAGACAAAGTAAAAGAAGCGCGCAACAGTACCCGAACAGGTGACATGGGGATTTTCACAGTAACTTCATTGCAGTGTTAATGTAAGCCTACTTGTGACACTAATAAAGATCAATTAAAAAAGGTCAGAGCCTAGGAATCCTGCAACAAGCAACTCACCTCCTGACTCCCCAAAGCCTATCCATCATTTACAAGGCACAAGTCAGGGGTGTGATGGAACATTCTTCACTTGCCTGGATGAGTGCAGCTCCAACAAACTCAAGAAGCTTGACACCATTCAGGACAAATCAGCGTGCTTGATTGGCACCCCTTACACAAATATTCACTCCCTCCAACACCGATGCACAGTAGCAGCAGTGTGTACATCTACAAGATGCACTGCAGGAACTCGCCAAAACTCCTTCCAAACGCATGACCAGCACCATCTAGAAGGTCAAGGGCAGCAGATGCCTGGGAATACAACCACCTGGAAGTTCCCTTCCAAGTCACTCACCATCCTAACTCGGAAATATATCAGCGTTCCTTTCCTTCGCTGGGTAAAAATCCAGGAACTCCCTCCCTAACAGCACAGTGGGTTCAAGAAGGCAGCTCACCACCATCTTCTCAGAGGCAATTAGGGATGGAAACAATTGCTGGCCTAGCCCAGCGATGCCCACACCGTGTAAAAACCAATTAACAAAAAAATTAATGTTTGACTTATATATATTTTTATAATCTTTGATTTGTGTGCAAATACCACTTGCTGAACTTTTCTAATCAAATTTTTTATGCACTACAGATTGAATCTTACTGGACGTATGAAGTGTGTCATGGGAAACACATTCGCCAATACCATGAGGAAAAAGAAACTGGCCAGGTACTGTGCCTCACTTAATCAGGCTGTAATGTTACCAACTTTTAAATGATTGCATTGCTAAGTTTTATATATCTTCGATTTAGCAGAAAGTTAACATTCAGGAATATTACCTTGGTTCCATGAACACGCCAGCCGATTCTGAGGCCAAAGGTAAGAAACAATGTCCATAAGATATAGGAGCAAGAATTAGGCCAATCGGCCCATCAAGTCTCTCGGGGAGCACTGAATTTTCATTTCGGTGACACAGTAGCTTCTTGCAGCATGCTATTTTTAAACCTATCAAGAAGTGGTCTATATAATAATTGAGTGAAAGACTCTTTGCATTCAAAGAACAGCAGGTAAAAATAATCCTTCACCACCAACGTGTTGTGTAACTTCATGGCAGCGCGGTAGCACAAGTGGATAGCACTGTGGCTTCACAGCGCCAGGGTACCAGGTTCGATTCCCCGCTGGGTCACTCTGTGTGCGGAGTCTGCACGTTCTCCCCGTGTCTGCGTGGGTTTCCTCCGGGTGCTCCGGTTTCCTCCCACAATCCAAAGATGTGCAGGTTAGGCGGATTGGCCATGATAAATGGCCCTTAGTGCCCAAAAAGGTTAGGAGGGGTTATTGGGTTACGGGGATAGGGTGGAAGTGTGGGCTTAAGTGGGTCGGTGCAGACTCGATGGGCCGAATGGCCTCCTTCTGCACTGTCTGTTCTATGTTGTATAAATCCACAACAACAACTTGTATCTATATAGCTCTTTTGATGTAGTAAAACATTGCAAGGTGCTTTACAGGAACACAATCAGACAAGAATTGACATGAGTGAAAGGAGGAGATGTTAAAACTGGTGCCCAAAAAGGAAAGGAACCTCATAGCTTAGGAGCTAGGTGGCTGAGGGCTCAGCCATCAATGCCTGGGTGCAGCGAGTGGGAGAATGTACAAGGCCAGAGTTGGAGAACATGGAAATCATGAAGGGTTGAAGGCTTGGCAGAGGTTAGAGAGATGGGCTGACTGTAAACTAAGTTTGAATCTGATACTCCTTGTTCAGGATTATAAAGAAATGTGATTAATTTATGTCACTGGTTCCACAAGCTGAAACTTTGTTTAACATTGTCCAATGGAAACATTTTTAATTCAATACATTCTTATATGCACTTTCACTCATTGTCAGGCCACAACACAGTCTCTCAATATGCTTGAAGGAATATGAAAGGAATCCAAGTTATAGGTCATTATTGAGACAATGCCGGAAATAAAATAAATCCGAGGCCCTTTCCAGAACAGGATGGAAACGCTTTAAAGGTTTGAAAGATGTGATGCACCGCAGTAACATTCGTGCAGTTACACATCACTCTGTACCAGTGATGACTTTCACTGAGACTAACTTTTTTTTTTAACAAACAATTTTGTTGAGGTATTTTAGGCATATAGAAAAAGTGACATTGTGCAGAGCAAAAACAAGAAGTCAAGACACAAATTACACATAATGCAAACCACGGCTCTGTTCACGCAAGGACCTGCCTCAATATCCCCCTACTCTACTCTACTCTACCCTAGGCCCCCCCCCGCACCCCCATGCTGACGCTTACTCCTCTGCGAAGAAGTCAATAAATGGCTGCCACCTTCGGGCGAACCCTAATAGCCAACCTCTCAAGGCGAACTTGACTTTCTCTAGGCCAAGAAAGCTTGCCATGTCCGATAGCCATACCTCAGCCCTCGGGGGCTTTGAGTCCCTCCATTCTAACAGCATTCGTCGCCGGGCTACCAGGGAAGCAAAGGCCAGAACGTCGGTCTCTCTCTCTTCCTGGACTCCCGGGTTCTTCAAAACCCCAAAGATTGCCACCTCTGGGCTCATTACCACCCCAGTTTTCAATACCCGGGACATGACATCTGCGAATCCCTGCCAATACCCCCTGAGTTTAGGGCACGACCAGAACATGTGTACATGGTTAGCCGGCCCTCCGGCGCATCTAGCACACTTGTCCTCCAGCCCGAAAAATCTGCTCATCCGGGCCACTGTCATGTGGGCCCAGTGCATGTCCTTAAACTGGATCAGGCTGAGCCTGGCGCATGTTGCGGTCGTGTTTACTCTGCTCAGGGCTTCTGCCCAGATACCGTCCTCCATCTCCCCCACGAGCTCCTCTTCCCACTTAAGCTTCAGGTCCTCGGTCTGCGTATCCTCAACTCCCATTAGTTCCTTGTCGACGTCTGAGACTCTACCCTCTCCCATCTCTCCCCTAGAAACTACCCTGTCATGCCTCCCCTTCGGCGGGAGACGTGGGAAGGACGGCATCAGTCTGCGTACAAAAACCCGCACCTGTATCTAACGTCGTTCCCTCTCGCCAGCCCAAACTTCTCCTCCAGCGCCCTCGTGCTCGGAAAGCTCCCCTCCAGGAACAGATCCCCCATCCTCACAATCCCCGCCCTCTTCCACAGTCGATACCCCCCCAGTCCATGTTCCCCGGGGCAAATTGGTGGTTGCCGCAGATTGGGGTCCACACCGATGCTCTTACCTCCCCTACATGCCTCCTCCACTGGCCCCAGATCCGAAGAGCCGCCACCACTATTGGGCTGGCGGAGTACCGTGCCAGCGGAAGCGGCAGAGGCGCCGTGACCAGGGCTGCTAAGCTAGTGCCCCTGCACGAAGCAGCCTCCATCCGCTCCCAAACCGACCCCGCACCCACCATCCATTTCCTTATCATTGCTATGTTGGCCGCCCAGTAATAGTTGCTGAAGTTCGGCAACGCCAGCACGCGGGGACTTCCCTGCCCATACAAATCCCAGAATAATTTTATTCAGCCTCTTAAAGAAGGACCGCGGGATAAAGATGGGGAGACACTGAAAAACAAATCAGAACCGCGGGAGAATCGTCATCTTAACAGTCTGTACCCTCCCTGTCAATGACAGCGGGAGCGCATCCCACCTCCGGACCTCCTCCCTCACTCGTTCCACCAGTCGGGATAGGTTGAGCTTATGCAACTTGCCCCAGTCCCATGCCACCTGGATCCCCAAATATTGGAAACTCTCCCCCACTAGCCTGAACGGCAACCCCTTCAGCCTACTCTCCTGCCCCCTCGCCTGAATTATAAACAACTCGCTCTTAGCCATGTTCAGTTTGTATCCGGAGAACCGGCCAAATTCCCTCAGGGTTGCCATAATACCGTCCATCCCCACCATTGGGTCCGATACATATGACAGCAGATTCCTATACATATAATAGCAGATCGATACATATAACAGCAGATCACTGAGACTAACTTGAACAGCGAAACAAATACAAATTTTCCCAGGCATTATGTCAACATGTCTAAGCGTCAACCCGAAGACTGAGGAAGGAATGAAGTGGGAGTCTAAGAATTAGCATTGTGTTCCGATAGGAATAGTGACAATCTGGAAATTGTGGCCCATTAAAACGCACTTTTCTGAAGTTAAGTTTCTAATAGGATCAAAGCCCTGAGGAAGAGTTTGTCTCTGTAAGCTGAGTAATTTTTTTAAAAATTCATTCATGGGATGTGGGCATTGCTGGCTGGGCCAAATTGTATTGCCCATCCCTAAAAACAGAGTGCTAGGACATTTCAGAGGACAGTTGTATGAACATTCAGTTGTATTTCAAACAGTTTAGATTTCTCTTTTTGTCTAGATTCTGCGACAGAAAAGCCAGAAGAATCTGAAACTGAGAAATTGAAAGTAAGTAGAATGCAGCCTTATTGTAATTGCTTCCTGTTCATGCTTTTGCAGGATTATTCAGATCTGTTAGTATAGTTTTCAATTACCGTAAATCTCCGCTTAAAGTTGACTCACTTAACATTTTATTTCAATGTCGTTATTAGTGTCAGTACACCCATTTATTTAACATCACCAGTTATTGCTCATGTGACTTTTCCCTCTTGATTAAAAAGGTTATGGGCGAAGGCAGGAGAATGGGGATAAGAAAAATATCAGCCATCATTGAATGGTGGAACAGACTCGATGGGCCGATTGGCCTAATTCCGCTCCTATGTCTTCTGGTCTCATGAATGCTTCCACTCCCACCCCACTCTTTCTCTCTCTCTCACTCCCCCCCCCCCCCCCCCCCCCCCCAAAAAAAACCTCTGGCTTTAACATTGATTCCTTTGGGAACCTATAATTCACTTAAAGTCATGATTTTTAGGAATGCAATAACAAGTTTAAGTGAGTCCATGGATGTGCAGATTAGGTGGATTGGCCATGCTAAATTACCCCATAGTGTCCAAGGATGTGTAGGTTAGGTGGAGTTAGGAGGTTATGGGGATAGGCGGGGGGTGGGCTCAGGTGGGGTGCTCTTTCGGACGGTTGGTGCGGACCCGATGGGCCGAATGGCCTCCTGCATTGTAGTAATTCCATGGTTCACCCTGTATAAAATTCTTAGTATCATAGAATCCCTACAGTGCAAAAGGAGGCCATTTGGCCCATTGAGTCTGCACCAACCCTCCGAAAGGGCACCTTACCCAGGCTCACTCCCCCGCCCTATCCCTGTAACCCAACCTAACCTTTGAACACTGGGGGGGGGGCAATTTAGCATGGACAATCCACCTAACCGTCACATCTTTATGACTGTGGGAGGAAGCCCACTTTGACACTGGGAGGTGCAAAGTCTAGTCACTCGAGGTCAAAACTGAACTGAGACCCTGGCATGGTGAGCAGCAGTGCTGGCTACTGTGCCACTGACAGGTTAACAAAACACTTGCATTTACGTAGCACCTTCCTTGTTTTCAGGGTGCCCTCAAGCACTTTCTGGCCAAATTGTAATTTTTAATAAGTGTAGCTGGTTGCTATTAGACAGGAGCCTGTTTTGTCATCCTGAAATTAAGTAATGGAAATAATTTCTAACATTATAGGATTTAAATCTTGGGCATTATTAACAATTTGAACAAATTACATCCTAAATGCCATTTTGTCAGCCACTGTACGAACTCTGCCCAAAGGTAGGCCCTTGCAGTTGTGCCAGTGATGGTACTATAGTTTTGAATCAGCTGAAATCTCACCACCAGGTGGCACTATTAATAAGGATTTGGAAAGTGAAGCAATACTGCAGCACTGAATCATTGCCTAGATTTTGTGGTCAGCAATGATACACCCTTTTTTATAAAAAACTGCCCACGAAGATCTAACGCCCTGGCATGAAGTTTACTGCTCCCTATGTTAATTTGATGCTGGCACTAACTTCAGGGATCTCTGGCATCCAGCAACAATGATGTCATGAAGCAGACTATGCAGCCTGTCACATTGAAGAATTCTCCCACAGCAAACCAGGAAATAAAATACACTGATTATCCTTAGCATTTCAATCGATTTGATTGACAGCGTGGTGATTGTCAATCTTCCATCTGCGAGAGATGATGGGAATGCAGCCTCCCAAGTTTTGGTGAGAGCAGATGAGATCATCTGCATTTTGTTGATGGTCACAAGAAACATTAAGTTGTTTCTTGCCAGGGGTGCAGAATGATCTCTGCTGGTACCTTGTCTGCTTTAGAGTTTCAGATAACCACATCGCCGTGATGATGAACTCCTGCCCACAACTGGTGTCGCCATTCATATTGATTGTCAGCTAGTGTTTCCCACTTGTTCTAGTTGCTTTTGCGTCTTTCATGTCTCTTCTGATATCATCCTTGAATCAGAGCTTTGACTGCTCTGCTGGTCTCTTGGTATAAGCTACCTACCTCCCTTTGGGGGATGCAGCCATCTGCCATGCTGTGCACAAGTCCAGGCCAGCGAAGCTTTCTTTGTGTGATTAGCACTAGCATGCTTGCCCTAGAAAGGATTGTTTCATTGGTGTCTCCATTTGTCTTTCCATGTAATGCCCAGGATGCACCGCATTCACTGGAGGTGGAAGTTATTGAGGCTTATTTTCTGACAGTTTTAGGTTGTCCAGGTTTCACTGCCTTACAGCAATGTGCTGAGGATACAGCCTCATGGATGAGCATCTTGTCCTCCAAGTCAGTTTATTGCTTTTGTATGCCGTTTTTTAGTCAGCCAAAGTTGGTGGCTGCCTTTCCAATGCATGTGATAGAGTCATACAGTACAGAAGAGTCCCATCGAGTCTGCACTGACAAAACAACATTTTGCATACTTTACAAAGAAGAAATGGATTGAGGAAGAATTTGAAAAGCCTCATTAGTTTCTTGAGTAGCAATTGAATGATCAAGACGACATTTCTTGAAAATCCTTAAAACAAATCTGTTTAATTAGCAATGTTGAGTAAGTTATTATTAACAAGGGGGAATACAACCAAATCACTCGTTAACTTCACTCATTAGTCTGGAACCCTTAAAATAGGAGTTTGGTTAAATCTTCAGCCTGTTTTTTGCATATCTTGCTGTCATAAACAATGGGCATTAAGTAATATAATTGTAGCTGCAGGCGGTCTTCTGGATAGTTGCTCCTTTTAAATTGAAATTGCTTCAGTTAATTAGTTTTTGTATTCTAATTTGCCTTTTTTAATTCATCTAAATTCCCACCTTGTGTTTGTGTGATTCAGGTTACTGGATAATTCAGTCGTGCACTAAAGAACAGAGTGATATAATTTGCAAAGTGAAAAGTATACAAATGAACATTCAGATAATTGAAATTACATGACTGAATCAAGTGGAATAGAATATAATATTAATAAAACACTTGTGCTTTCTCTTTTAACTGTAGATGTTTAATTTCTGATATAGTCCCTTCATGGACTGTAATGTTTTTCTGAATTTGAAATTGGGTGAGATTTTATACAAGGGGCTATTGCTTTTGTTTTCAATCCTGATTTTCTTTTACATCTCGCAAAAGTACTGTGTGAAGGATGAAAACTGGCTATCCTCTTCATCAAGGAGCCAAGCCTTTACCATTTTTGTCACCAGGATATATGCTGCTATATTCTGTGTTGTGAATGCTTCCTCTTATCATTAATGACCACAGATCAATCTTGTCTATAGTTGTTGAAAGGTAAATGTGCTAAAGGGGCAATTATTTTATTTTAAGGTTCACACCAAAAACATAGAAGGACAGATCACTCCTTATTACCCAATGATAATGGGAAATGGCACACCTTGCAGCCTAAAACAGAACACACCGAGAGTTACCACTGTAATGTATGTCTGCCACCCTGAAGCCAAACACGAGATTCTCTCTGTTGCTGAAGTCACCACCTGTGAATATGAACTAGTAATCTTGACGCCTCTATTGTGCAACCACCCTAAATACAGGTAAAATAGTCAACTGTACTGCGTAATCTTTTTAAAATAGATATACAAACTTTGCATGACTTATAACCCTAATAGTTTAAAGGTAATCTGTTCTAACCACACTATTGTAGTGTCTCTTAATAATTTTGTGCGTGTTAACTTTGTTTTTATCTTGCATAGATTTAAATCCTCCCCAGTTAATGACATATTTTGCCAATCAGTACACGGCTCGCCATTAAGGCCTCAAAGTCTTGAACAGTTAGAAAAACAGCAAGAAGATATGATGAAACCACCTTTCGCTACACAAAGAGCTCAAGAGGTAACTGTTATGCCGACAGAATTATTACATTTCGCAACGTGCTCAGGAAACCTGTCCCTGGCTATTGCCGCATAATTTAGTTCCATTTTGTTTGGGAAATATAAACTTTGTCATTTAAACAAGTTAATGAAATTTGAAGAAATTTATTTTGGCCATTTACCTTTAACTGTCCAGCACATATTTATTTTAAATGAGCTGATAGCTAAAGTTCTTTTTATTAAAACTGATATCTGTTGGATAAAATCAGCTGTAAATACCAAATGCAGCTGCTGATGTAACTGCATCTTCAATTACATGTTACTAGATATTGGTTTAAGCATTAACAATTTTAATTGGGCCAGGACAATTGAGTTGTAATAACGGAATCCTATTTTTGAAATTCTATTTCAAGTTATTAAAGTGCTGATTAAAATATTATGTTAGTGACTCTGTCCAGCTGCGCACATGGTCCTTCTCCAATGACTTTGATTTTTTTTTTTTCTTCCTCCATTTTTGAAAAAGTAGCTCCGGCTTAGTGCCTCCTCTCCGATACTCCTTAACTAATGTGAGGGGTTTTAGGATGTACCCATTTCATAGTTTTGGCTTGGCATATTGTGACCAAGCATCAACGCTGTGACGCTATGGGCTTTATTTGTTTTATCTTATATTGACATTGATATTGATGTACATGTCAACATTGATATATCTCAATGAGATTTGAGTGCTTTGCAAAATGATGTCAAACTGATATTAAAAGTTGGCAGTTCATTTATAATCATAAACTTTGTTAGTGTCACAAGCATGCTTACATTAACACTGCAATAAAGTTACTGTGAAAATCCCTTAGTAGCCACACTCTGGTGCCTGTTCAGGTACACAGAGGGAGAATTCAGAATGTCCAATTCACCCAGCAAGCACGTCTTTCGGGACTTGTGGGAGGAAACCGGAGCACCCGGAGGAAACCCACACAGACACGGGCAGAACGTGCAGACTCCGCACAGATTGTGACCCAAGCCAGGAATTGAACCCAGGTCCCTCGTGCTATGAAGCCACAGTGCTAACCACTGTGCTACCGTTCTCCCCATTTGAAAATGTATGGTACGGACACATTACTCCTGCGATGTTAGTCAGGTGGGACATCTGGAAACATGTTCCACTTGGAATTTTTGTTTCGGAAGTAATTTCCAGATGAGTCTGTTCTGTGTAACTTCCAAATAACCAGCAGGTGTCCTTTAATTTCCATACTGGACCTGAGAGCTAAGCAACTAATTCGATAGTTCTCATGCATTTGAATTAATGACATTTGAAAATGGGTTTCATTTTGGATTATATTAGGAACTGGACACAAAATCTACACAAGGTGAACAGTTTGTATCTCACAAGTCTGTCAGTGTTGGAGGACAACAACCAATCGCTGTAGGAACTACTCACATCTCCAAACTGACTGATGAACAGCTCATTCAGGAATTTCTAAGTGGCTCCTATTGTTTCCATGGGGTAAGAGTCCAACCCTTCCTTGATATTTTTGAAAGCTAATCATAAAAATGCTGATTATATTAACCAAGGTATAGAGTTTAAGAGCCTAGAAGTTATGCTGGAACTGTATAAAACGTTGCTTCTGCCACAGCTAGAGTATGGTGTGTAGTTCTGGAATCCACATTATAGGAGGGATGTGATAGCACTGGAAATGGTGCAGAGAAGATTAACCAGGATGTTGCCTGGAGAGTCTTGGATATGAAGAGAGATTGGATAGACTGGAGTTGTTTTCCTTGGAGCAGAGGAGATTTGAGGACGGACACGATTGAGAGATATAAAATTATGAAGGACATAGATAAAATTAGACCAGAAAAAACATTTTCTCTTGGTGGAGCGATCAATGATCACAGAGGGTAGATTAAAGGGAAAGTAGGAGGTTTAGAGGGGATGTGAGGGAAAACTTTTTCACCGAGAAAACTACAGGCCGGTGAGCCTTACGTCAGTCGTAGGGAAATTAGTGGAGAGAATTCTTCGAGACAGGATCTACTCCCATTTGGAAGCAAATTGCCGTATTAGCGGGAGGCAGCATGATTTTGTGAAAGGGAGGTCGTGTTTCACTAACTTGATAGAGTTTTTTTAAGAGGTCACAAAGATGATTGATGCAGGTAGGGCAGTGAATGTTGTCTATATGGACTTCAGTAAGGCCTTTGACAAGGTCCCTCATGGTAGACTGGTACAAGAGGTGAAGTCACACGGGATCAGGAGTGAGCTGGCAAGATGGATACAGAACTGGCTCGGTCATAGAAGGCAGAGAGCAGCAATGGAGGGGTGCTTTTCTAATTGGAGGGCTGTGACTAGTGGTGTTCCGCAGGGATCAGAGCTGGGACCTTTGCTGTTTGTAGTATATATAAATGATTTGGAGGAAAATGTAACTGGTCTGATTAGTAAGTTTGCAGACGACACAAAGGTTGGTGGAATTGCGGATAGCGATGAGGACTGTCAGGGGATACAGCAGGATTTAGATTGTTTGGAGACCTGGCAGATGGAGTTTAATCCGGACAAATGTGAGGTAATGCATTTTGGAAGGTCTAATGCAGGTAGGGAATATACAGTGAATGGTAGAACCCTCAAGAGTATTGAAAGTCAGAGAGATCTAGGAGTACAGGTCCACAGGTCATTGAAAGGGGCAACACAGGTAGAGAAGGTAGTCAAGAAGGCATACGGCATGCTTGCCTTCATTGGCCGGGGCATTGAGTATAAGAATTGGCAAGTCATGTTGCAGCTGGATAGGACCTTAGTTAGGCCACACTTGGAGTATAGTGTTCAATTCTGGTCGCCACACTACCAGAAGGATGTGGAGGCTTTAGAGAGGGTGCAGAAGAGATTTACCAAGATGTTGCCTGGTATGGAGGGCATTAGCTATGAGGAGCAGTTGAATAAACTTGGTTTGTTCTCACTGGAACAACGGAGGTTGAGGGGTGACCTGATAGAGATCTACAAAATTATGAGGGGCATAGACATAGTGGATAGTCAGAGGCTTTTTCCCAGGGTAGAGGGGTCAATTACTAGGGGGCATAGGTTTAAGGTGTGAGGGGCAAGATTTAGAGGAGATGTACGAGGTAGGTTTTTTTACACAGAGTATTGGGTGCCTGGAACTTGCTGCTGGAGGGGGTGGTGGAAGCAGGGACGGTAGTGACATTTAAGGGGCATCTTGACAAATACATGAATAGGATGGGAATAGAGGTATACGGACCCCGGAAGTGTAGAAGATTTTAGTTTAGACGGCAGCATGGTCGGCGCAGGCTTGGAGGGCCGAAGGGCCTGTTCCTGTGCTGTGCCTTTCTTTGTTCTTTGTAGAGGGCGGTGTGAGCCTGGAACTTGCTGCTTGAAAGGATGGTGGAGGCAAAGATCTTCCTAACATATTTAGATGTGCACTTGCGATGCCAAGGCATACAAGGCTATGGGCCAAGTGTTGGAAAATGGGATTAGAATAATTAGATGGTTGGTTTTGACCGGTGCAGGCGCAATGGACCCAAGGGCCTTTTCTGTGCTGTATGACTCAGATCACAGTATTAAATATAAAATTGTCATTTGGATGAAAATTCATACCTTTTGAAAAATAAAGCTGAAAGTTGTTGATGTCAGTTTTAATAACAGGTGAAAGTGTAAAATTATAAAAGGATAACGAAGAGTTAAAGATAATAACACTAGAATGGAAAAAGCCAGTGTTCCCTGAGATAGGCAGGAATCGACTCCAATTAATCAGGAAATAAAGTTGGCAGTTGGGATAACCGATCAGCACTGGGAATTGTTCAAATATGGTCTGGGAAAATAGCCAAATAAATACACTTCTATAAGGTAAAAGGCTCGCTCTAGTGAAAAGTAAAGAAACTTAGCTGTGATGTTATCCTTTGCCTCCTTTCTAACATTACTGAATCATGAATATAGAAAGGGTTGTGGAGGATGAAAAGGGAGATCAAAGAAGAATAAGAAAAAAGTTGAAGAGTCAGTAGATAAGACTACACAATTTTGAATTATCACAGTGACAATGGGTAGAGTGGTTGGGAGAAAGCATGCAAAGAATTGTTGGGAGTATGGAATATTTGAGCAAATGCCATTGCATCTTTTTGAAGATAAAGGCGATGCAGAGCTATAGAATCAGTTGCCAAAGGCATGAGATACATTGCTTTCTGTACTGTGAGCTGGTAATCAAAATATGTGGCAGTTTTTATTTGTTTGCTAAGCACTGGTTGCAGTTTGTGGTCAAACCACATCAGTGTATTTTGTGTTCTGTGTTGGGAGAACAAAGAGGAAAAGCAAAATACATGTCAGACCGACCGCCTTGGTGCAGAATTGTCTTGAGGATTGAGGCATGCGCCCTCTCCCCCCGGAGTACTTTCACCTGGCCTGTGTGCCTTCTCATTTACAAATGTGGTACCAGACCTAGGGATTACAGCTACTGGAGGAGTTTAAACAGATTGGGCCTTTTTTCTTTAAATAGAGGAGACGTACAGGTGACCTGGCAGAGATCTTTAGAATTATGAATGGGTGGGTGGAGGATCCTCCATTTGTGGGAGAATCCAAAACATAGGGGCCATAAATGCAAGATAGTTAAAAGGGGAATGATAAATTTACCCTGTAGCTAGAATATGGAACTTACTACTGCAAGAGGTGCCTAAGACATGTAGCTTGGATGTTTTCAAAAGGAAACCGTAAAACTGTGGAAGGAATAGGAAATAGAAACTTGATAAGAGTTTTTCGAGGAGGTCACTAAGATGATTGATGCAGGTAGGGCAGTGGATGTTGTCTATATGGACTTCAGTAAGGCCTTTGACAAGGTCCCTCATGGTAGACTAGTACAAAAGGTGAAGTTACACGGGATCAGGGGTGAGCTGGCAAGGTGGATACAGAACTGGCTAGGCCATAGAAGGCAGAGAGTAGCAATGGAAGGATGCTTTTCTCATTGGAGGGCTGTGACCAGTGGTGTTCCACTGGGACCTTTGCTCTTTGTAGTATATATAAATGATTTGGAGGAAAATGTAACTGGTCTGATTAGTAAGTTTGCAGACGACACAAAGGTTGGTGGAATTGCGGATAGCGATGAGGACTGTCGGAGGATACAGCAGGATTTAGATTGTTTGGAGACTTGGGCGGAGAGATGGCAGATGGAGTTTAATCCGGACAAATGTGAGGTAATGCATTTTGGAAGGTCTAATGCAGGTAGGGAATATACAGTGAATGGTAGAACCCTCAAGAGTATTGAAAGTCAAAGTGATCTAGGAGTACAGGTCCACAGGTCATTGAAAGGGGCAACACAGGTGGAGAAGGTAGTCAAGAAGGCATACGGCATGCTTGCCTTCATTGGCGGGGGCATTGAGTATAAGAATTGGCAAGTCATGTTGCAGCTGTATAGAACCTTAGTTAGGCCACACTTGGAGTATAGTGTTCAATTCTGGTCGCCACACTACCAGAAGGATGTGGAGGCTTTAGAGAGGGTGCAGAAGAGATTTACCAGAATGTTGCCTGGTATGGAGGGCATTAGCTATGAGGAGCGGTTGAATAAACTCGGTTTGTTCTCACTGGAACGAAGGAGGTTGAGGGGAGACCTGATAGAGGCATACAAAATTATGAGGGGCATAGACAGAGTGGATAGTCAGAGGCTTTTCCCCAGGGTAGAGGGGTCAATTACTAGGGGGCATAGGTTTAAGGTGCGAGGGGCAAGGTTTAGAGTAGATGTACGAGGCAAGTTTTTTACGCAGAGGGTAGTGGGTGCCTGGAACTCGCTACCGGAGGAGGTGGTGGAAGTAGAGACATTTAAGGGGCATCTTGACAAATACATGAATAGGATGGGAATAGAGGGATACGGACCCAGGAAGTGTAGAAGATTGTAGTTTAGTCGGGCAGCATGGTCGGCACGGGCTTGGAGGGCCGAAGGGCCTGTTCCTGTGCTGTACATTTCTTTGTTCTTTGTTGTTCTAGAAAGACAAACTAAAAAGCTGTGATGGTGAGGAAGCTGGAATGAGAGGTGGGGGGGGCTCATGTGGAATATAAGCACTAGCACAGACTAGTTAGACCAATGTGTCTTGATCGTCATGCATACAGGCGAGTCTGTTCTTGTTGTTTGTGGAGATCTTAATTTTTGTGTTACTATAATACCACCTTTATGTCTATGATGTCTTGCTACTTTTTTGCACAGGAGTCTTTGAATCTATTGTGCATCAGGCTTTGATTCTGCAAAACCATGCCATAGGTTTAGACAGAAGTTCCAGATCCCTCGCTTTAAATGTGAACATCCCTAAGCCAGCAAATCAAATAGAGAATCTGAAATAGAATTGTATCCATGATTGGCAAACTGATTTTTTTTTTAATGATCTATTAGCCAGGCAAAAAGGTTTGGGGTAGTTTCCTACTCAAACTTTTCCATCCCCCCAAGTTTGTTGTATGCATCTTCCGCCAGGTAGTTTCATGGCAGCTGCAGTGTGGTCTGTGTAGGTGAATGCTCATTGTGGATAGTGTATAGTATAGGAAGACCACTGTTAACAGGAAATATTAAACACATCCTAAAGGGAGTTAAGTCCTCAAAGACAAATAACTGCAACTGAAATGCTTTAAAATTACTTTGTTCATTTGCCAGAAGTTGCTGATATTTACTATATCTCTAGTTTAGCTGTACATTGTTGAAATGTGTATTTTTGTCGCATTATTTCTGTTTCAAGGTATTTCAACTTTGTATTAACAGGGCGTGGGATGGTGGAAGTACGAATTCTGCTATGGTAAGCATGTGCAGCAGTATCACGAGGTATGTGTATTTGGATAATGTATTATTTCACTTTCAATAAAAATGTATTTAAAAGCTTAAAAAGGGTTTTAGTTTGGGTTTTGAAATTACATCTGACAAGAATTTTGAAGCTAAAATAAAAGCTTATAGCCAGCATTCCATGTACCTATACAAAAGCAAAAGTACTGCAGATGCTGGAGACCTGAAATAAAAACGAAAGAATCCTGGAAATATCTTGTTTCGGAGCATCTGTAGAGCGAAAAAAGAGTTAACATTTCAGGTTGAGATGACCTTTCATCAGAACTGATGAAACTTAAACTCTACTTCTCTCCACAGGTGCTGTATGACTTGCTGTGTATTTCCAGCATTTTTGTTTATGTCTGAGGATTATATCGCCTATTTGTCAGTAACTGCATTGCCGCTCGTTTGAAATTTACACAGTAATTTATATTGGAGGAAATTTATTTGCTGATTACGTATGTAGATACACATGATTAATCCAATCACATGAGACCTGCCTAATAAATGGAAGTTATTTGACATGACACTGCATTTTAGTAAAATGTTGGTGTGTTAATTTGTGTCCATATGATTCAATAGTATCGGCATATCGCTATGGAGAACATGTAGCCCCAAAGAGCGTCTTAACTTCAGATGCTTTCAGATTAAGAAACATAAACTAAACTTCTATTTTTTTTCCCGTAGCGCCCAAAACCATATTTTGACCAACAGTCAATTCTGCCACCGTGCCTTGTCAATCTCTTATCAAGCCGATGAAAAATAGCTTGGCCAACCAGGGACCTTTATAGAAATTTGGATGTAGCCAAAACATTCTAGAAGCTTTCAACACCCTTTCCAGAGGTACCATTGGAGCATAGATGGACCTTACATCTCCTTCCCAAGTATCTGCCAGAGTTTTCATTGCACACAACTCTATGCAAGTCATAGAATCATAGAAATTGTTGCACTGTAGGAAGCAACTTAACTCATCACCGATGTCAGCGCAAGCTCTTCATTTACAACGGTTTACTCTCGGAGACGATGCTTTTGATTTAGGATATGAAAGTATCTCCCAACCCACTAATGTGCTGTGCCCGTGCTCATTATGAGAATTTCAATCACCAAATGCTGGGGCTGGAACTGAAACTAAGGGTCTCCATATCCAAGCAATCCCAGGAGAGAGTGCTGTAGGATCCAAAATCTATATTCCCCATAATGTTTAACAGCAATGGGTAATCAAGATTCTCATTTTATTTTCCTGTTGTCATTATTGATCATTATAATATAATAGTACACTTCAGTGAAATCTGATGACCTGTTACAGGTGACCTTTTAAAAGATAAAGATGATGTAGTGCTCCACATGGATTTGCAAGCATTCTGCTATTATGGGGGCACAGGCAGTTCACGGTGTTCCTTAACTGAAGGACACTGGATGAAGGAAATGAGCATTAATATAAATAAGTATAAATGTAAACTATGTAAACATTTCAACTATTTCATGTGTGCGCGTAAAGAATATCATAAAATTAGAATTGGGGAAATCAGGTAACTCAGTAAATTTAAACTTTGTCCCTGCTGTATTCTTTTGATTTTCCAAGCTATGTCTAAGGGAAATTGCATACTCAAACTAAGGGTTGCAGTTTCCACATTTTTTCCCATGGTTAAGAATGAACATCTGAACTAAACACACCAGGTAGATAGCAACATCAGTTTCTGTTGAGTTAACTGATCTCAGCCCAGGTGATCCTAGGGTTTCTGTATTGGTGATGGGAGAAAGGAAGGAGATTTGGAGGATAAATCACCCAGAGTTCTTGCCCCTGATCATGATTCAGTGAACCCTCCTGGAAATATTCATATGTGATCATTGGTCAAGAACATGATCAAGGGACTTCCGGTTGCGGCTATGCTGAGCTAAGTCGCACATTTGGCAGCTCCCGTCAGAAACTGACTTTTGGGCTCTTTGTAGGGGCCCCAGCGGCATTTGTTCGACGGTTCCCAGTGTGGGAAGGTGACAGTACGATTCCCCCGGCACTGTCTGGATTGGACCAGGAGTGGAGCAGTGAAAAAATTGATTTTGGTGCAGCGAAAAGTGCGAGGGAGGAAAACCAAGATGGCGGCGGGTGGAGACCAGGCAGCCTGGGCGCAGTGGTCGCAAGAGCAGCAGGAGTTTCTCAAGCACTGCTTAACGGAATTCAAAGCAGAGCTGCTGGAGCCGATGAAGGCTTCGATCGACAAGCTGGTCGGGAGGTGCGGCAGAAGGCCTCGGAGAATGAGGACGAGATATTGGGCCTGGTGGTGAAGGTAGAGGCGCTGCATAAGAAATGGCAGGAGAAGTTCGAGGACATGGAGAATCGGTCGAGGAAGAAGAACCTGCGGATTCTGGGTCTCCCGGAGGGAGTGGTGGGGTCGGATGCTGGAGCATACGTGGTCACGATGCTGAACACTTTTTTTTTTCAAATAATTTTTATTGAGGTTTTCACAAAATATCAACAACAGAATGAAAAAGGAACCCAATAGAATTAAATACAGAACAAAGTAAAACAACACCCGTGCCCTCCTCCCCCTCTACGTAAATAATAAATTAGCACCCCAAATTAACACAAAGCAAACATAGCAAATATGATCCCCTCAGATCCCCCAGTGTAAACAAACAAAAATAAAATAGAACCCCCCCCCCCCCCCTCCCGGGTTGCTGCTGCTGACCATTGTCTACCGTTCTGCCAGGAAGTCCAAGAACGATTGCCACCGCCTGAAGAACCCTTGTACCGATCCCCTTAAGGTAAATTTCATCCTCTCCAATTTAATAAACCCCGCCATATCGTTGATCCAGGATTGCACACTTGGGGGCCTCGCATCCTTCCACTGAAGAAGAATCCTTCGCCGGGCTACCAGGGACGCAAAGGCCAGAATACCGTCCTTTTTCGCCTCCTGCACTCCCGGCTCCCCTGCAACCCCAAATATTGCAAGCCCCCAGCCCGGCTTGACCCTGGATCCTACCACCCCCAACACTGTCCTCGCTACGCCCTTTCAAAATTCCTCCAGCGCTGGGCATGCCCAGAACATATGGGTGTGATTTGCTGGGCTCCCTGAGCACCTAACACACCTGTCCTCACCCCCAAAAAACGGCTCATCCTTGTCCCGGTCATGTGTGCCCTGTGCAGCACCTTAAACTGTATGAGGCTGAGCCTCTCGCACAAAGGGGACGAGTTCACCCTCCCTAGGGCATCTGCCCACGTCCCCTCCTCGATCTCCTCTCCCAACTCCTCCTCCCACTTACCTTTCAACTCCACCACCGAGGCCTCCTCCTCCTCCTGCATCACCTGGTAAGTTTCCGAGATCTTCCCCACTCCAACCCACCCCCCCAAGAGCACCCTGTCCTGTACTGTGCGTGGCAGCAGCCGCGGGAATTCCACCACTTGCCGCCGGGCAAACGCCCTTACCTGTAAGTACCTGAAGGTGTTCCCCGGGGGGAGCCCATACTTCTCGAGCTCACCCAGGCTCGTGAACTTCCCGTCCACAAACAGGTCCCCCAACCTTCTTATCCCTGCCCTGTGCCACCCCGAAAACCCTCCGTCTATTCTCCCTGGGACAAACCAGTGGTTCCCCCGTATTGGGGTCCACAACGAGGCCCCAACTTCCTTCCCCCCGTGTCACCTCCACTGCCCCCAGATTTTTAGGGTAGCCGCCACTACCGGGCTCGTGGTTATACCTCATTGGAGGGAGCGGCAGCGGCGCCGTTGCCAGCGCCTCCAGACTCGTACCCTCACAAGACGCCGTCTCTAGCCTCTTCCATGCAGCCCCCTCCATCACCCACTTGCGCACCATCGCCGCATTGGCGGCCCAGTAGTACCCACAGAGGTTGGGCAGTGCCAGCCCCGCCCCCCCCCCCCCGCCCCCATCCCTACTCCGCTCCAGGAACACCCTTCTCACCCTCGGAGTCCCTCGCGCCCACACAAACCCCGTTATGCTCCTGTTGAACCGCCTAAAGAAGGCCTTCGGGATAAACATGGTGAGGCACTGGAACAGGAACAAAAACCTTGGGAGCACCGTCATCTTAACTGACTGCACCCTACCTGCCAGGGACAGCAGCAACCCGTCGCACCTCTTGAACTCCTCCACCATTTGCTCCATCAGCCTCGTGAAATTAAGTCTATGTAGGGCCCCCCAGCTCCTGGCCACCTGGACCCCCAAATACCTGAAGCTCCTCTCCGCCCTTTTTAGTGGGCGCTCGCCAATCCCCCTCTCCTGGTCCCCTGGATGAACCACGAACAACTCGCTCTTCCCCATGTTGAGCTTGTACCCTGAGAAATCTCCAAACTCCCTGAGGATCCTCATTACCTCCGGCATTCCCCCCACCGGGTCCGCCACATATAGCAGCAAGTCATCCGCATAGAGCGACACCCTATGTTCCTCCCCACCCCGCACCAACCCCCTCCAGTTCCTCGACTCCCTCAGTTCCATAGCCAGGGGTTCAATCGCCAGTGCGAAGAGCAGGGGGGACAGGGGACACCCCTGCCTCATCCCTCGATGCAACCAAAAGTACTCAGACCTCCTCTTGTTCGTGGCCACACTCGCCATCGGGACCTCGTACAACAGCCTAACCCACCTGACAAACCCAAACCCAAACTGCTTTAGCATCTCCCACAAGTACCCCCACTCTACCCTATCGTAGGCCTTCTCAGCGTCCATCGCCACCACTATCTCCGCCTCCCCCTCCCTCGCCGGCATCATAATAACGTCCAGGAGCCTCCGCACATTCGCGTTCAACTGGCTCCCCTCACGAACCCCGTCTGGTCTTCGTGGATCACCTGCGGCACACAATCCTCAATTCTCGTGGCTAAGACCTTAGCCAGCACCTTGGCATCTACGTTTAACAACAAAATCGGCCTGTAGGACCCACACTGCAGGGGATCCTTGTCCCGCTTCAGGATCAAGGAGATCAGTGCCCAGGACATCCTCGGGGGCAAAGCCCCCCCCTCCCTTGCCTCATTGAAGGTCCTAACTAGCAACAGGCCCAACAGGTCCACATATTTCTTGTAGAATTCGACCGGGAAACCGTCCGGCCCCGGTGCCTTCCCTGCCTGCATGCTCCCTATCCCTTTGACCAACTCCTCCAGCCCAATCGGGGCCCCCAATCCCACCACCAGTCCCTCCTCCACCTTCGGAAACCTCAATTGGTCCAGAAAGCGGCCTATCCCTCCCTCCTTTAGTGGGGGCTCGGACCGATACAATTCCTCATAAAAGTCCCTGAAGACCCCATTGATGCCAACCCCACTCCACACCACACTCCCTCCCCTAGCCTTCCCGAGGCCCCTGGAGCTGGACAGGCCCACCGCGTCCTGGCGAGGAGGCCCAAGTCTAACGAGCCGCCACGGGCGGTATTGGTGCAGTTCCATCGCTTGGTGGACAGGGAGTGTGTCTTAAGATGGGCCAAAAAGGAGTGGAGCAGCAGGTGGGAGAATGCAGAGGTCCGTATATACCAGGACTGGAGCGCGGAGGTGGACAAGAAGAGGGCCGGGTACAATCGGGCTAAGGAGGTAAAATTCGAGATGCTGCAGCCGGCGCTACTGTGGGTCACGTTTAAGGACCGGCACTATTACTTTGAGACGCCGAAGGAGGCATGGACCTTTATCCAGGCCGAAAAGTTGGATACGGACTGGGGGTCGGTTGTGAGGGGATGTCATGGGGGGGGTTGCTGTGGTTACTGTGCTTTGGGGGATGTTCAGTACTGTTTCCTTGGGTGCTGGATGGGGTAGGGTGAAATCGTTCGAAGTGGGGGTTTTGTGAGAGTGTGGGCGTCGGTGGTTGGAAAGGCGGGGGGGGGGGGGGGGGGGGGGGGGGGGCGGGGGGGAAAGAGACGGGAGGCCCGAGGCAGGGGAGCTGGGCTTAGGCCGCAAAAGGGAGCTGCGGCAGAGAGGGCGGGGCCGGTTTGATGGAAAGCGCGAGCTTTTTTCCGTGCTAGGGAAGGAAGGGGGTGGGGCCAGGGGGGGGGGGGGGAAAGGGCGGTGTTGGAGAGGAGCGCCCGCTGATGGACAGGAGGGGGGGGGGGGAGAGACTACCACACTGGGGGGTCGATGGAGTGCCGGGAGTTGCCGGGGGCAGCAGGAGTCAGCTGACTTACGGGAGTGCTATGGGGGGAGCCCGCAGCTGCGGGGGGTGGGGGGGGGGGGGGGGGGGGGACTGGGGGACTGGGTTGCTGCTACATTGGCCAAAGGGGAGCTGGAGCACGGAGAGAGAGTCGGGGCGGGGGTCTGCCGCTGGGGGGGAATGGAGAGGGCGGGAGGCGCGGTCACGTGGCTGGCCTAGAAAAGGGGATGGCTAATCGACAGGAGGGGATGGGGGGAGCCAAGGTGCTGAGGGGGTTTATGGACCAGATGGGAGGAGTGGACCCATGGAGGTTCGTCAGGCCGGGGGCCAGGGAATTTTCTTATTTTCCCCACGTCCATAAAGCCTACTCCCGGATAGACTTCTTCATTATGAGTAGGGCACTAATCCCGAGGGTGGAGGACATGGAGTATTCGGCCTTAGCCATCTCAGACCATGCCCCGCATTGGGTGGAGCTGGAGCTAGGGGAGGAGAGGGACCAGCGCCTGGATGTGGGCTTGCTGGCGGATGAGGAGGTGAGCGGGTGGATCCGGGGGTGCATTGGAAGCTACCTAGAGGCTAACGATAATGGGGAGGTGGGGGTGGTCTGGGAGGCGCTAAAGGCGGTGATTAGGGGAGAGCTAATCTCCATTAGGGCCCACAAGGAGAGGAGGGAGAGGGTGAGATTGGTGGGGAGATTTTAAGGGTGGATAGGAGGTATGCAGAGGTCCCCGAGGAGGGACTACTCAAGGAGCAACGAAGCCTCCAGGCCGGGTTCGACCTGTTGACCACCAAGAAGGCAGAGGTGCAGTGGAGGAAAGCGCAAGGGGCGGTGTATGAGTACGGGGCGAAGGCTAGCCGGATGTTGGCACACTAGCTTCGGAAGCGGGGGGCAGCGAGGGAGATTGGGGGAGTTTGGGGTAATGGGGGGAACACGGTGCGGAGTGCGGTGAGAATAAATGGGGTATTTAGAGATTTTTATGAGGGGCTGTATAGGTCTGAGCCCCCGACGGAGGAGAGAGGGATGCGTCGATTTTTGGATAGGCTGAGGTTCCCGAGGGTGGAGGAGGAGCAGGTGGCTGGGCTTGGGGCACCGATAGGGCTGGAGAGCTGACTAAGGGGCTGGGGAGTATGCAGGCGGGGAAGGCACCGGGGCCAGATGGGTTCCCGGTGGAATTTTACCGGAAATACATGGACCTGCTGGGCCCTCTACTAATGAGGACTTTCAATGAGGCGAGGGAGGGCGGTGGGCCCTACCCCCCGATGATGTCCAGGGTGCTGATCTTGAAGCGGGACAAGGACCCATTACAGCGTGGGTCGTATCGGCCAATTTCGCTTCTCAACGTGGACGCGAAAGTGTTGGCTACCAGAATTGAGGACTGTGTCCCGGGGGTGATTCACGAGGACCAGACGGGTTTTGTGAAGGGAAGGCAACTGAATACCAATGTACGGAAGCTCTTTAACGTAATCATGATACCTGCAGTGGAGGGGGAAGCGGAGATAGTGGTGGCGATGGACGCGGAGAGGCCTTCGATAGGGTGGAGTGGGGGTACCTTTGGGAAGTGTTGAGGAGGTTTGGGTTCGGGGAGGGGTTCATTAGTTGGGTTAGGCTACTTTACGAAGCCCTGGTGGCGAGTGTGGCCACGAATCGGAGGAGGTCGGAATACTTTCGGCTGTACCGGGGGACGAGGCATATCCCCCTTGCTATTTGCATTGGCAATTGAGCCTTTGGCTATGGCTTTGAGGGAGTCCAGGAACTGGTGGGGGCTGGTCCGGGGGTGGGGGGTGGGGAGGGACTCCGGGTATCGTTGTATGCCGATGACCTGTTTCTGTATGTGGCGGACCCAGTGGGGGGATGCCGGAGGTGATGCGGATCCTCAGGGAGTTTGGGGACCTTTCCGGGTATAAGCTCAACGTGGGGAAGAGTGAGCTCTTCATGGTATACCCAGGGGACCAGGGAAGGGGATAGACGAGCTTCCATTGAAGAGGGCGGAAAGGAGTTTTCGGTACCTGGGGATCCAGGTGGCCAGGAGTTGGGGGGCCCTACACAAGCTCAACTTGGCGCGACTGGTGGAGCAGATGGAGGAGTAGTTTAAAAGGTAGAATATGATGCCACTCTCCTTGGCAGGTAGGGTGCAGTTGGTGAAAATGACGGTGCTCCCGAGGTTCCTTTTTGTATTCCAGTGCATCCCCATCCTGATCCTTAAGGCCTTTTTTAAGCGGGTCAGCAGGAGCATCAAGGGATTTGTGTGGGCGAAAAAGACCCCGAGAGTGAGAATGGTGTTTCTGGAACGCAGTAGGGACAGAGGAGGGTTAGCGTTGCCTAATCTGTGTGGGTACTACTGGGCTGCCAATGTGGCGATGATACGCAAGTGGGTAATGGAGGGGGAGGGGGCGGCGTGGAAGAGGCTGGAGATGGCGTCCTGTGTGGGCACGAGTCTGAGAGCACTGGTGACAGCACCGCTGCCGCTCCCGCCGACAAGGTACACCACGCGTCTGGTGGCGGCGGCGACTTTGAAAATTTGGGGGCTGTGGAGACGCCACCGGGGTGAGGTAGAGGCTTCGGTTTAGTCCCCGATCCGAGAGAACCATCGGTTCATCCCGGGGAGAATGGATGGAGGGTTCCTGAGCTGGCACAGGGCAGGAATTAGAAGGATGGGGGACCTGCCTGTTTATAGATGGGATGTTTGTGAGCCTTGGGGCGCTGGAGGGAAAATTCGGGCTTCCCCCCCGGAAATGCTTTCAGGTACATGCAGGTAAGGGCGTTTGTAAGACGGCAGGTGAGGAGGTTCCCGCTGCTTCCAGCACATAGGATCCAGGATAGGGTGCTCTCGGGGGTGTGGGTTGGAGAAGGCAAGGTCTCGGCGATCTACCAGGAGATGCAGGAGGATGCGGAGACCTCGGTGGAGGGGACCTGTTCGTAGATGGGACGTTTGCGAGCCTAGGGGCGCTGGAGAAGTTTGGGTTACCCCCGGGGAATGCTTTTAGATATATGCAAGTGAGGGCGTTTGTGAGACAGCAGGTGAGGGAATTCCCGCTGCTCCCGGCAGAGGGGTCCCAGGACAGGGTGCTTTCAGGTGTATGGGTTGGAGAGGGCAGGGTCTCGGCGATCTACCAGGAGCTGAAAGAAGAGGAGGAGGCCACGGTAGAGGAGCTAAAGGGCAAGTGGGAGGAGGAGCTTGGGTAGGAGATAGACGAGGGTACATGGGTGGACGCCCTGGGTAGGGTTAATTCTTCCTCCTCTTGCGCCAGGCTTAGCCTAATACAATTTAAGGTTCTTCACAGAGCGCATATGACGGGGGCGAGGCTGAACAGGTTCTTTGGGGTGGAAGACAGGTATGTGAGGTGCTCGGGGAGCCCAGCAAATCACACCCATATGTTCTGGGCGTGTCCGGCGCTAGATGAGTTCTGGAGGGGCGTTGCGAGGATGGTGTCTAAGGTGGTGAACACCTGGGTTAAGCTGAGCTGGGGGTTAGCACTATTTGGGGCATCGGACGAGCCGGGAGTGCAGGAGGGGGAAGAGGCCGGTATTCTGGCCTTTGCGTCCCTGGTAGCCCGGCGGAGGATTCTGCTACAGTGGAAGGATGCGAGGCCCCCAAGCGTGGAAGCCTGGGTCAGCGACATGGCAGGATTAATTAAATTGGAGAGGGTAAAATTTGCCTTGAGAGGGTCTGTGCAAGGGTTCTTCAGGTGGTGGCAACCGTTCCTAGACTTTCTAGCGGAGCATTAGGAGGTGGTCAACAGCAGCAACCCAGGAAGGGGGGAGTGTACTTTGTGTTTACTACTGTGTTTATTATTGCTTAATGGGGGGGTTGTATATTGGGGGAATTCGTGATGTAGTTGTAAGATGTTTATTTATGTGTTCTCTGTTTTTCTTTTTTCTGTAGAGGGGGGAGGGGGGGGTTTGTTGAAAATATGTAAAAATTTGAATTAAAATATTTTTTCAAAAAAATAAATGATTAGGCTCACCTCAGATGCTCAACAAAGGAATCCAGGTCTTTGAAGGAAGAGGAGAATATTGGCAAAGAAACAATACATTTGCTTATTCATTCACTCACATTTGTGTACATACGGTTAATAATAGGCACAGATCACAACCTAATATTAACAGTAATTTGTTGCAAGCTGTTTTAACAGTTTAAGTAAGGAAGAGAGTAATGATTGGTGGTGGGTTCAAGCATTGATGCTAGTCTGAAATTGTGTTGATGGGAAATTATTAGAGGATGACAAACAATTTTTACCATGCATATAACCCACGCTGAAAACCGGGATGCCAAATGCTGAATCTGGGTACCAAAAAAAAATTATTTTTTTTCAATAATTGGGGTGTTAGTTGAATATTTATTATTCCAGGCACCTAGTACTATTGTCAAGCATTCCCAGTTCAGTAAAGTGTTATTATGTAGACTAAAACTCTCTTTACTCTTCTCCATCATTATATCTTTGACTCCAAGTTTGTCCCTGCAGTATTCTTTTGATTTTCCAAGCTATGTCTTGGAGAAATTGCAATTTACTGCCAAATTGGGAGATGGTGTGGGGAGTGGATTAAGGACATATTTGCCTCGGGGTCTTACAACTAGATGACATTGGATTCAAATCCAGGACCAAAGATAAACGGTTAGAGCCTACCCCAGCCTGCCAGTTTTTCCCAGAAAATATCTTTCTAATAATGGTTGTCTCCATCCTGATGCACACTTTATCTCTTTTTTTTTTAAAGCTGTAACAATAAGAATGTCACAAAATAAGTCTGGTACTTTCTGTTATTGTCTTGAAGGATAAAGGAGCTGGGAAAAGCATAATAGTGGTTGGCACCTGGAATAAAGAAGAGCACATCATGTGGGCTGCAAAAAGTTCAGCAAGGGCTTATCAATGGAGAGAAGACGGAACGCAGAAAGTGAGGTAAATTTGTAATTGTCATACAGAACGCACAGGATAGGCATCAGCTGGAACATGGGCAATTTTGGGTACCACACTTCAGGAGAAAAGATGTGAAAGCTTAGAAAAAGTTGAGAGTCTGTGACAGATATCTGGAATATCAGTTCATGGTTCATGTTGATATTTTCTAGGTAATGCTCAGTGCTGGGAAGATTGTTGTGAAGATAAGAACTAAAATGCTGGGCTTTAGAGATTGCCAGAATATCTAAAAGGAAATGGCAGTTCAGAAAGTTACAAATGTAATACAGTGAAATAGAAAAAATTGAACCATACTTAACTGGATAAATTGTAAAGCAGGGATAATTGACTTGGAGGTCCATTTGACAGTAGACCACAGCAGGCTACATGGCCATGGAGCTTAAGATTCCCTGTTTTAAACTATCAGTGCATTTGCTGGGTGAAGGGGCTAATTTGAACCTCTTGTGGTTTACAGCCTTCAGAAAATCCCTGGGAGCATTTAGGCCTCAAGAAAGTCCTGAGGAGCTAAGAAGGTGGCAGAAGATTGCTGGTTTCATACTGGAGATGTTTGGGCTCAGAAAAACCCTGGGAGCCATTTATAGCTTGGTGCAACCAGGAGATTGGAATTCGGAAAGGTTTAGGGCCGGTCTCTGCTTAGTGAAGCCAGAAGTCTGCAAAACAGCTGGAATTGTCAATTGTTAATAATTAGAGGTCAGAATGAATCCAGTGGAACACACTCTCAGAAGAGATTGAGCCATTGGGCAGTGAGCAGTTGTCGTGCCCAAGTCGGAATGACCTTCGAGGGAATTCAGAGGCTAGATCTTCCAAAGTGAGAACAGAGTTTTACTGAGATTGTGTGACTCAAAGTGGTCACTGATGTATGGGTGGATATCTGTAGGATCCGTCTTAGTCATATCCACCATTTGATATGCAGTTTGAATTTTCAACCACAGTTTGCCTATTACTCGATATGTACCTCCTGTTAATCCTATATGTTGAGTATGCGCTAGATATTGTAAATTGTTTTACTTTTCTGACTTTGTTAAGTGAAGTTTGATGTGTTGGGTGCTCTGGATCCGTGGAACACATACAGGCCACTAACACTTAAAATAGTGCAACACTATTTTATTAAGTTAGAAACTGTTGAACATACTTTCACTGTGGGTTAACACGATGTTAGATTAAACTAAAGACCTATGCCTGTCCGAACCAGTCTATGCACTCAGCACATGGTGAGGATCTGTGCTGTAAGCTCTGTCCTTGTAGGAGGCTGCATCCCGAATGAGTGGGAACTCTGACGCCCCCTGTCTTTATAGTGCGTGTGCTCTAACTGGTGATTGGCTGCGGTGTTGTGTGTGTTGATTGGTCTTGCTGTGTGTCCATCAGTGTGTGTGTCTGCACCATGATATACTGGTGTATATTATGACATCCCCCCTTTTATAAAAGAATGTAGGTGTGTGGCAATAAATAATGTATAGTGAGAATGTTCCTAACTACGTGTGGGGTGCGAAGACATATTTACAGGACTACGTACATGAGAACTAAGTTATTTACATGGGAAGGTGCCTGGTGCAGAGAAGCAGTATGCAACAAGAATAACGAGATCAACACTATATACAAACCAGGGAAACGATGAAACAAAGCAGAGTCTATAAGTACGCAAAGTTCACAAATTAAGTCTCTGAGGTGGGCAACAAATTCTGGTTGACCGCCTCAAGGGTGGATCGAGAGCCGCCGGTTCAGGAGTGGGCTGGACTGTGTCAGAGACAGGGGGAGCCAGAGTGACAGGGAGCTCTGCATAGTCCGTGGCAGGGTCAGCAGGAGGGTGAGGCGACAGTGGAGGATCACGTGGCGAGCGTGGAACGAGACGAAGGGCGCATCGATTGCGGCGCAGAATAGAGCCATCCGGTAGACGAACCAGGAACGAGCGGGGGGCCACCTGCCGAAGGACAACAGTGGTTGCAGACCAGCCCCCATCCGGAAGATGGATGTGGACGTTGTCATCTGCAGCCAGAGCAGGGAGATCGGCTGCACGGGAGTCATGAGCCGCCATGTGCTGTGCACGAGACAGCTGCATCTGGCGAAGGACCGGAACGTGGTTGAGGTCTGGGACATGGATGGTCGGCACCGTCCTCTGGGTATGACCCATGAGTAACTGGGCTGGCGACAGGCCAGTGGACAGCGGGACGGAGCAATAGGCCAGCAAGGCAAGGTGGAAATCGGACCCAGCATCGGCAGCCTTGCGTAGGAGCCGTTTGACAATATGTACTCCCTTCTCCGCTTTGCCGTTGGATTGGGGGTACAGGGGACTGGATATCACATGGGCAGAATTGTACCGCCTGGCAAAGTTGGACCATTCCTGGCTGGCGAAGCAGGGGCCATTGTCCGACATAACCGTGAGTGGGATGCCGTGTCGAGCAAATGTTTCTTTACATGCACAAATGACGGCAGACGAGGTGATGTCGTGCAACCGTATCACCTCCGGGTAATTCAAAAAGTAGTCCACGATCAGGACATAGTCTCTACCCAGCGCGTGGAACAGGTCGATGCCCACCTTGGTCCATGGTGACGTGACCAACTCATGGGGCTGCAGGGTCTCACGTGGTTGGGCCGGCTGAAAGCACTGACAAGTGGGGCAGTTGAGCACTGTGTTGGCTATGTCCTCATTAATGCCGGGCCAGTACACTGCCTCTCGGGCCCGTCGGCGGCACTTTTCCACGCCAAGGTGGCCCTCGTGTAGTTGTTCCAGGACACGTTGGTGCATGCTATGCGGGATGACAATGCGGTCCAGTTTTAGAAGAACCCCATCTACTACCGCCAGATCATCTCTGATATTATAGAACTGAGGGCATTGGCCCTTGAGCCACCCGTCCGTTAGGTGGCGCATGACACGCTGTAGCAAGGGGTCAGCTGCCGTCTCGCGGCGAATTTGGACGAGGCGTTCATCCGTGGCAGGTAGATTGGAGGTCACGAATGCTACATGGGAGTCAACCTGGCAGACAAATCCCGCTGGGTCACATGGAGTGTCCTGGAGAGAGCGTCAGCAATGATGAGGGTGTATACCAGCTGGAAGTCATATCGCCGGAGCTTGAGAAGAATACGTTGGAGGCGAGGCGTCATATCGTTCAAGTCTTTCTGTATTATATTGACCAGCGGACGATGGTCGGTCTCGACGGTGAATTGAGGAAGTCCGTAGACATAATCGTGAAACTTAACCACACCGGTCAGAAGGCCCAGGCACTCCTTTTCTATCTGCGCATAGCGCTGCTCCGTGGGGATCATCGCACGTGACGCATATGCAACGGGGGCCCATGATGAGGCCTCATCACGTTGAAAGAGCACTGCCCCAATGCCGGATTGACTGGCACAGTCGAAATTTTGGTCTCCTTTGCTGGATCAAAGAAAGCCAAGACCGGGGACGTGGTCAGTTTTGCTTTGAGTTCTTTCCATTCGCGCTCGTGGGCAGGGAGACATTGGAAGTCTGTCGTCTTCCTGACCAGGTTCCTGAGAGCCCTGGTATGAGAGGCGAGGTTAGGGATAAATTTCCCTAAAATATTGACCATGCCCAGAAATCGGAGGACCGCCTTCTTGTCCTCTGGTGTTTTCATAGCTGTGATGGCAGCTACCTTGTCCGCATCCGGCTGCACACCCAATTGGGAGATGTGGTCCCCGAGGAACTTGAGTTCCGTCTGACCAAAAGAGCATTTGGCCCTCTTGAGGCGGAGGCCATGCTCATGTATACGTTTGAATACGCGCTGGAGGCGACTGACATGCTCCTGCGGGGTGGTGGACCAAATGATTATGTCGTCGACATAGACGCGAACACCTTCAATGTGTGTGTATCTGCACCATGATATACTGATGTATGTTATAAAGTTTATTTTGGTTTTTTAAAACAGTGGAATTTTGTGGCTTTATTCTCCAAGTAGGTAACTGGGATTCCAAAATTCTTCAAAAATGTTACTGGTCCCTAACCGAATCATACCAGTCTTACCAGGATGTTTTCAGAAATTAAATACTTCAGTTGTGAGGAGAGGTTGAGCAAGTTAACATTGTTCTCCTTGGAACAAAGAAGGCTGAGACCTAATGGAGGTTTTCCAGATAATTTTCGATAATTTTTCTCTACCTACTCAATCATTCCCGGCCCTGTGTTACTGTCCGTGTAGAGTTTGCCCATTCTCCCCGTGTCTGCGTGGGTTTCGCCCCCACAACCCAAAGATGTGCTGGTTAGGTGGATTGGCCATGCTAAATTGCCCCTTAATTGGGAAAAAAAAAAATTGTTTATTCTAAATTTATAATTTTTAAAAAGTAAAATAATATTCGCTGAGACTTAATGTTGTAAATTCCCTTCTAATCGAAGTTAATTTCATTTTTTTCAGAGTTGTTTCTCATTTTTATGGAAATGGTGATCTTTGTGATTTGACTGGAAAACCACGACAAGTAGTGGTAAAATTGAAGTAAGTTTAGTCTCTGTTGCTGCCACACTACAGACCTGTCTTTCTCCAGTCTTACAGATTTAACTCCATCTTTTCTGTCTCCAGATTGATACGCTATTAGTTTAAAATTCTCATCCTTTTTTTTTCATTCATCCCTTAATGGCTTTACTCCTTCCTATCTCTAATTTCCTCCAGCCCCTGAACCATCAGGGACATTTGCATTATTCTAATTCCGACGTTTTAAGCGTCCCAATTTTAGTTATCCGCTATCAGTGACCATACTTTCAGTCACCTGGCCTCTAAACTATTGCTTCCATAAATCTCTCTACCTTCCTACCTCTGTTTCCTCCCTTAAGACACACCGTAAAACTTGCTTGACCAAGCTTTGCCCATTTGTCCTAATATCTCCTTGTGTAGCTTGGATCAAATTTTGCTTTCTGTTCCTATGAAGCACCTTGTGTTGTATTATTACAATTACAAGTTGTTATGCACAGCAGGTTTGATTTTCTGGACCGAGTTCAAACGAGTATTTTGTAAATGTCAGTCACACTTTCATTTTCTTTGTACTTTGTGCATTTAAATGAATGTATACTCTATTCCAGGTGTAAGGAATCAGAGTCTCCACATGCAGTTACAATCTACATGCTTGAGCCACAAACCTGCCAGTATATTCTGGGGGTGAGTAAAGTGTACCTATTGTAATATCTTACAGAATTGCATTTTCCATGTGTATTTTTCCATTTATCCCTTTTATTTTCTTCCAGACAAGAAATCCATTTTGTTGTTCTTGGGATTTGGGTGTTGCTGGCTAGGCCAGCATTTGTTGCCCTTCCGCATTAAATGAACTGATGCAGTCAAGTTTCTCATCAATGGTAATCCTAGGATGTTCCAACTATCTTACCTCGGCCTTTCACTATATCTTTCCAATCCCTTTTCTCTCAGATGCTCATCTAGATTGCTTTTGAAAACATCGGGCAGCACGGTAGCACAAGTGGCTAGCACTGTGGCTTCACAGCGCCAGGGTCCCAGGTTCGATTCCCCGCTGGGTTACTGTCTGTGAGGGGTCTGCACGTTCTCCCCGTGTCTGCGTGGCTTTCCTCCGGGTGCTCCGGTTTCCTCCTACAGTCCAAAGACGTGCAGGTTAGGTGGATTGGCCATGCTAAATTGCCCTTAGTGTACAAAAATGTTAGGAGGACGTTATTGGTAATGGGGGTATGGTGGAAGTGAGGGCTTAAGTGGGTCGGTGCAGACTCGATGGGCCGAATGGCCTCCTTCTGCACTGTATGTATCTAAGCTATTCACCATGACGATTTCTTGTGGTTACAAATTCTACATTGTTTACGGTATTTGTACTGCACTCCGTTAAATACTGTGGGAAGTGATTGGAAAATAACATGAGCACATTGATACATCTCCGACCTCCAACTAAAGTTGGGCAATAGCTGATGACTTCCTCTGTTCCCAGTATAATGTATGGTAATTCAAGTAGTTTTAAAACTCATTAAACAGTCCCAAAAGTAACCATGTTCGAAGTGGACAAGTCAAGGTGACCAACAAGTGAAAACAACAGCACAGGCCCTTGCAGAGCATATCTGCTCCCCAGCATCATTTTTAATACTAATTTTTAAACTATAAGAATGTCTGATTTTTAATGTATGGGCTTGCAGCTTCAGTGATCAAGTTGATTTAGTCAGTCAGCTAAGTCATGCAGCAAGATCCCAGGTTCAGACTCTGATCTATATTGAATTAGTTGGTTGTATCTGGAGCACTGATGTGGGGAAATGGCTTTGACCTCTGTTTGGTGTCTCAGTTGTCAGGTCTCAACTTGTCTTATTTTTTTTCCTCAGGTGGAATCCCCAGTAATTTGTAAAATTCTGGATACAGCTGATGAAAATGGATTACTATCGGTACCCAGCTAAATTACAGCACAGACCAGATTTCTGTTGGTAGAACAAAAATTACTCTGCTGAATATTTGAGGATGAATACACAGATATAGCATGATATTCAATTATCAGCATTTATCACATCTGTTTCTTTTAACAATGGACATCTGAAAATAAGTATTTGATGGACGTGTGTCTAAATAATAAACGGAAACAGTGGAGTAAGTCAAACACTGAGAGTGCTTGTAAATAGACTGTATAAATAAATGTCGACTGTATCGGGATACTTTTGAACTTGTATAATGTTTGAAATGATACTTGAAACTTGTACATCTGATGTGCTAAGTGTAATTTTACCAAGATGTAAATTTTAAATTTAAACTTTTTTTTTCCAGATCTTTATTGCAAGAGTCATCTTTTTGTTAAATTCCCACAAATACTAATTTCTCATAAGCTATAAAAGAATGTTTATTTACAGCACCCCAACCATTGGAACCCCTGGATCTATTTTCCATGAACCTTGCGGTGTATTTCTTAGATTTTTTTAAATTTCCATTGAATTTTTATAACATTTTTAAAAGTATTATGACCTCTGATTCCACATATCTTAAATGTTCTTTCCACCTAATCGGAATAAGCAAAAGCTGTGGCTAAATTGAATAAAGCAATCTGTTAATATTAGAATTATATAAATGCTAATAAAATGTTTGTTTAAAACAAAAAAGAATTATAGAAATGCATAGTTTCCTTATGGCTGTGAATGAAAATCAAATAGCATCAACAACTGCTGCAAAACCTTTCATAGTGAGCAAATTCACCGTAGGAAGAATTAGCAGTAAGTTAATTGTAACTTCTGTTTAGAACTGACTAACTGAGCCATACAGACCGCGAATGTGCTGGATTAGATCCCCAATCGGTTCTTGGGTAACTGATCACAATGGAGCAGAAGAAAGGAGACACTATAATTGACCTTGGGTAGGAAAAAATTGAGAAGGCTTCTGATCACTTCTGGGATTACCTACAAACGCAGGTCTGAAAGAACAATCACATGAATTGTGGTGTGGCCCCACTCAAAAATATGGGTGGCACAGTAGCACAGTGATTAGCCCTGTTGCTTCACAGTGCCAGGGTCCCAGTTTCGATTCCCATCTTGGGTCACTGTTGGTGCGGAGTCTGCACGTTCTCCCTGTGTCTGCATGGGTTTCCTCCGGATGCTTCGATTTCCTACCACAAGTCCCGAAAGACGTGCTGCTAGGTGACACTCTGAATTCTCCCTGTGTGTACCCGAACAGGCGCAGGAATGTGGCGACTAGGGGCTATTCACAGTAACTTCATTGCAACGTTAATGTAAGCCTACTTGTGAAAATAAAGATGATTATTATAAAAATATGGTTGGACAACTGGTACCAATAAATCCATACCACAAAGCAAAGTTTAATACCTTCAGGAGGGGAGGTAATGGATGAAGAAAAATGAGGGGAAGAAAGCAGAATGGCTTCTCACTTTGTTTCATTTGCTCCAACAATTTTAATCTAATATAGAAGACCAAATTTTTTTTGACAGTAAATTAATTGCATGATCCCCTGGCTGATGTTAGCATTGGAAGTTACAAATATGCTGTTCTTGTAGACTTTGAAGTACAACATTGTTTTATCATTATCAAGTTATAATGAACCTGCTACTTTTGAACATTTTAAATTATTTGTGATTATACTTATTGATTTTGTTTGCATTTTCTCTTTCCTTTTGCAATTCTTTGTGACAGATACTATGCTATCTATATAGCAGTTCCCTTAATCTGCAAAATATTGTAAAATATGAGGCTATTGATTGAATAAAATCCCTTCAACAAACAGCCATGCTTATGCTGCTATGCAACAGCAATGAGAAAAAAGAGTCACAAAAGAATAATGCAAAAGCAAATTGCAACTCATCTTTTAATCCATCATGAACAAAGTCATATAAATTTCGAAGAACAGAGGTAGTGAACCTTCTGAGACCTGTCAGAGTTTTCTGAAGCAATGTGCTCCAATTAGCAGGATGAGACTGAGACTGACAACAGAAAACTGATCACAACTGTTATTTTTAATTCTAACTTCAAAAACTAATTCAATACAGGACCAACATGTACCATGTAGGGGCAAGAGCTCAACTTGCAGATAAAACTCACCAAGGCTCCTTCAGCAGGACCTTCCAAACCCGTGGCCTCTGCTACATAGATGAACAAAGGCAGTAGATACATTGGAACACCAGTACCTGTAAGTACCCCTCCAAATCTCTCACCATCCTAACTTGGAATTATATCATTGTCCCTTCACTGTCGCTGTGTCAAAACCCTGGAATTTCCTTTCTAACAGCCCTGTGTCTACCATGTAGACTAATGGTTCGAGAAGGGGGTTCACCTTCTGAAGGGCAATTAAGGATAGGCAACAGATACTGGCCTTGATGGTTGTTGCTCGTTTTAGCCTTAGTTTAATTACTCTTGTTCTATCACCTTTGCTCTTGAGTCGCCAGGTATCTTTCTGATACCGCCACGTGGTTCAAGTCCGAGTAATGATCAATAATCCAACACACCGCTTAGTAAGAGTTAAATCAACGCACATTTATTATATACAGTAATCAATACTTATACATTAATTCTACTTCTAAGCTACTTCCTACAACTAACAGGCCAATACTTAACTTTGGAAATGGCCCACCAGGTCAGGGAAACGAATGGCCTTTCGTATGGGTTCTGAGCCTGCGGGATTCAAAGCGGGTACAGGTCGATAGACAGGAGTGCCTATCTTGTAGCGAGCGTTGGAGTAAGACTTACAGTTCTTGCGGCTGTTGTAGAAGGTCAGCAGAAGGGTCTCGAAGGGTACGGAGAGGAGAAGAGAGGGCGATTTGAACTTGGCCCCTATTCTTATAGTCCCCAGGGGCTTCCCGCCTTTCGGGGTGGACCCTTACCTGGTTCCAAGTGATTGGACTTCGTCCCAATCACTTGGTTCGATATTCTCCAATGCTGGAGCGATTCCTTGATTGATGGGCTGTTTTGGGGTGGTCGTTCACCTCTCTTTTGTGTAGGCTCCTGCTGGCGCCGAAAAGTCTGGGTTGGCTGTGTGTGTCTAATTTGTAGCGTATTGTTCCCGGGGATTGCTAATTAGTATTCAGATGGCTGGTGTGTTGTGTTGATGGCTGCAGGTATCGATTCTGTCTGGCCTCCCCAGAGGCGAATACACAGTTTTACCTGCAGCTGCCTGTTTGAGTCCTGTTGGCTGATTTTCCATCAGCCTCTTCCGTTTACCATTTTAAATCGGGGTTTGGCCATTCTAATCGGGAATTAGCCATTTTAACCGGCTACAAACGGCTTTTAAATTGAGAACGCTGGCCGCGACCTGCTTTTAAATTGAGAATGCTGGCCGCAACCGGCTTTTAAATTGAGAATGCTGACCGCGACCTGCTTTTAAATTGAGAATGCCGGCCGCAACCGGCTTTTAAATTGAGAATGCCGGCCACAACCGGCTTTTAAATTGAGAATGCCGGCCGCAACCGGCTTTTAAATTGAGAATGCTGACCGCAACCGGCTTTTAAATTGAGAATGCCGGCCGCGACCTGCTTTTAAATTGAGAATGCCGACCGCAACCAGCTTTTAAATTGAGAATGCCGACCGCAACCGGCTTTTAAATTGAGAATGCTGACCGCAACCGGCTTTTAAATTGAGAATGCCGGCCGCAACCGGCTTTTAAATTGAGAATGCTGACCGCAACCAGCTTTTAAATTGAGAATGCCGGCCGCGACCTGCTTTTAAATTGAGAATGCCGGCCGCAACCGGCTTTTAAATTGAGAATGCCGGCCGCAACCAGCTTTTAAATTGAGAATGCCGACCGCAACCGGCTTTTAAATTGAGAATGCCGGCCGCAACCAGCTTTTAAATTGAGAATGCTGACCGCAACCGGCTTTTAAATTGAGAACTCTGGCCGCAACCGGCTTTTAAATTGAGAATGCTGACCGCAACCGGCTTTTAAATTGAGAATGCTGACCGCAACCGGCTTTTAAATTGAGAATGCTGACCGCGACCGGCTTTTAAATTGAGAATGCCGGCCGCGACCGGCTTTTAAATTGAGAATGCTGACCGCAACCGGCTTTTAAATTGAGAACTCTGGCCGCAACCGGCTTTTAAATTGAGAATGCCGGCCGCAACCGGCTTTTAAATTGAGAATGCCGGCCGCAACCGGCTTTTAAATTGAGAATGCCGGCCGCAACCGGCTTTTAAATTGAGAATGCCGGCCGCAACCAGCTTTTAAATTGAGAATGCCGGCCGCAACCGGCTTTTAAATTGAGAATGCCGGCCGCAACCGGCTTTTAAATTGAGAATGCCGGCCGCAACCAGCTTTTAAATTGAGAATGCTGACCGCAACCGGCTTTTAAATTGAGAACTCTGGCCGCAACCGGCTTTTAAATTGAGAATGCTGACCGCAACCGGCTTTTAAATTGAGAATGCTGACCGCAACCGGCTTTTAAATTGAGAATGCCGACCGCAACCGGCTTTTAAATTGAGAATGCTGACCGCAACCGGCTTTTAAATTGAGAATGCTGACCGCAACCGGCTTTTAAATTGAGAATGCTGACCGCAACCGGCTTTTAAATTGAGAATGCCGACCGCAACCGGCTTTTAAATTGAGAATGCAGACCGCAACCGGCTTTTAAATTGAGAATGCTGACCGCAACCTGCTTTTAAATTGAGAATGCTGACCGCAACCTGCTTTTAAATTGAGAATGCTGACCGCAACCGGCTTTTAAATTGAGAATGCCGGCCGCAACCGGCTTTTAAATTGAGAATGCCGACCGCAACCGGCTTTTAAATTGAGAATGCCGGTTGCGGTCAGCATTCTCAATTTAAAAGCCGGTTGCGGTCAGCATTCTCAATTTAAAAGCCGGTCGCGGTCAGCATTCTCAATTTAAAAGCCGGTTGCGGCCAGAGTTCTCAAATTAAAAGCCGGTTGCGGTCGGCATTCTCAATTTAAAAGCCGGTTGCGGCCGGCATTCTCAATTTAAAAGCCGGTTGCGGCCAGCGTTCTCAATTTAAAAGCTGGTTGCGGTCAGCATTCTCAATTTAAAAGCCGGTCGCGGCCGGCATTCTCAATTTAAAAGCCGGTTGCGGCCGGCATTCTCAATTTAAAAGCTGGTTGCGGTCAGCATTCTCAATTTAAAAGCCGGTCGCGGCCGGCATTCTCAATTTAAAAGCTGGTTGCGATCAGCATTCTCAATTTAAAAGCCGGTTGCGGCCGGCATTCTCAATTTAAAAGCCGGTTGCGGTCAGCATTCTCAATTTAAAAGCCGGTTGCGGTCAGCATTCTCAATTTAAAAGCCGGTTGCGGTCAGCATTCTCAATTTAAAAGCCGGTTGCGGTCAGCATTCTCAATTTAAAAGCCGGTTGCGGTCAGCATTCTCAATTTAAAAGCCGGTTGCGGTCGGCATTCTCAATTTAAAAGCCGGTTGCGGCCGGCATTCTCAATTTAAAAGCCGGTTGCGGCCGGCATTCTCAATTTAAAAGCCGGTTGCGGCCGGCATTCTCAATTTAAAAGCCGGTCGCGGCCGGCATTCTCAATTTAAAAGCCGGTCGCGGCCGGCATTCTCAATTTAAAAGTCGGTCGCGGCCGGCATTCTCAATTTAAAAGCCGGTCGCGGCCGGCATTCTCAATTTAAAAGCCGGTCGCGGTCGGCATTCTCAATTTAAAAGCTGGTTGCGGTCAGCGTTCTCAATTTAAAAGTTGGTCACAGCTGGCATTCTCAAATTGAAGGGTATTGACCAATTTAGAAAATACAGTGTTTAATTTTTTTAAATACTTATTTAAATAACGTATATCCCTAAGAAACATCTCAAAGTATTTACTATAAATACCATTTTGCACAGAGCAAGATATTATGGACAACAATCTGATGTCTGACGATTTCATTTGTTTTTGGTGAAGAAGGGAATATTTACCAGGACAGTGGGTAAACACTCTGGTCTTCATCAGATAGTGCACGTGATTTCTAATATCTATTTAAACTTCAGTTTAACATTTCAGTAATAGATTTTATTAAATTGTAGTCCAGTCAGGAGCAGGGTTTTGTAAAACATTCCCCTTCCTCTGCAGAACAGGATCTTCAGCAATGCACCATCCCTGTAGCATTAAGCTAGACCTTGCACGCAATTCCTAGACTAAGATTGGAACTCTCAGCAAAACTGTTACCAATTGAACCAAGCTGGATTTGTTATATTACTTGTTTTTAAAAAAATATTTTTTATTCTCCTTTTTCACATTTTCTCCCAAATTTACACCCAACAATAAATATTAATCTGTAACGAATACAATGTCAATCCCCATATCAATAACAATGATCCCATCCTCCCACCAAACCCCAAACATTAGCCCGCATGTTAACATAAACAAATTACAAAAAGGAAACAGGAATCGCCCATAGTCGCCATGAGCACATACAATCCCTCTCTCCCCCCCCAACTCTCCCAGCATCCCCCCCCCCCCCCGCCTAATGTTCGACGTAATCCAATTCTCGAAAGTGCGTAATGAATAACGCCCATAAATTGCAGAACCCCTCCGTCCTTGCCCCGAGTTCAAATTTGACCTTTTCAAGCGTCAAGAATTCCAGCAGGTCCCCCCGCCACGCCAGGGCACAGGGTGGAGTGGTTGATCTCCACCCTAACAGGATCCGCCTTCGGGTGATCAATGAGGTGAAGGGTACAATATCTGCCTCTGTGCCCGTTTCCAACCCCGGCTGATCCGACACCCTGAATATGGCCTCCTGAGGGCCCGGGTCCAGTTTGCTATATTACTTGTTAATCTTGTCTACATTTCGAACAATTAATTCAGCAACACCATTGAAGAAAGGCAAGAAAACTGATGTTGGAATATATTTCCTTGCTATGGTGTAATGGGTTGGTACGTTAGCCTGTCAGATCTAGAATCCTGGTTCAAATACACATCAGCTATTCTCTGCCAGCTATAAGGGTTCTATGCAAAATGAATTTGGACGGTGTCCACGATATATGGCTGCCAATACTTGACAATCTCACCGAAAGGCCACAAAGTAGCTGATCTGAAAAATATTTATGTATATTGTCACATCAAGCAGATGAGTCAATTGGGGGTTCAACAAAGTAGAAGCCATGACATGAAGTAGTTCACATAAACCCATTCCTCCATTAATGTAAAGAGCACCAAGTGAACAATAACCATGTATTAAATACCCTTTGTGCAACTAAGACTTTTTCTTCTTACACTTTCTATTAGGTCTATGTAGTGCTGTCCCTTTAACAGACCTGGAGGTAACCTGTTGCTCTTATTAGCCTTAGTTTTATTAGCTCTAATTCTGTCACCTTTGCTCACGAGTCGCCAGGTATCTTTCTGATACCGCCACGTGGTTCAAGCCCAAGTAATGATTAATAATGCAGCACACCGCTTAGTAAAGGTTAAATCAACGATCATTTATTATATACAGCAATAAATACTTATACAATAATCCTACTTCTAGACTACTACCTACCACTAAAGGCCAATACTTAACTTTGGAGATGGCCCACCAGGTCAGGGAAACAAATGGTCTATCGAATTGGGTCTGGGCCTGCGGGATTCAAAGCTTGTACAAGTCGATAGTCAGGAGCGCCTATCTGGTAGCGATCTCTGGAGTAAGACTTACTGTTTTCTTTGTCGAAGGGTCTTGAAGGTTGCGAGCAGGAAGAGAAGGGTCGATCTGAACTTGGCCCCTATTCTTATAGTTCCTAGTGGCTTCCCGCCTCTCGGGGTGGGCCTCGTACCTGGTTCCAAGTGATTGGACTTGGTCCCAATCACTTGGTTCGATATGCTCCAATAATGGGGCGATTCCTTGATCGGGGGGGTGGTCGTCTACCTTCCTTTGTCACAGCCACTGCTGGAGCCGAAAGGTCTGGATCGGCTTTATGTTGCTAATGTGTAGCAATTGTTCCCGGGGATGGCTGGGTTGTTGTGATGTTGATGGTTGCAGGTATCGGTCTGGGCTGACTTCCCCAGAGCCGAATACACTGTTTTACCTGCAGCTGTCCGTTTGAGTCCTGTTGGCTGATTTTCCCATCAGCCTCTTTCGTTCACCATTTTAGATCAGGGTTCGACCATTCTAATCGGGAATCAAACCTTCCTGTTCCCCTGCTCCAAATAGAGATGCCTGTGGTGGATGTCCTGTGGATTTTAAGCCCTGTTCTTTACAACAGTGATGACACTTTAAACGTACATCAGTAGCTATAAAGTACTTTGAGGTGTCAGTGGTTGTGAAAGGTGCTATATAAATGCAAATCTTTTTCAATTTCTTTCTGCTCGCATTTAATGCATCACCTCACCCAGGCTCCCAGAGCTGGACGAGTCCTGCACCTCCTGACAGGGACTCCCCACCACTCTCCATGTCTCTAGGACCTGCTCACAGGATCTATGGATCTACTCCTCACCCAATGCTACCTCGTCTATCCAGGATGCTGGATGCACTGGGGTGTCTGGATCTGTGCCAGTGGAAAGTGCACAGGTGCCATCATATGCATCATCTGAGACTCCTCTGATGACTCCTCGGGTATGTCCTTCATCTCCTCCATCAGAAATTGTGATGCACCTGTGGAAGAGGAAAGCCATGAATTAGTGCTTAAAGTTGGTGAAATTGGGTTCCATGTTAGCATAGTGCATACCATTTAATATATTAGAACATAGAACAGTACAGCACAGTACAGACCCTTCGGCCCACGATGTTGTGCCGACCATTTATCCTAATCTAAGATCAACCTAACCTACACCCCTTCAATTTACTGCTGTCCACGTGCCTGTCCCAGACTCACTTACATGTCCTGAATGACTCTGAGTCCACCACCTCTGCTGACAGTGCATTCCACGCACCCACCACTATCTGTAAAGAACCGACCTCTGACACCTCCCCTATACCTTCCTCCAATCACCTTAAAATTATGTCCCCTTGTGACAGCCATTTCCGCCCTGGGGAAAAGTGTCTGGCTATCCACTCTATCCATGCGTCTCACCACCTTGTACACCTCTATCAAGTCACCTCTCTTCTTTCTTCACTCCATGGATAAAAGCCCTAGCTCCCTCAACCTTTCTTCATAAGACATGCCCTCCGGTCCAGGCAGCATCCTGGCAAATCTCCTCTGTACCCTCTCCAAAGCATCCACATCCTTCCTATCATGAGGCGACCAGAGCTGGTCACAATATTCTAAGTGTGGTCTAACCAGAGTTTTATAAAGCTGCAGCAAAACCTCACGATTCTTAAACCCAATCCCCCTGTTAATGAAAGCCAACACACCATACGCCTTCTTAACAACCCTATCAACCTGGGTGGCAACTTTGAGGGATCTATGTACATGGACCCCAAGATCCCTCTGTTCCTCCAAGAATCCTGCCTTTAACCCCGGTATTCAGCATTCAAATTTGACCTTCCAAAATGAATCACTTCACATTTTTCTAGGTTGAACTCCATCTGCCACTTCTCACCCAGCTCTGCATCCTGTCAATGTCCTGTTGTAACAACCCTCAACACTATCTACGACTCCACCAACCTTCGTGTCATCGGCAAACTTACTAACCCACCCTTTCACTTCCTCATCCAAGTCATTTATAAAAACCACAATGAGCAGAAGTCCCAGAACAGATCCCTGCGGGACACCACTGGTCACTGACTTCCAGGCGGAATACTTTCCATCCACTACCACTCGCTGTTTTCTTTCGGCCAGCCAATTCTGTATCCAGATAGCCAAATTTCCCTGTATCCCATGAGCCTACCATTGGAAATCTTATCAAATGCCTTACTGAAATCCATATACACCACATTCACTGCCCGACCTTCATCAATGTATCTCGTCACATCTTCAAAGAATTCAATGAGGCTTGTGAGGCATGACCTGCCCCTCACAAAGCCATGCCGACTATCTTTAATCAAACTAAGGATTTATGATTATTTAGAAAAACAATCTCTCAGAATCCTTTCCAATATTTTGCTCACCACAGAAGTAAGACTGACTGGTCTATAATTCCCAGGGATTTCCCCATTCCCTTTCTTGAACATGGGAACAACATTCGTCTCCCTTCAATCATCTGGTACTACTCCAGTGGAGAGTGAGGATGCAAAGATCATCGCCAATGGCGCAGCAATCTCCTCCCAGCTTCCCATAGTAACCTTGGGTATATTTCGTCAGGCCCAGGGGACTTATCTACCCTGATGCTTTTCAAAATTTCCAGCACATCCTCCTTCTTAATATCAACCTGTTCGAGTCTATTAACATGGTTTGCGTTGTTCTCATGAGCAACAAGGTCCCTCTCTCACACTGAAGCAACATATTCATTTTGGGCCTCCCCCATCTCCTCAGACTCTGGACACAAATTCCCTCCACTATCCCTGATCGGCCCTACTCTCACTCTGATCATCCTCTTATTTCTCACTTAACCATAGAACGCCTTGGGGTTTTCCCTAATCCTTCCCGCCAGGTCTTTTTCACGCCCCTTTCTAGCTCTCCTAAGTCCATTTTTGAGTTCCTTCCTGGCTACCTTGTAACCCTCTCAAGCTGTGACAAATCCTTGCTTCCTCAACCTTATGTAAACTTCCTTCTTCCTCTTGACTAGAAGCTCCACTTCTCTTGTCATCCAAGGCTCCTTCACCTTACCATTCCTTCCTCGTCTCAGTGAGACAAAACTATCCAGCACTCGCAGCAGGTGCTCCTTAAACAATCCCCACATTACTGTTGTGCAATTCCCCAAGTACAACTGTTGCCACTTTATGCTCCTCAGCTCCTATCTAATAGCAGTATAATTTCCCCTCCCCAATTAAATACCTTCCCATACTGTCTCTTCCTATCCCTCTCCATGACTGTGGTAAAGGTCAAGGAGTTGTGGTCACTGTCACCAAAATGCTCTCCCACCGAGACATCTGACACCTGGCCTGGTTCGTTGCCAAGCACCAAATCCAATATGACCTCCCCCCTAGTCGGCCTCTCTACATATTGAGTCAGGAATCCTTCCTGTACACACCTGACAAAATCTGCTCCATCCAAACCATTTGCAGTAAGGAGGTTCCAGTCAATATTAGGGAAGTTGAAGTCACCCATGACTAACAATTCTGTTACTTCTGCACTTTTCCAAGATCTGCCGCCCAATCTGTTCCTCTATCTCTCTGCTGCTATTGGGGGGTCTATAGAAAACTCCCAATAAAGTGACTGCTCCTTTCTTGTTTCTGACTTCCGCCCATACTGACTCAGTAGACAAACCCTCCTCGACTACATCCTTTTCTACAGCTATGATGTACTCTCTAATTAACAGTGCTACTCCCCCTCATCTTTTACCTCCCTCCCTATTCTTCTTAAAACATCTAAACCCCGGAACGTCTAACAACCATTCCTGCCCTGTGAAATCCATGTCTCCGTAATGGCCACAACATCGTAGTTCCAAGTACTGATCCATGCTCTAAGTTCATCTCCCTTATTCCTGACACTCCTGGCATTGAAACAGACACACTTTAACCCATTCCACTGAGTGCAACTTTGCCCTATCAACTGTCTATCCTTCCTCACAGACTTGCTGCATACTATTTCTGCCTGTTGAACAACTACTCTATCCTCTGGTCCATAGCTCTGGTTCCCATCCCCCTGCCAAACTAGTTTAAACCCTCCCGAAGAGCTCTAGCAAACCTCCCACCCAGGATATTGGTGCCCCTCCAGTTTAGGTGCAACCCGTCCTTCATGTACAGGTCCCACCTTCCCCAGAAGGTATTCCAATGATCCACATATCTGAAGCCTTCCCTCCTGCACCAGCCCTGTAGCCACGTGTTCAGCTGCACTTGCTCTTTGTTCCTTGCCTCACTTGCGCGTGGTACCGGTGGCAATCCTGAAATTACTACTCTGCTTGTCCTGCTCTTTAGCTTCCAACCTAACTCCCGAAAATCACTTTTTCCATCCTCATCACTTTTCTCAGCTATGTTGTTGGTGCCTATGTGCACCACAACTTCTGGTTGCTCCCCCTCCCCCTTAAGAATCCTGGGGACTCGATCCGAGACATCCCTGGCCCTGGCACCCAGCAGGCAACATACCTTCCGGGAGTCTCATTCACGACCACAGAATCTCCTATCCGTTCCCCTAACTATTGAGTCTCCTATCACTATTGCTTTTCTATTCTCCCCTCTTCCCTTCTGAGCCTCAGAGCCAGGCTCAGTGCCAGAGACCTGGCCGCTAGGGCTTTCCCCTGGTAGGTCATCCACCCCAACAGCATCCAAAATGGTATACTAGTTTTGAAGAACGGCCACGAGGGATCCCTGCACTGTCTGCCCCTTCCTTTTCCTTCCCCTGATTGTAACCCAGCTACTCTTGTCCTGCACCTTGGGTGTGGCTACCTCCGTGTAAATCACCCCCTCTGCCTCCTGGATGATCCATATTGGTGACATCAATTCAACATGAGCGACAGACAAGTACCTGTGTGACCTTTAATGCTGTCTCTGGGCCAGGCGGTCACTGGCAATGCCTTGTACAGGTTCTAATCTGCCGATCTCCAGGATTTCCTCCTCAATCACAGTCTGGGTGGTCAAGCCTGCAGGTCCATCCCCAGTTCTCTGCTTTGCCCTGGAGTTATGGGTGCTCTTCTTCAATGAGAAAAGGCAGAGAGTTCAGATTCTGAAAAGTGAACTGATTGTTGAGGATGGAGGATAAACATCTGATGAAGGTGACTATGAGAAATGAGTATGAGAGGGCAACAAGATGAGTTTGAGATGGGAATTTGAGTAGGAGACTGGAGAGAGTCGGAATGTGTGACAGTAAGGTATGTTGTCGAAGGGAGTTCCGTACAGGAGAATGCTAGAGAGGGGAGAGAGTCATGGCCACCAGCTGAGAGTCACAGGACTCACCTTGTCGGATCTCATGAAGTCAGTAAAACTTTTCCATCATTGGATCCAGGTCCTGGGCACCACACTTTTGGTACTGACAGCCTTTGTGACTTGCAGTCCTGCCTGCTTGATGAGGCTGGCTGGCCCCTCCTGCCATCCTCAGGAAAGAGCATTTCTGTTGATCGCATATTGGCTGCTGCATTTTCTATATTACAACAGTGACCACATCTCAAAAATTATTGACTATAAAGCACTTTTCAGGCAGCAGGTGGCTGGAAAACCGCTTTATAAATGCGAGTCTTGCTATCACTCATTTCCGTTTGTTGCCCTCGCTGCATCAATCATCACCTCCAGGGGCGAATCAGTGAACCAGGGCGGGGGAGGGGAGGGGGGGGGGGGGGGGTCTCTTCCATCTGTTCTGTAGATATATCCTCTTTCCCTGTATGCTGCAAGCACTACTGTCATTGTGAATCCTACTAGCCTTTTTGACTGGAGATCCTTCAATGCTTGGTTAGGCATGTCATCATGCCCACCACCTGATTGGCCAGGGAAGCTGGAGGTGGGTATCAATTATGTTGTTCTTGGGAAGAGCAACCAATCGCAAGTCACATTAATGAGTTAATTGGTGTTATGGCCCCACAGGGGACCATCGATTGATCTCCCCGTGGGGTTGGCAGAGTACGAGCTCCCGTATTGAGCGGGTGGAGGCTCACCCGCCCAATAGGGGCTTGCTCCTGAGATCATAAATACTGTGACCCAAACCCGAACCGGAGTTACCGATGATCCCGGGCTGGGATTATAATGCCGAACGCCAAGGCTTCTTTTCTGTTCAAGAATAAACCTTTGTTTTGTCTACCCTGTCCTCCGCTGGAGTTATTACAATTGGGTTCCTGTTCAAAATTCACAAGGTTCTGCTCAATGTGTCAGGCAGGTGACCCACTGGTTCTGATAATCGGTCATTGACCTGAGATTTAAACAGTTTCTCTCCTCACAAACCTGGACGACCTGCTGAGCATTTCAAGCATTTGCTGTTTTGTCTTAGATTTCCAGCATCTACAGTACTTTGCTTTTGAATAAAGGTATTGTGAAAACTTGAGACCACAAAGGAGGTACATAGAACGATACAGCGCAGTACAGGCCCTTCGGCCCACGATGTTGCACCGAAACAAAAGCCATCTAACCTACACTATGCCATTATCATCCATATGCTTATCCAATAAACTTTTAAATGCCCTCAATGTTGGCGAGTTCACTACTGTTGCAGGTAGGGCATTCCACGGCCTCACCACTCTTTGTGTAAAGAACCTACCTCTGACCTCTGTCCTATATCTATTACCCCTCAGTTGAAAGCTATGTCCCCTCGTGCCAGCCATTTCCATCTGCGGGAGAAGGCTCTCACTGTCCACCCTATCTAACCCCCTGATCATTTTGTATGCCTCTATTAAGTCTCCTCTTAACCTTCTTCTCTCCAACGAAAACAACCTCAAGTCCATCAGCCTTTCCTCATAAGATTTTCCCTCCATACCAGGCAACATCCTGGTAAATCTCCTCTGCACCCGCTCCAAAGCCTCCACGTCCTTCCTATAATGCGGTGACCAGAACTGTACCCAATACTCCAAATGCGGCCGTACCAGAGTTTTGTACAGCTGCAACATGACCTCCTGACTCCGGAACTCAATCCCTCTACCAATAAAGGCCAACACTCCATAGGCCTTCTTCACAACCCTATCAACCTGGGTGGCAACTTTCAGGGATCTATGTACATGGACACCTAGATCCCTCTGCTCATCCACACTTCCAAGAACTTTACCATTAGCCAAATATTCTGCATTCCTGTTATTCCTTCCAAAGTGAATCACCTCACACTTTTCTACATTAAACTCCATTTGCCACCTCTCAGCCCAGCTCTGCAGCTTATCTATGTCCCTCTGTAACCTGCTACATCCTTCCACACTGTCGACAACACCACCGACTTTAGTGTCGTCTGCAAATTTACTCACCCACCCTTCTGCGCCTTCCTCTAGGTCATTGATAAAAATGACAAACAGCAACAGCCCCAGAACAGATCCTTGTGGTACGCCACTTGGAACTGAACTCCATTCTTAACATTTCCCATCAACCCTTCTTTCAGCTAGCCAATTTCTGATCCACATCTCTAAATCACCCTCAATCCCCAGCCTCCGTATTTTCTGCAATAGCCTACCGTGGGGAACTTTATCAAACACTTTGCTGAAATCCATATACACCACATCAACTGCTCTACCCTCGTCTACCTGTTCAGTCACCTTCTCAAAGAACTCAATAAGGTTTGTGAGGCATGACCTACCCTTCACAAAGCCATGCTGACTATCCCTGATCATATTATTCCTATCTAGATGATTATAAATCTTGTCTCTTATAATCCCCTCCAAGACCTGACCCACTACAGACGTGAGGCTCACCGGTCTATAGTTGCCGGGGTTGTCTCTGCTCCCCTTTTTGAACAAAGGGACCACATTTGCTATCCTCCAGTCCTCTGGCACTACTGCTGTAGCCAATGATAACATAAAAATCAAAGCCAAAGGTCCAGCAATCTCTTCCCTGGCCTCCCAGAGAATCCTAGGATAAATCCCATCAGGCCCCGGGGACTTATCTATTTTCAGCCTGTCCAGAATTGCCAACACCTCTTCCCTACGTACCTCAATGCCATCTATTCTAATAGCCTGGGTCTCAGCATTCTCCTCCACAACATTATCTTTTTCCTGAGTGAATACTGACGAAAAATATTCATTTAGTATCTCGCCTATCTCTTCAGACTCCACACACAACTTCCCATCCCTGTCCTTGACTGGTCCTACTCTTACCCTAGTCATTCGCTTATTCCTGACATACCTATAGAAAGCTTTTGGGTTTTCCTTGATCCTACCTGCCAAATACTTCTCATGTCCCCTCCTTGCTCGTCTTAGCTCTCTCTTTAGATCCTTCCTCGCTACCTTGTAACTATCCATCGCCCCAACTGAAACTTCACACCTCATCTTCACACAGGCCTCCTTCTTCCTCTTAACAAGAGATTCCATTTCTTTGGTAAACCACGGTTCCCTCACTCTACGCCTTCCTCCCTGCCTGACCGGTACATACTTATCAAGAACACGCAGTAGCTGATCCTTGAACAAGCTCCACTTATCCAGTGTGCCCAACACTTGCAGCCTACTTCTCCAACCTATCCCCCCCCAAGTCACGTCTAATGGCATCATAATTGCCCTTCCCCCAGCTATAACTCTTGCCCTGCGGTGTGTATACTTATCCCTTTCCATCACTAACATAAACGTCACCGAATTGTGGTCACTGTCCCCAAAGTGCTCTCCTACCTCCAAATCCAACACCTGGCCTGGTTCATTACCCAAAACCAAATCCAACGTGGCCTCGCCTCTTGTTGGCCTGTCAACATATTGTGTCAGGAAACCCTCCTGCACACACTGTACAAAAAACGACCCATCTAATGTACTCGAACTATATCTTTTCCAGTCAATATTTGGAAAGTTAAAGTCTCCCATAATAACTACCCTGTTACTTTCGCTCTTATCCAGGATCATCCTCGCTATCCTTTCCTCTACATCCCTAGAACTATTTGGAGGCCTATAGAAAACTCCCAACAGGGTGACCTCTCCTTTCCTGTTTCTAACCTCAACCCATACTACCTCGGAAGATGAGTCCCCATCTAGCATCCTCTCCGCCACCGTAATACTGCTCTTGACTAGCAGCGCCACACCTCCCCCTCTTTTGCCTCCTTCTCTGAGTTACTAAAACACCTAAACAACGGAACCTGCAACATCCATTCCTGTCCCTGCTCTATCCATGTCTCCGAAATGACCACAACATCGAAGTCCCAGGTACCAACCCATGCTGCCAGTTCCCCTACCTTATTTCGTATACTCCTGGCATTGAAGTAGACACACTTCAAACCACCTACCTGAACACTGGCCCCCTCCTGCGACGTCAAATCTGTGCTCCTGACCTCTATACTCTCATTCTCCCGTACCCTAAAACTACAATCCAGGTTCCCATGCCCCTGCTGCATTAGTTTAAACCCCCCCCCCCCCCCCCCCCCCAAAGAGCACTAACAAATCTCCCCCCCAGGATATTTGTGCCCCTCAGGTTCAGATGTAGACCATCCTGTCTGTAAAGGTCCCACCTTCCCCAGAAAGAGCCCCAGTTATCCAGAAATCTGAATCCCTCCTGCCTGCACCATCCCTGTAGCCACGTGTTTAAATGCTCTCTCTCCCTATTCCTCATCTCACTATCACGTGGCACGGGCAACAACCCAGAGATAACGGGCGAAATTCTCCTACCCGCCCCGCCACATTTCTGCGCTGACCGGCCGGCGGGAGTCTCCGTAACGCCGGCCGGTCAATGGGGTTTCCCATTGTGGGGCAGCCCCACGCCGTCGGGAAACCCCCGAGCGCCGGCAGAACGGAGACTCCCGCCGGCGGAGAATGACGCCCAACAACTCTGTTTGTTCTAGTTCTGAGCTTCCATCCTAGCTCCCTGAAAGCCTGCCTGACATCCTTGTCCCCTTTCCTACCTATGTCGTTAGTGCCAACGTGGACCACGACTTGGGGCTGCTCCCCCACCCCCCTAAGGACCCGGAAAACACGATCCGAGATATCACGTACCCTTGCACCTGGGAGGCAACATACCAAACGGGAGTCTCTCACGCTCCCACAAAATCTCCTATCTGTGCCCCTGACTATCGAGTCCCCAATTACTAATGCTCTGCTCCTCTCCCCCCTTCCCTTCTGAGCAACCGGGACAGACTCCATGCCCGAGGCCCGTACCCCATGGCTTACCCCTGGTAAGTCCCCCCCCCCCCCCACAAGTATCCAAAGCGGTATACTTGTTTCTCAGGGGAACGACCGCAGGGGATCCCTGCACTGACTGCTTCTTCCCAGTCCCTCTTACAGTTACCCATCTATCTCCAATCTTTGGTGTAACTAATTCCCTGAAGCTGCTATCTATGACCCCCTCTGCCTCCCGAATGTTACGAAGTTCTTCCAACTCCAGCTCCAGTTCCCTAACTCGGTCTTGGAGGAGCTGGAGATGGCAGCACTTCCTGCAGGTAAAATCAGCAGGGACACTAACGGCATCCCTCACCTCAAACATCCTGCAGGAGGAACATTGCACTCCCTTCCCTGCCATCCCTCTAACTTTCAACCAAGATCTGGCTAACAACTAAATTAAAAAAATAATAATAATAATACAATATGGTGCTTACCTCACACCAATGGGTTTTATTATTAGGTTAGAGGAGGAGGGCGGGTGGGAGACACTACATGTGTAGTGTCTCGGGTTTCCTCTCCACCAGAATTTATTGGTGAGGGACTTCCCAGAAGTCCGCGGGTCGAACTTCCTGTTCCCGCCTTAAAAAATAATTTTTTTTAAAAACAACAGCAAAGAGGAACAGAAACGGGACCAGGTAAGTGTTTACTTAAATACTCACCCACCAGCAGCCCCTGCACTCCGCTCCCGCTGAAACTCCAAGTGATTGCCCCAAGGTAAGTTATTTTAAACCTAAATACTCATCTAGTCGAATGAGTTTTTTTAAAAGAAGGAACTTCTTTATATAAATAAATAACAAAGTTTGACAATAACAGTAACTCAGCAGAACTATAGTAACAGCAATAGCGATGAAAACAGGAGCACTTGTAAAACAGGTTTTGCTTGCAGGTCACCCTCTTGGAGACTGAAAAAGTCCGCCAAAATCCACACATGCTCAAAACCCTCAACAGACGTCAGAGAAACATTTACATAGGAGAAAGGTTTATAAAGAACACTTTGTACTCAGAATGACACTCTGTAACACTTCTCCTCCTCTCCCCCTTAAATTCCAATCTCCCATCAGGACTAAATGGAAGTAATGCCTCAACTATGCAAAAATCTGTCAGGGGTTTTGTGAATGTGTTGTGACCTACGCATTGCCACTGGTGAATTATTTTAACGGTTGATCTGGAAATGTAGGTGAAGAGGTAGATTGAAAGTCTTGAGGATGAACATCCGTCTTCCCCTCCCTCAGCAGAGTCAACCAGGAAACCTGGAAACACAGGAACCACTTCCTGGTGAACACCCACAGCACCATTACCTTCTGCCACATTATTTACAACAATCACTGACTCTGAAACTTTCCTGACTGAGCCATAACATAAAACGGATATGGTCTTGGTGTCTGTGAATAACTCTTCCATGTTGCAGTCTCACAGCCCAAGATACTGGACCACTTTAGTTTAGAATTATTCCCAGTAAGCACCTCTGGGTACTACCAAACTTCCAAATGTAAACCTGATCATCCGGTTTGAACTGCCTCTCTTTGGACACGGCTTGTTGCCCTCGCTGCATCAATCATCACCCCCAGGGACAAATCTGTGAACCAGGGTGGGGCATGTGCAGCCTTTTCACATCTTCCACCTGTTCTGTAGCTATATCCTCTTTCCCTGTGTGCTGCAAGCATTACTGCCATTGTGAGTCCTGCCAGCATTTTTGAATGGAGATCCTCCAATGCTTGGTTAGCCATTCCCCTCTTTCTGCTTCTCTTGTCTCCTGCTCACTTTGGCTCTGAGGTCTGGATGAAGCAGATCCAGGTGACTTTGGCCTTCTATCCAACAACAATTCTGCTGGAGGGAGCCCGGTTGTGGATTGTGGTGTGATACTGGAATAAAGTCTTGAGAGCTTTGTACTAAAAATATCACCTGCCATTCTTTTCAATCCCCCCTTCAGAGTTTGAACAGCTCGCTCCACCAAACCATTCGAAGCGGATTAAATGGCGCAGTACACACATGGCGTATACCATTCTTTTGCATGAATACTTCACTTGTAAACATGTTGCCATTATCCAAAACAAGTGCATCTGGTTGACCATGGGTTACAAAAATTTGGCATACCTTCTCAATTTTCTCAGGAGCTGTAATATTACTCATGATATGTGCTACCAACTATTGCAATTGCGTATCGACAACAATCAAAAACATGAAAGGTCCCCCGAAGTCCACATGCAGTCTGGACCAGACCTATCAGGTCACTCCCAAGGTTGAAGTGGTGCTGGTGGTGCCACCTTCTGATTTATCAGTCATGCTGAACAGGATTTCTCCAAGTCTAGATCCATATTGGTGCTCTTCCGGTTGAGGCTATGCGGAGCGAAGTCGCACATTCGGCTGCTCCCGCAAAAAACGGACTTTTGGGCTCTTTTCAGGGCCCCCTACGGAATTTTTTCTACATTTCCCACGGTGGGAAGGAGAGTACAATAGTTCCCCGACAGTATATGGCTTTTACCAGGAGCGGGGCGACTAATAAAGTGGTGGTGGACCCGAAGAAGGTACGAGGGAAGAAGGACAAAATGGCGGCGGGCAGGGACCAGGCAGCGTGGATGCAGTGGGCGCAGGAGCAACAGGAGGTTATCCAGCGCTGCTTCAGGGAGATTAAAGCGGACCTGCTTGAGCCGATGAAGGCTTCTATCGATAAGCTGCTGGAGACACAGACGGCCCAGGGGGTGGCAATCCGCGAGGCCCGACAAAAGATCTCTGACAATGAGGATGAGATCTTAGGCCTGGTGGTAAAGGTGGAGGCGCACGAGGCACTCCACAAGAAATGGCAGGAGCGGTTCGAGGGGATGGAGAATCGGTCAAGGCGGAAGAATTTGCAGATTCTGGGCCTCCCGGAGGGACTGGAGGGGCCGGACGTGGGGGCCTATATGGTCACCAGATTGAACTCGCTGATGGGAGCAGGGTCCTTCCAGGGGCCCCTGGAGCTGAAAGGGGCCCATAGAGTATTGGTGAGGAGGCCCAAGGCTAACGAGCCTCCGCGGGCGGGGTTGGTGCGGTTTCATCGGTTCGCTGATCGGGAGTGTGTGCTCAGGTGGGCCAAGAAGGAGCAGAGCAGCAGGTGGGAGAACGCGGAGGTTCGAATATATCAGGACTGGAGTGCGGAGGTGGCGAAGAGGAGGGCCGGATACAATCGAGCGAAGGCGGTGCTGCACAGGAAGGGGGTGAAGTTTGGCATGTTGCAGCCGGCGCGATTGTGGGTCACCGACAAGGACCGGCACCATTATTTTGAGTCTCCGGAGGAGGCGTGGGCCTTTGTTCAGGCCGAGAAGTTGGACACAGATTGAGGGTCGGGATGGGTGTTTGGGGATTGCGGTTGATATGTTACTTTTTGAGGGGGGGGTCCTTTGCTCTTGTTTTTGTTTTCTTCTTTCTGGTTTGGTGAGGGTGGTTAGGGCGGGTTGGGCGCTGTTTTGGTTGGATTGGTCAGGGGGGCTCTTGGAGGGGGGTAAGCAAATGGAACAGGGGTGGATGGCCGGCAGTGAGATGGGGCCCTGTGGGGAGGGGGAGGCTCGAGTCGGGGGTGAGGGGACTGGGCCTGTAAAAGGAGCTGAGTCAGTGGTGGCAGGGCCGGGTAGGTGGTAAGCGCAGGCTTTTTCCCGCGCTGAAGACTGGAAGGGGCGGGGCCAGACGGGGAAGCGAGGGTTGTTTCCCGCGCTTGGGATGGAAGGGGGAGGGGGAGAGCATGCGGATGGGGAATGGAAGAGGAGGGTGTGTCACACAATGGGAGGAGTCGAAGGAGAGGCGGGAGTGGCCGGGGTCAGCAGGAGTCAGCTGACTTGCGGAAGTGCAATGGGGGGAGTAAAGCAGCTAGGAGGGGTCCTGGGGTGGGGGGTGTGGAATCGAGTTGCTGCTGCTATGGTCAAGGGGGAGCTGGGACGAATGTGGGGGGTCAAGACAGGGGTCTGCCGCCGTGGGGAACGGGCCAGGCATGGGGCGCGGATGCGTGGCTGGCCAAGGAGGGGTTATGGCTAGTCGGCTGGGGAGGGGGGCGGGGAACCCCCTGATCCGGCTGATAACCTGGAACGTAAGAGGACTGAATGGGCCGGTCAAGCGGGCCCGTGTCTTTGCGCACCTGAAGAGGCTGAAGGCAGATGTGGTTATGCTCCAGGAGACACACCTGAAGGTGGCAGACCAGGTAAGATTGAGGAACGGGTGGGTAGGTCAGCTGTTTCATTCGGGACTTGATGTCAAAAATCGAGGGGTAGCGATCTTGGTGGGAAAGAAGGTGTCATTCGAGGCGTTGAGCATTGTGGCAGATAATGGCGGTAGGTACATAATGGTAACATAGAACATAGAAAATACAGCACAGAACAGGCCCTTCGGCCCACGATGTTGTGCCGAACCTTTGTCCTAGATTAATCATAGATTATCATTGAATTTACAGTGTAGAAGGAGGCCATTCGGCCCTTTGAGTCTGCACCGGCTCCTGGAAAGAGCACCCTACCCAAACTCAACACCTCCACCCAACACCAAGGGCAATTTTGGACATTAAGGGCAATTTATCATTGGCCAATTCACCTAACATGCACATCTTTGGACTGTGGGAGGAAACCGGAGCACCCGGAGGAAACCCACGCAGACACGGGGAGGACGTGCAGACTCCGCACAGACAGTGACCCAAGCCGGAATCGAACCTGGGACCCTGGAGCTGTGAAGCAATTGTGCTATCCACAATGCTACCGTGCTGCCCTTAAGAACAAATAAATCTACACTATATCATTTTACCGTAATCCATGTACCTATCCAATAGCTGCTTGAAGGTCCCTAATGTTTCCGACTCAACTACTTCCACAGGCAGTGCATTCCATGCCCCCACTACTCTCTGGGTAAAGAACCAATCTCTGATATCCCTCCTATATCTTCCACCTTTCACCTTAAATTTATGTCCCCTTGTAATGGTTTGTTCCACCCGGGGAAAAAGTCTCTGACTGTCTACTCTATCTATTCCCCTGATCATCTTATAAACCTCTATCAAGTCGCCCCTCATCCTTCTCCGTTCTAATGAGAAAAGGCCTAGCACCCTCAACCTTTCCTCGTAAGACCTACTCTCCATTCCAGGCAACATCCTGGTAAATCTTCTTTGCACCTTTTCCAAAGCTTCCACATCCTTCCTAAAATGAGGCGACCAGAACTGTACACAGTACTCCAAATGTGGCCTTACCAAGGTTTTGTACAGCTGCATCATCACCTCACGGCTCTTAAATTCAATCCCTCTGTTAATGAACGCGAGCACACCATAGGCCTTCTTCACAGCTCTATCCACTTGAGTGGCAACTTTCAAAGATGTATGAACATAGACCCCAAGATCTCTCTGCTCCTCCACATTGCCAAGAACTCTACCGTTAACCCTGTATTCCGCATTCATATTTGTCCTTCCAAAATGGACAACCTCACACTTTTCAGGGTTAAACTCCATCTGCCACTTCTCAGCCCAGCTCTGCATCCTATCTATGTCTCTTTGCAGCCGACAACAGCCCTCCTTACTATCCACAACTCCACCAATCTTCCTATCGTCTGCAAATTTACTGACCCACCCTTCAACTCCCTCATCCAAGTCATTAATGAAAATCACAAACAGCAGAGGACCCAGAACTGATCCCTGCGGTACGCCACTGGTAACTGGGATCCAGGCTGAATATTTGCCATCCACCACCACTCTCTGACTTCTATCGGTTAGCCAGTTCGTTATCCAACTGGCCAAATTTCCCACTATCCCATGCCTCCTTGCTTTCTGCATAAGCCTACCATGGGGAACCTTATCAAATGCCTTACTAAAATCCATGTACACTACATCCACTGCTTTACCTTCATCCACATGCTTGGTCACCTCCTCAAAGAATTCAATAAGACTTGTAAGGCAAGACCTACCCCTCACAAATCCGTGCTGACTATCCCTAATCAAGCAGTGTCTTTCCAGATGCTCAGAAATCCTATCCTTCAGTACCCTTTCCATTACTTTGCCTACCACCGAAGTAAGACTAACTGGCCTGTAATTCCCAGGGTTATCCCTAGTCCCTTTTTTGAACAGGGGCACGACATTCGCCACTCTCCAATCCCCTGGTACCACCCCTATTGACAGTGAGGACGAAAAGATCATTGCCAACGGCTCTGCAATTTCATCTCTTGCTTCCCATAGAATCCTTGGATATATCCCGTCAGGCCCGGGGGACTTGTCTATCCTCAGGTTTTTCAAAATGCCCAACACATCTTCCTTCCTAACAAGTATTTCCTCGAGCTTACCAATCTGTTTCACACTGTCCTCTCCAACAATATCGCCCCTCTCATTTGTAAATACAGAAGAAAATACTCGTTCAAGACCTCTCCTATCTCTTCAGACTCAATACACAATCTCCCGCTACTGTCCTTTATCGGACCTACCCTCGCTCTAGTCATTCCCATATTTCTCACATATGTGTAAAAGGCCTTGGGGTTTTCCTTGATCCTACCCGCCAAAGATTGTTCATGCCCTCTCTTAGCTCTCCTAATCCCTTTCTTCAGTTCCCTCCTGGCTATCTTGCATCCCTCCAATGCCCTGTCTGAACCTTGTTTCCTCAGCCTTACATAAGTCTCCTTTTTCCTCTTAACAAGACATTCAACCTCTCTTGTCAACCATGGTTCCCTCACTCGACCATCTGCCTGACAGGGACAAACATATCAAGGACACGTAGCACCTGTTCCTTGAACAAGTTCCACATTTCACTTGTGTCCTTCCCTGCCAGCCTATGTTCCCAACTTATGCACTTCAATTCTTGTCTGACAACATCATATTTACCCTTCCCCCAATTGTAAACCTTGCCCTGTTGCACGTACCTATCCCTCTCCATTACTAAAGTGAAAGTCACAGAATTGTGGTCACTATCTCCAAAATGCTCCCCCACTAACAAATCTATCACTTGCCCTGGTTCATTACCCAGTACTAAATCCGATATTGCCCCTCCTCTGGTCGGACAATCTACATACTGTGTTAGAAAAGCTTCCTGGACACACTGCACAAACACCACCCCATCCAAACTATTTGATCTAAAGAGTTTCCACTCAATATTTGGGAAGTTAAAGTCGCCCATGACTACTACCCTATGACTTCTGCACCTTTCCAAAATCTGTTTCCCAATCTGTTCCTCCACATCTCTGCTCCTATTGGGGGGCCTATAGAAAACTCCTAACAAGGTGACTGCTCCTTTCCTATTTCTGACTTCAACCCATACTACCTCAGTAGGCAGATACTCCTCGAACTGCCTTTCTGCAGCTGTTATACTGTCTCTAATTAACAATGCTACCCTCCCACCTCTTTTACCACCCTCCCTAATCTTATTGAAACATCTATAACCAGGGACCTCCAACAACCATTTCTGCCCCTCTTCTATCCAAGTTTCCGTGATGGCCACCACATCGTAGTCCCAAGTACCGATCCATGCCTTAAGTTCACCCACCTTATTCCTGATGCTTCTTGCGTTGAAGTATACACACTTCAACCCATCTCCGTGCCTGCAAGTACTCTCCTTTGTCAGTGTTCCCTTCCCCACTGCCTCATTACACGCTTTGGCATCCTGAATATCGGCTACCTTAGTTGCTGGACTACAAATCCGGTTCCCATTCCCCTGCCAAATTAGTTTAAACCCTCCCGAAGAGTACTAGAAAACCTCCCTCCCAGGATATTGGTGCCCCTCTGGTTCAGATGCAACCCGTCCTGCTTGTACAGGTCCCACCTTCCCCAGAATGCGCTCCAATTATCCAAATACCTGAAGCCCTCCCTCCTACACCATTCCTGCAGCCACGTGTTCAACTGCACTCTCTCCCTATTCCTAGCCTCCAACAAACCAGAGATGACAACTCTGTCTGTCCTGGCTTTTAACTTCCAGCCTAACTCCCTAAACTTGTTTATTACCTCCACACCCCTTTTCCTACCTATGTCGTTGGTACCAATGTGCACCACGACTTCTGGCTGCTCACCCTCCCCCTTAAGGATCCTGAAGACACGATCCGAGACATCCCTGGCCCTGGCACCCGGGAGGCAACATACCTTCCGGGAGTCTCGCTCGCGACCACAGAATCTCCTATCTATTCCCCTAACCATTGAATCTCCTACAACTATTGCTTTTCTATTCTCCCCCCTTCCCTTCTGAGCCCCAGAGCCAGACTCAGTGCCAGAGACCTGGCCGCTAGGGCCTTCCCCCGGTAGGTCATCCCCCCCAACAGCATCCAAAACGGTATACTTGTTTTGAAGGGGAACGGCCACGAGGGATCCCTGCACTGTCTGCCTGTTTGTTTTTTTCCCCCTGACTGTAACCCAGCTATTCTTGTCCTGTACCTTGGGTGTGGTTACCTCCCTGTAACTCTTCTCAATCACCCCCTCTGCCTCCCGGATGATCCGAAGTTCATCCAGCTTCAGCTCCAGTTCCCTAACACGGTCTTTGAGGAGCTGAAGTTGGGTGCACTTCCCGCAGGTATAGTCAGCGGGGACACCAGTGGTATCCCTCACCACCCACATCCTACAGGAGGAGCATGCAACTGGCCTAGCCTCCATCCCCTCTTACCTTACAGAATATAGCTGCCGTGTGGACTAACTAGATCTCCGCCCTCCGACTCTGCTCCCAGTCAGCTACACTTTCTGTAAACTCCTGGCTCTCTTCGCACTCTTTGCAGAAATGTCGGAAACAAAATGAAAGGAGCACCTTACTCCCTCCTCACCTAACTCCCTCGGTCACCAAACTCTTACTATAGCACTCAAAAAGCACCAAATTCAGCACTCCCTCGGTCACCAAACTCTTACTTATAGCACTCAAAAAGCACCAAATTCAGCACACAGTGCAAACAAAGTCTGCACTGTAGGCGGATCACTTTTATACTGTGAATCTAGCCTCTGAAAACTGGCCTAATCCAATTAACTAATTAACAAGCTCCAGCTGCAAGTGCCTACAAGTAGAAGCCTGTTTAAAGCTGATTGAAAATTCACCTTCTTCTCAACCAAACAGCAACTTTTAAGTTAATTAACTAAATAAAAGAAAGACTAAACTTTAGATAAAAATGAAGCCTTATACTCCCTCGGTCACCAAACTCTTACTATAGCACTCAAAAAGCACCAAATTCAGCACTCAGTGCAAAAAAGTAAGTGATAAATTGCAGGGAGAGAGGGTGGTACTGGTCAATGTGTATGCCCCGAACTGGGACGATGCGGGTTTTATGCGGCGCATGTTGGGTCGGATCCCAGACTTGGAAGTGGGGGGCCTGATAATGGGGGGAGACTTTAACACGGTGCTGGATCCGGCACTGGGTCGCTCCAGGTCTAGGACGGTTAGGAAGCCGGCGGCGGCTAGAGTGTTGAGGGGATTTATGGACCAGATGGGAGGGGTGGACCCTTGAAGATTTGCAAGGCCGGGGGGCTAGTGAATTTTCATTCTTCTCACATGTCCATAAGGCTTATTCCCGGATCAACTTTTTTATTTTGAGCAGGGCGCTGATAGCGAGAGTAGAGCATACCGAGTACTCGGCGATAGCCATTTCGGACCATGCCCCGCATTGGGTGGACTTAGAGCAGGGGGAGGAGAGGGACCAGCGCCCGTTGTGGCGCTTGGAGGTGGGGCTGTTGGCGGACGAGGAAGTGAGTGAGTGTGTCCGAGGAAGCATGGAGAGGTACCTGGAGGCCAACGATAACGGGGAGGTCCGAGTGGGGATGGTATGGGAGGCGCTGACGGCGGTGGTTAGGGGACAGCTGATCTCCATAAGGGACCACAGGGAGAGGAGGGAACAGAGGGAGAGGCTGGTGGGGGAGATGGTGAGGGCAGACAGGAGGTATGCGGAGGTGCCAGAGGAAGGACTGTTGAGGAAAAGGCTTGGCCTCCAGGCCGAATTTGACCTGGTGACCACCAGGAAGGTGGAGGTGCAGTGGAGGAAGGCCCAGGGGGCGATTTACGAGTATGGGGAAAAGGCAAGCCGGATGCTGGCGCATCAGCTTCGGAAGCGGGACGCAGCTAGGGAGATCGGGGGAGTTAAGGACAGGGGAGGGAGTGTGGTGCGGAGTGGGGTTGGCATCAATGGGGCCTCCAGGGACTTTTATGAGGAATTGTATCGGTCCGAGCCCCCACTGAAGGAGGAAAGGATGGGCCGCTTGCTGGAGCAATTGAGGTTTCCGAAGGTGGAAGAGGGACTGGTGGCGGGATTCGGAGCCCCGATTAGGCTGGAGGAGCTGACCAAAGGGATAGGGAGCATGCAGGCAGGGAAGGCACCGGGGCCGGACGGATTCCCGGTCGAATTCTATAAAATATATATATGGACCTGTTGGGCCCTTTGCTAGTTAGGACCTTCAATGAGGCAAGGGAGGTGGGGCTTTGCCCCCGACGATGTCCCGGGCACTGATATCCTTGATCCTGAAGCGGGACAAGGATCCCCTGCAGTGTGGGTCTTACAGGCCGATTTTGTTGCTAAACGTCGATGCCAAGGTGCTGGCGAAGGTCTTAGCCACGAGGATTGAGGATTGTGTGCCGCAGGTCATCCACTAAGACCAGACGGGGTTCGTGAAGGGGAGGCAGTTGAACGCGAATGTGCGGAGGCTTCTGAACGTTATCATGATGCCGGCGAGGGAGGAGGAGGCGGAGATAGTGGTGGCGATGGACGCTGAGAAAGCCTTCGATAGGGTAGAGTGGGGGTACCTGTGGGAGGTGCTGAAGAGGTTTGGGTTTGGGGAGGGGTTTGTCAGGTGGGTTAGGCTGTTGTATGAGGTCCCGATGGCAAGTGTGGCCACGAACAGGAGGAGGTCTGAGTACTTTCGGTTGCACCGAGGGACGAGGCAGGGGGGTCCCCTTTCCCCCTGCTCTTCGCACTGGCGATTGAACCCCTGGCTATGGAACTGAGGGAGTCGAGGAACTGGAGGGGGTTGGTGCGGGGTGGGGAGGAGCATAGGGTGTCGCTCTATGCGGTCGACTTGCTGCTATATGTGGCGAACCCGGTGGGGGAATGCCGGAGATAATGAGGATCCTCAGGGAATTCGGGGATTTCTCAGGGTACAAGCTCAACATGGGGAAGAGCGAGCTGTTCGTGGTTCACCCAGGGGATCAGGAGAGGGGGATTGGCGAGCTCCCACTAAAAAGGGGCGGAGAGGAGCTTCAGGTATTTGGGGGTCCAGGTGGCCAGGAGCTGGGGGGCCCTGCATAGGCTTAATTTCACAAGGCTGGTGGAGCAAATGGAGAAGGAGTTCAAGAGGTGGGACGTGTTGCCTTGGCGGGTAGGGTGCAGTCAATCAAAATGACGGTGCTCCCAAGGCTTTCGTTCCTGTTCCAGTGCCTCCCCGTGTTTATCCCGAAGGCCTTTTTTAGGCGGGTCAACAGGAGTATAATGGGGTTTGTGTGGGCACGGGGGACTCAGAGGGTGAGAAGGGTGTTCCTGGAGCGCTGCCCAACCTCTGTGGGTACAACTGGGCCGCCAATGCAATGATGGTGCGCAAGTGGGTGATGGAGGGGGAGGGGGCTGCATGGAAGAGGCTGGAGACGGCGTCTTGTGTGGGTACGAGTCTGGGGGCGCTGGCAACGGCGCCGCCTGCCGTCCCCCAATACGGGGGAACCACCCGTTCTTCCCAGGGAGAACAGATGGAGGGTTTTCGGGGTGGCACAGGGCAGGGATATGAAGGTTGGGAGACCTGTTTGTGGACGGGAAGTTCGCGAGCCTGGGTGAGCTGGAGGAGAAGTACGGGCTCCCCCCGGGGAACACCTTCCGGTACTTACAGGTAAGGGTGTTTGCCAGGCGGCAGGTGGTGGAATTCCCGCGGCTACGGCCACACACAGTACAGGACAGGGTGCTCTCGGGGGGGGACGGGGGGGGGGGGGGACGGAGTGGGGAAGATCTTGGAAACTTACCAGGTGATGCAGGAGGAGGAGGCGGCCTCGGTGGTGGAGATGAAAGGTAAGTGGGAGGAGGAGTTGGGAGAGATTGAGGAAGGGACGTGGGCAGATGCCCTAGGGAGGGTGAACTCTTCCTCATCGTGCGCGAGGCTCAGCCTCATACAGTTTAAGGTGCTGCACAGGGCACACATGACCGGGACAAGGATGAGCCGGTTCTTTGGGGGCGAGGGCAGGTGTGTTAGGTGCTCAGGGAGCCCAGTAAATCACACCCATATGTTCTGGGCATGCCCAGCGCTGGAGGAATTTTGGAAGGGCGTAGCGAGGACGGTGTCGAGTGAGGTAGGATCCAGGGACAAACCGGGCTGGGGGCTCGCAATATTTGGGGTGGCAGAGGAGCCGGGAGTGTAGGAGGCGAAAGAGGCCGATATTCTGGCCTTTGCGTCCCTGGTAGCCCGGCGGAGGATTCTTCTTCAGTGGAAGGATGCGAGGCACCCAAGCGTGGAATCCTGGATCAACTATATGGCGGGGTTTATTAAGTTGAAGAGGGTGAAATTCGCCTTGAGAGGGTCGGTACAAGGGTTCTTTAGGCGGTGGAAACCGTTCTTAGACTTCCTGGCAGAACGGTAGACATTGATCAATGGCAGCAGCAACTCGGGGTGGGGGGGGGGGGGGGTTACTTTATTTTTGTTTTTGTTATTTACACTGGGGGGTCTGAGGGGGTGTATATATCTGTTGTGTGGAGTCAGGGTGTTAATGTTAATTTATTATTTATGTACAGGGGGGAGGGGGGTATGGAGGGTTTCTTTTTCTGGACTGTGTTTTGTACTTAACCCTGTTGGGTTCCTTTTTCATTTTGCTATTGATATTTTATGAAAACCTTAATAAAAATTATTTTTTTAAAAAAAGTCTAGATCCAGATTAGGCCACCAAACGTACGACCTGGCAAAACTTTTCTTTCTGGAAGCACCTGAATGAGCCTCATGAATTTCATCCTTGAATTGTGAATGAGGGAGAAGGACTGACCACTCTCGACTCCCACAGTATGCCCACTTAACTCATCTCTAAGCTTCACATAAGTTTCAACTCATCATCTTCTACGATAGTTGGCCAACCTGGCATCAGAAATCTTTTAATTTGCAACAGAATAAAATCTCTGTTCACCCACTGCTTAATCTGCTTTGCACTTACTGGAAAAAGTGCAAGTCTCTCGACTATGAAAATAGTCTCAGGAGGACACAATACCTTGGATAGTAAACCTGGTAAAGGGAGTCGACTCAACAAGTCCGCATTTGCGTTGCCTTCCTCTGCTGTACTAATAAGCTGAAAATATAAGTGCCCAGTGCTGTATTCTTGCTGAGGCCATGGGAGGAATACATTTCAACTCATTGAAAAGGCTCATCAACTGCTTGTTGTTGCTCTTTTTAACCTTAGTCTATTTGCTCTGATTACGTCACCTTTGCTCATGAGTCGCCAGGTATCTTTATGATACCGCCACGTGGTTCAAGTTCAGGTTATGATTAATAATACAGCACACCGCTTAGTAAGGATTAAACCAACGGTCGTTTATTATATACAACAAGCAATATTAATACCCTAATACTACTTTCTATATAATAAACCTATCACCACTGGCCAATACTTAACTTAGGAAGAGCCCACCAGGTCAGGGAAACGAATGACTTGTCCAATCAGATCTGGCCCGCGGGATTCAAACAGCTGCTACAGGTCGGTGGCTAGGTGTCTCTACCGGATAGCGATCGCTGGATTCAAACTTACTGTTGCCGGTTGCTGTTCTTGCGAAGGTCTCGAGCAAGCGAAGAGGAGAGAGAGAGAGATCTGAACTTGGACCCCCACTTTTATAGGGCCCAGGGGCTTCCCGCCTCCCGGGGCTGCCCTTGACCCTGAGTCCCAAGTGATTGGATCTGTCCCCAATCTCTGGGGTCGATGGGTCCAATGGTGAGGCGATTCCTCGATCGGGGGGTGGTCGCTCACCTGTCTTTGTTTCGGCCACTGCAGGCGCCGACAGGTCTGGCCCGGTATTCAATTGCTAATATGTTGCAATTGTTCCTGGGGATAGCCGATTTAACTGCAGATGTCTGAATAGATGGGCTGCAAACAGTCCTGAATGCATCTGCGAATACCTGGGTTGATGGGCTGTTGATAGCCCTGAGTATTGATCTGGGCTACCTTCCCAGAGCCGAATATGCAAAACTGTCTGCAGCTGCCTGCTTGTGTCTTCTTGGCTGCTTTTCCCAGCAGTCTTTCGGGTTAGCCGTTTTAAACTGGGTTTTGGCCAAATTAATCGGAACGCAGCCATTTTACATGGCTACATTGTGGTCAGTACATATGGTGGATCGTAGTGGTACTGATGGAATCTTTTCACTGCAAAAATGATAGCTAGACCCTCTTTGTCCAACTGTGAATAGACCTTTTCAGCCTTTCTCACCATCCTAAATGCAAAACCGATGGGTTTCTCAGATTGGTCCTCCATTAAATGAGAAAGTACCGTCCTCACACCATAGGGTGAGGCATTGCTCAACAGGATCCTCTGGATCAAAATGGACTAGCAGACTCACCAATTGCAGCAGGGCCTTCACATCCTTGAAAGCCTTCTTCTGTACAGACTCACACCTCCATTTGGTTTCTTTGTGCAGATGCAGGGGAGCCAACACCAGAGACAGGTCTGACAAAAATCTTCCATAATAGATTATCAAACCTACAAATGACCAGAGTTCAGCCACATTCCTGGGCTTCAGAGCTTCCTTAATAGCTCAAATTTCCCCTCCCCAGGAGATAAGCCTTGTGTAGTGTTTCTGTGGCCTAGGTACTCTGCCTGGGTGCCTGGAAAATGTGCTTGCTCCTCTTCAGACACAGACCCGTCTCTGAAACCCTTTTTTAAAACTTGATCCAGATTGCTGAGGTGCTCCTCCCCAAGTCCTCCATGTAATTAAGATGTCATCTAAGTATGCTGCAGCCTCAGGAACGCCATGCACCAGGTTGTCCATCGTCCTTCGAAAGATTGCTGGACTGGAGGATACGCCAAAAGACAAATGATTGTACTTTATGAGTTTTGATGGTCACGTACTGCTTTAATCTTCCTCTCGCAAGTTGTTGATATGCCTGGTCCAGTTTTGAAAACAGAGTTGCGAACAATTCTTCCACCCTAGGTAATAGATAAGCATCTAACTTGGAAACCTGGTTAATGGTGAGCTTGTAGTCGGCACATTTTTAAGGACAGGAACAATTGGAGCTGCCCAAGGGGAAAGCTGAATAGGCTCAATGATTCCAAGCCTTTGCAACTGTTCCAACCTTTCATCCACTTTCCTTGTCATGGCATAGGGCACTGTCCTGGGCTTCAAAAAGCGAGGAGCAGCCTGAGAATCTATGTACAACTTCATGTAGTAGCACACAATGTACCCAGCTCATCCTTGAATACATTGGATACTTCTTCACAACATCCTCAGCCACTCTCGTGTTCTTGATCTCACCCCACTTCAATGGAGTTTTACTGACCAGTCACGCCCTAGCAAATGTAGCCCCTTCCCTTTGACCACAAGGAGGCATGTCCTTGTTTCTTGACCATTATATGCAATATGGACTTCCAATGCCCGAGCAAAGGTACATCTGCTGGAGTAAGGGCTGACACTCGGTTAGTCTCTCGTTAACTTGTAGGTCTCTTCACTAATTATGGATGCGAGGCTTCTGTGTCCACCTCCATCTTGATTTTTTTTTACCATCAACTACCATGGTAATAGAAATAGGCTCAGCTCATGCCTCATTCACATTAAACATGCCACAAACTTGCTCTTCTCCATACTCTGAGTTGTCTAAATGATGCACAGCTGATTGAGACTTCTTCAAATTTAAGTTTTCTTGGCTAGGCCTTCGCCTCACTCTTCACAACTTTGCATTTCTTTGCTAAATGCCCCTTCTTGTTGCGCCCCTAAATTTGGAATGATTCACATATTGTGGCCCACCACACCTAAACATTTCATTGCTTTCACCTTTTTGCTTGTAACCTCTTCCGAATCAACATTAGCCTTCTGAATATCTTTAGCATTACTGGCAGCCATTTCCATGCCCTGCAAAATTTCTAGAGCTTTCTTAAAAGTCAGTGTGGTTTCACCCAAGATCTGACGTTGAATGCTGTCCTCATTAATGCCATGGACCAGCCTATCTCTGAGCATATCTTCTAAAACTGCTCCGAAATCAGTGTTTTGAAAGTTGGCATAATTCTGCCAAAATTAGCTACCGATTTGACTTGCTTTTGTAAATGGCTATCAAATTTTAATCTTTGCACAATCATCAAGGATTTTGTGTTATGCTGATTCTGGACCAGAGCAACTAAATATCTCCTGGCTTCCATGGTGTGATCAGATTCCTCAGGAGAATCAAGGGTTGCTTTTTTTCTTTATTTGTGCTTGGGATGTGGGCGTCGCAGGCAAGGCCAGCATTTATTGCCCGTCCATAATTGCCCTCAAACTGAGTGGCCTTTTAAGAGTCAACCACATTGCTGTGGATCTGGAGTCACATGCAGGCCAGACCAGGTAAGGGTGGCAGATTTCCCTCCCTAAAGGACATTAACAAACCAGATGGGTTTTTACGACAATCGACAATGGTTTCATTGTCATCATTAGATTTTTTTAAATTCCAGATTTTGTTTTTATTGAATTCAAATTTCACCATCTGCCCTGGTGGAATTCAAACCCAGATATCCAGGGCCCCGAACATGGCCATGGTGCTGCTAACCTAAAATTCCACTGATTAAACCACGAAGTGAACTAGTACTCACCGAATGCACCCTTGTGTTGCCACAGTGAACATTGCAAAACTTTGTGTTATTTTCTTGCAATTTTCTCGTCGCCAAAAAGATGTGGTAGCTTGACAGCACAAAGCAGGTAGTCCAATGTGTTGTTTAAAAGAAGGAACTTCTTTATATAAATAAATAATGAAGTTTGACAATAACAGTAACTCATCAGAACAGGAGTAACAGCAATAACTATGAAAACAGGAGCACTAGGTCTTGCCTACAGGTCATCCACAAAAGACTGAAAAAGTCCACCAAAACCTGCACATGCTCAAAGCCCTCAGCAGAAATAATTACATAAGAGAAAGGCGTATAAGAACACTCTGTACTCAAGATGACATTCTGTAACAGGTATACGGAAACATAAGCAATTTTGTTTTACCGTCAATAAGTGAAAATAACTGCAAATAGGTCACACAACTTAATTGAAAAAAAGGTTGACATGGTTAGAACTGAACTGTCTTTTCAAACAGATCTGAGCTATATTTCCAAAACAGTGATGCAACTACAAAAGCCAGACTCTGGCCAAAGCTGGAATGATCATTGCCGAGCTCTATTGAACATTACTTCCTAGAAAATAATATACCTTTTAAACAATGCATACATTCTTAGATTGGGATTTATTAAAATCAAGCATTTCATTTTGCCAAAAAGGTTGCGCAAATAGACGTTTATGAGAGGGGTGTTTGAAGTTCCTGCCTTTCTAATATTCAACCAGCGTATTTTGTTGGTTATACGGTATTCATGAGATTAAAGAACACAAGACTGACACTCTTAATACAGGTATGATGGATTGAATGGCCTCCTCCTTTGCTATGTCATTCTATAATTATCACATTGTTAAATTGATGGGATCGGTATTTGCTTGATGGAGGTATTATCATACTCCTGCACAAAATCTGGTATTTTTGCCAAATGGTGATGCGTGGCAATATGTGATTTGGCAAATTCGCAGGTAGGGTTCACTGGCTGAAAACTGCTTGGAGTGCTTGCTTCCTGGGAAGGACTGCTGTTGTAAATGCTGTAGTAAGGCTCAATCCTTGTGTTGATGGGTGTTGAGTTACTGTGTCCATAATGCTGCTGGCCAATTGACATTTTGGGATTTAACATACTGTCTGCCGAGTGACTGGGTCCACAAGCCTGGTCCACCAACTTCCGCTGTGGTTTCGGCGAGAGCATATAAGCTGAATTTGTTTCGTGATGTGATGATTTGTTTCTGTTCATATTGAGGCTCCCTTTGCCTACTGCTCGTAGCCGAGTCTTATGCTTACAACACAAGCAGCCCAGAGCCAGGTACTGCGTACACCAGAGAATTCGTTTCCTGAGCCCAGCACTGTTGCGCGAGTATATAAATGGATTTAGACCTGATTTAAAGAATATTAATGTGAACCCACACAGCTTAAGCTGATTTAAAATAAAACTGCTCCGCGGCGTCAAAACATCTTGTATGAGAGAGATTCCCAATGGCAGACAGCAAATGAATACTGAAAGTACAATGACAACACATGTCACCACAGCCTTTGAATCTTTTGTGCCAGAAAGGTTCACTGAAGACACAAGTTGCAACCTACTTGCAGATTTCTGGACATGGGTAAGTGTTTTGCTGTAGGCATGTGTTTGCACATGCTGCAGTTTGTTGTAATTCTGATTTCTGTAAAGGGGCTGAGGCTGTATACCATCAATCCCTGTGCTCACGATGGCCTTGGGTCTTGATGTGTCAACTGTAATGATTGTACATTTCCTCATTTGTGCATTTTTCTTCAGTGCGTGGGCTATCATCACATAGGAGACAGACACAATGGCCACACAAAATGCAAAATCTATAACATAGAGATACAGTATAACGTTACCATCTCCGTCAATGCATCCAAAGAGGGGGACACATACTCTGGATCTCACCGGATGTGTCCTGAGTGTAGCCAAAGTAGCTAGGGTAAAGCTTATGGTCCACAGACTGATGGTTAGGATAAGAGTACAGGGGAAAGAAGCTGTCCTGTTTGGTTGCTGTCCCAGCACCATCCGCAGGCGATGTAGTGCTATCACTGCCACAGATTTGAGGGACATTATTATGAGTGCGGCGCTGGTGAGGTGAAAGGTGAAGCAGAATGCCTCAGAGACGTTGCTGTCTGAATCAAAATATAAAATGAAAGCAAACATGGGTGTTGTTACACAACAGAGGAATAGATCGCAAAAGGAAAGGTTCAGGATCATAAAGTCAAAGTTAGTCCGGAATTTCCTAAATGCTGGATCAAAGAATGACAAGAAGACAATTAGGTTGCCGTATGTTCCCAAGCAGAATATAAGTACCAACAGGAGGGAGCATGTGACAAGAGTGGCTGTGTGGATGAGTTTCTGGAAATCTGCCACCGTTGCGTTACCAGTGATCCACGCAGCCGAGGTGTTGATTGAATTTGGAAAGCTCTGGTCTGTGGAAGGCGAGGTTCTTTGTGTCAAGTTCATCTTTCAAAATGTCAGTTTGGAGAAGCAGCTCTGAAAACACCAAGTGGAAACAGGATGGTTGGTTATTCATCAAATAGCGTCTGTGCTCCCTGTGACACCTGCATGCTATCATAGTTCACAGGCTGGAAACATTGAAGCAATGGCCCCTAACTGCCTCAGAATGGCAATCTCCAGGGCAGCACGGTGGCACAGTGGTTAGCACTGTTGCCTCACGATGCCGAGGACCCGGGTTCAAACGCGGCTCTGGGTCACAGTCCGTGTGAAGTTTGCACATTCTCCCCGTGAATTGGGTACTCTAAATTTATTTTAAAAAAAGAATGGCAATCTCCTGCGGATTACTACTCTTGATGGATTTATCCATGTTGATATTCCAAAGCCCCTGGCTTGCCCAGCCTTCCCCAGTCAGGCTGGGAGGGAGAGGAGCAGCGAAGCGCTCCCCGAGCTGCATCATTGTGGAGTAACTGGGGTAAAGGGAAGAAAGCAGCAGACCCTATTTACAGCAGCTGCTGTAAAGGTGTTTAATGGGACAATTTAAAGGGAGAAGATAAGTTTCAAAGTTAAGTGGGTCCACCAGAGGGGGATCAGATCAGACTGTGGTGAGGGGGTGGGGGGGTTGTCGAGTCATAGCAGGGGGGTGGTCAGACCAAGGAGGGTTGGGGGGGGGGGGTTCGTGTTGGGACAGGATCAGGATGGTTGAGAGGTGTGGCCAGATTAAGGGGGGGTTGGGGAAAGTGGAGATGCTGCAGTGGGTTCCCTTGGTGGGGGGGGGGGGGGTGGGGAGAGGTACTGGATCACATCAGAGTGGAGAGGGGCCTCAAGTTGGGCGGAGGTTAGGTCAGACTGTGGGGAGTGTTGAACAAGGGTGTGTGGGTGGTTCATTCTTGGGGGGGGGGTCAGTTCAGGAGGGGTAGGGGGTCATGTTGGATCAGGATGGTTGGAGTTGTGGTCAGATGGAGGGGGTAGGTGTGGAGATGCTGTAGTGGATCCCCTGGGGGGGGGGGGGGGTGCGGTCTGGTGCAAGGCTGGGTCTGGGTTTCCTAAATACTTACTCAGGAATTAGCAGTGATTATTTTCCCCTCTCTTTCAGAGTAACTATCAGGTTAAAACTGACAGGACCACCTGATGTTAACTATTTAAATCGCCTGTGTCAGATGGTTCCGAGTCCAGTGCAATTGTCCAGAGGAAGTTGGCACATCTGGGCAATTGCTGGGCAAACCCTTACGTGAGAACTTCCTAGAGGAATTCCACAGCGCTAAATTCCCCTAAATGTCACTCTGGGGAACCAGGAAGTTAATTCTCGCAGCTTCCTGACATTTTACACCGAGATGTGTGGTCGGCGCAGTCGGTACAAGAGGAAGAAAGGATGCAGTCACCTACCTCGTGGCCCTGACCAGCTGTCTGTGGCCGCACTGAGAGTGCCGCCTCCAGCAGCCAAACTGCGGCTGCAGCCTCCGCAGCGCTGCAGCGAGATGATCAGCAAGAGCATAGGGCGCCCACTGCAAAACGGCGGGGCCGGTTCCCAGGCAACTCGGCAAAGTTTGAATGCTGCCAGGAAAAGCGGGTCCATTCGGGGGTCGGCAGTGACTCGCTCGGGTGGGGTGCGCGTCTTCAACCTGTTGTTAATTCCTGCAATCACTCCAGGAATCTGCTGACAGGCTCGGTTTCCAGTCCTGCAAAAACAGCAGCCCCGGCAGTGCGGCCGGGCTTTGGGGAGAGGGAGAGTGCTGGAGCTCAGAGGGAGGGAGGGAGCTCCCTCCAGCGCACTGCGCCAAGCTCCCGCTGCCCGCCAGCCCCGCCAGCCGGCAGCAGAGCTCCACCAGGTGACCAGGGTGGACACACTGTGCAGCACGAAGCCGGCCAATATCATTAATATTCACATCGCCTTCAGCAACTGTAAAGCTGAGGCTTCAAAAGCGCGCCAGTGTGTATAGCGGCAAGAGGCAGGACTGTAATCATTAATATTCTGAATCCATTTCGAAAGGATGACAAAATAAAACCACCACCACCAAGAAACACAAGGGGTCCAAAGAGCATTATTTGTACCGATATAATTTAGATCAGACAAAATATGAAGTACTCATGCATGAACTCAGACAGTTCGGGACAGTATTTTTTCTCCGTCTTACTGATTTTCCCCTTCTGGAAGAGGTTAGGTGCAGAACTTGTGAAATCTGCTAAAATGAAGCAATTAATTGTCATTTTGCAGCAGTGGGAGGTTTAAAATTATTTAGTTCCGAAGTAATTCAATCAAGTCACTCATGCATGCGCGTTACAACGGTAGCTGACAGCAAATTCAACGTTCCCGGGCTATCATAAACATACGGTATGGACCAAGTGGTATAAATGGTGAGACTTACAGCTGAGGCACTATGTGTAATTTTGGTCTTCCCATTTCATAAAGGATAGTCTTCTTGTTCTCTCTCCCTACTGATGCTGTCAGACCTGCTGAGTTTTCCCAGCATTCTCTATTTGTTTCATTCCAGCGTCCGCAAATTGTGCTTATTTTATATTTCGTTCTTTGTTGGTGAGAATATAGTCCTGGATAAAAGATTGACTACCTTGGCATTTGAGGATGCGATCATCTCTCATTCTTCTAACTCTAGATATTGCAGGCCCAGTTTCTTCAATGACTCCTCATATAACAATCCTGCCATCCCAGGGATTAGCCTCTTGACCCTCTATTGCAAGTAAGGAGACCAAAACTGTGCAAAACACTCCAGGTGCTGTCTTACCAAGGCTCTTTACAATTCCAGCAAGTTTTCTTTGCTCTTGGCCTTCATTACAAGGGAATTTAAGTACAACATACCATTTGCCTTCCTATTGGTTGCTGCACCTGCATGTTAGCCTTTCGTGACTCAATGAACAATGACCTCCAAGTCCCCTTGAACATCAACACTTTCCAACTTCTCACTATTTAAGAAATACTCTATCTTTCCATTTATTCTCCACCAAAGTGGATAACTTCACATTATGTTCAATCTGCCATGTTCTTGCCTATTCATTTGCCCTGTCCAAGTTCCCTTGAAGATTTGCATCAAAGAACAAAGAAAAGTACAGCACACGAACAGGCCCTTCGGCCCTCCAAGCCTGCGCCGACCATGCTGCCCGTCTAAACTAAAATCTTCTACACTTCCGGGGTCCGTATCGCTCTATTCCCATCCTATTCATGTATTTGTCAAGATGCCCCTTAAACGTCACTATCGTCCCTGCTTCCACCACCTCCTCCGGCAGCGAGTTTCAGGCACCCACTACCTTCTGTGTAAAAAAAACTTGCCTCGCACATCTCCTATAAACCTTGCCCCTCGCACCTTAAACCTATGCCCCCTAGTAATTGACCCCTCTACCCTGGGAAAAAGTCTCTGACTATCCACTCGGTCTATGCCCCTCATAATTTTGTAGACCTCTATCAGGTCGCCCCTCAACCTTCTTCATTCCATTGAGAACAAACCAAGTTTATTCAATCTCTCCTCAAAGCTAATGCCCTCCATACCAGGCAACATCCTGGTAAATCTCTTCTGCGCCCTCTCTAAAGCCTCCACATCCTTCTGGTAGTGTGGCGACCAGAATTGAACACTATACTCCAAGTGTGGTCTAACTAAGGTTCTATACAGCTGCAACATGACTTGCCAATATTTATACTCAATGCCCTGGCCAATGAAGGCAAGCATGCCGTATGCATTCTTGACTACCTTCTCCACCTGTGTTGCCCCTTTCAGTGACCTGTGAACCTGTACACCAAGATCTCTCGGACTGTCAATACTCTTGAGGGTTCTACCATTCACTGTATATTCCCTACCTGTATTAGACCTTCCAAAATGTATCACCTCACATTTGTCTGAATAAAAACTCCATCTGCCTTCTCGCCGCCCAAGTCTCCAAACGATCCAAATCCTGCTGTATCCTCTGACAGTCCTCATTGCTATCCACAATTCCACCAACCTTTGTGTCGTCCGCAAACTTACTAATCAGACCAGTTACATTTTCCTCCAAATCATTTATATATACTACAAACAGCAAAGGTCCCAGCACTGATCCCTGCGGAACACCACTAGTCACAGCCCACCAATCAGAAAAGCACCCTGCCATTGCTACTCTCTGCCTCTATGACCTAGCCAGTTCTGTATCCATCTTGCCAGCTCACCTCTGATCCTGTGTGACTTCACCTTTTGTATTAGTCTACCATGAGGGACCTTGTCAAAGGCCTTAATGAAGTCCATATAGACAATATCCACTGCCCTACCTGCATCAATCATATTTGTGACCTCCTCGAAAAACTCTATCAAGTTAGTGAGACACGACCTCCCCTTCACAAAACCATGCTGCCTCTCACTAATATGTCCATTTGCTTCCAAATGGGAGTAGATCCTGTCTCGAAGAATTCTCTCCAGTAATTTCCCTACCACTGACATAAGGCTCACCGGCCTGTAGTTCCCTGGATTATCCTTGCTACCCTTCTTAAACAAAGGAACAACATTGGCTATTCTTCAGTCCTCTGGGACATCACCTGAAGACATGAGGAACCAAAGATTTCTGTCAAGGACTCAGCAATTTCCTCTCTTGCCTCCTTCCGTATTCTAGGGTAGATTCCATCAGGCCCTGGGGACTTATCCACCGTAATATTTTTCCAAGACGCCCAACACCTCGTCTTTTTGGATCTCAATGTGACCCAGGCTATCTACACACCCTTCGCCAGATTCAATATCCACCAATTCCTTTTCTTTGGTGAATACTGATGCAGAGTATTCATTTAGTACCTCGCCCATTTCCTCTGGCTCCACACATAGATTCCCTCCCCTGTCCTTCAGTGGGCCAACCCTTTCCCTTGCTACTATCTTGCTTTTTATGTACGTGTAAAAAGCCTTGGGATTTTCCTTAACCCTATTTGCCAATGACTTTTCATGACCCCTTTTAGCTCTCCTGACTCCTTGCTTAAGTTCCCTCCTACTTCCCTTATATTCCACGCAGGCTTCGGCTGTTCCCAGCCTTCTAGCCCTGACAAATGCCTCCTTTTTCTTTTTAACGAGGCCTACAATATCCCTCGTTATCCAAGGATCGCGAAATTTGCCATATTTATCCTTCTTCCTCACAGGAACATGTCGGTCTTGAATTCCTTTCAACTGACATTTGAAAGCCTCCCACATGTCAGAAGTTGATTTACCCTCATACATCCGCCCCAATCTATGTTCTTCAGTTCCTGCCTGATATTGTTATAATTAGCCTTCCCCCAATTTAGCACATTCACCTGAGGACCACTCTTACCCTTGTCCACCAGCACTTTAAAACTTACTGAATTGTGGTCACTGCTCCTGAAATGCTCCCCTGCTGAAACTCCTACCACCTGGTCGGGCTCATTCCCCAATACCAGGTCCAGTACAGTCCCTTCCCTAGTTGGACTACCTACATATTGTTTTAAGAAGCCCTCCTGGATGCTCCTTACAAACTCTGCCCCATCTAAGCCCCTAGCACTAACTGAGTCCCAGTCAATATTGGGGAAGTTAAAGTCTCCCATCACCACAACCCTGTCGTTTTTACTCTTTTCCAAAATCTGTCTACCTATCTGCTCCTCTATCTCCCGCTGGCTGTTGGGAGGCCTGTAGTAAACCCCCAACATTGTGACTGCACCTTTCTTATTCCTGATCTCTACCCATATAGCCTCGCTGCCCTCTGAGGTGTCCTCCCGCAGTACAGCTGTGATATTCTCCCTAACCAGTAGCGCAACTCCTCCGTCCCTTTTACCTCCCCCTCTATCCTGCCTGAAACATCTAAATCCTGGAACGTTTAGAACATATAGAACATAGAACATAGAACAATACAGCGCAGTACAGGCCCTTCGTCCCACGATGTTGCACCGAAACAAAAGCCATCTAACATACAATATGCCATTATCATCCATATGTTTATCCAATAAACTTTTAAATGCCCTCAATGTTGGCGAGTTCACTACTGTAGCAGGTAGGGCATTCCACGGCCTCACTACTCTTTGCGTAAAGAACCTACCTCTGACCTCTGTCCTATATCTATTACCCCTCAGTTTAAAGTTATGTCCCCTCGTGCCAGCCATATCTATCCGTGGGAGAAGGCTCTCACTGTCCACCCTATCCAACCCCCTGATCATTTTGTATGCCTCTATTAAGTCTCCTCTTAACCTTCTTCTCTCCAACGAAAACAACCTCAAGTCCATCAGCCTTTCCTCATAAGATTTTCCCTCCATACCAGGCAACATCCTGGTAAATCTCCTCTGCACCCGCTCCAAAGCCTCCACGTCCTTCCTATAATGCGGTGACCAGAACTGTACGCAATACTCCAAATGCGGCCGTACCAGAGTTCTGTACAGCTGCAACATGACCTCCCAACTCCGGAACTCAATCCCTCTACCAATAAAGGCCAACACTCCATAGGCCTTCTTCACAACCCTATCAACCTGGGTGGCAACTTTCGGGGATCTATGTACATGGACACCTAGATCCCTCTGCTCATCCACACTTTCAAGAACTTTACCATTAGCCAAATATTCCGCATTCCTGTTATTCCTTCCAAAGTGAATCACCTCACACTTCTCTACATTAAACTCCATTTGCCACCTCTCAGCCCAGCTCTGCAGCTTATCTATATCCCTCTGTAACCTGCTACATCCTTCCACACTATCGACAACACCACCGACTTTAGTATCGTCTGCAAATTTACTCACCCACCCTTCTGCGCCTTCCTCTAGGTCATTGATAAAAATGACAAACAGCAACGGCCCCAGAACAGATCCTTGTGGTACTCCACTTGTGACTGTACTCCATTCTGAACATTTCCCATCAACCACCACCCTCTGTCTTCTTTCAGCTAGCCAATTTCTGATCCACATCTCTAAATCACCCTCAATCCCCAGCCTCCGTATTTTTTGCAATAGCCTACCGTGGGGAACCTTATCAAACGCAATGCCAATTGCCAACGCTGCCAACCCTGTCCTTCCCTCAACCAGGTCTCTGTAATGGCAACAACATCATAGTTCCAAGTACTAATCCAAGCTCTAAGTTCATCTGCCTTACCTGTTATACTTCTTGCATTAAAACATATTGCACTTCAGGCCACCAGTCCCGCTGTTTTCAGCAACATCTCCCTGTCTGCTCTTCCTCAGAGCCATAGTGGCCCTATTTCCTAGTTCTCCCTCAATTTTTTCACCTTCTGACCTATTGCTCCAATGCCCATCTCCCTGCCATACTAGTTTAAACCCTCCCGTGTGACACTAGCAAACCTCACGGCCAGGATATTTATGCCTCTCCAGTTTAGATGCAACCCATCCTTCTTATACAGGTCACACCTGCCCCGGAAGAGCTCCCAGTTGTCCAGATAATTGAAACCCACCCTCCTACACCAGCTGTTTAGCCACGTGTTTAGCTGCTCTATCTTCCTATTTCTAGCCTCACTGGCACGTGGCACAGAGAGCAATCCCGAGATTACAACCCTTGAGGTCCTGTCTTTTAACTTCCTGCCTAGCTCCCTGAAGTCCTGCTGCAGGACCTCATCTCCCTTCCAGCCTATGTCGTTAGTACCAATATGTACCACGACCTCTGCCTGTTTGCCCTCCACATTCAGGATGCCCGCTATCCGTTCTGAGACATCCTGGACCCTGGCACCAAGGAGGCAATATACCATCCTGGAGTCTCTTTCACGTCCACAGAAGCGCCTAACTCTGACCCTGACTGTAGAGTGTCCTATGACTATTGCTGTTCTGCACTTTGACCCTCCCTGCTGAACATCAGAGCCAGCCGTGGTGCTCTGGCTGCTGCTGTTTTCCCCTGATCGGCTATTTCCCCCGACAGTATCCAAAGGGGTATACCTGTATGAGAGAGGGACAACCACAGGGGATTCCTGCACTGATTGCCTGCCCCTTCTGGTGGTCACCCATTTCTCTGCCTGCATCTTGGTTGTGACCACATTTACATAACTGCTATCTATGACACTTTCCGCCACCTGCATGCTCCAAAATGCATCCAACTGCTGCTCCAACTGAACCATGTGGTCTGTGAGGAGCTCCAGTTGGGTGCACTTTCTGCAGATGAAGCCTCCCGGACCTGCCACATCTCATAGTCAGAGCACTGCACCCCTCTAATTGACATTGCATTAATTAATTAGTAAATTTAACTTAACATTTTTTAAATTTGATTTTTTAAAGTTACTGTTAACTGTATGTTTCCTAGCACTAGATTTCTACTATAAATGTAGAAGCTAAATACAGTACTCTCCGATCTCTGGCTTAGATACCCCTCTAAATTATGATAAAGTAATTAATTAATTATCTTTAATTAGTTTAACAAAGTTTAATTTTTAAATTTATCAGCCAATCAGGTCACAGCTTTCCTGTGACATCACTTTTCAGTCCCCCCCCCCCCCCCCCCCCCCCCCCCCCCGCCCACAGTCAGATCACTCAGAATAGCAGAATATCTATCACTTACCTGTTCCCAAGCTGCTCCCTGGCTCTCTCTCGCTCCTGAAAATGAAGGCTGCTGGTACCTGGGGTAAGATTTTGTATCACCTACCTTCCCACGGTGTTCCCTGGTTTTCTCTCTGCTTCCCGGAATGCACTCTGGATCTCTCCCTGCTGATTACCAGTTACAAAGCCAAACAAAGGAATCAGAACAAAAAGGGAAACAGCACCTCCTCCCACTCCGCGCTGAATTACCACACTGCCCAAATTACCTAGTTCCAATTCCCACTCTGGCTGTGTCTCACCCACTCTGGCTGTGTCTCACCCACACTGGCTGTGTCTCACCCACACTGGCTGTGTCTCACCCACTCTGGCTGTGTCTCACCCACTCTGGCTGTGTCTCACCCACTCTGGCTGTGTCTCACCCACTCTGGCTGTGTCTCACCCACTCTGGCTGTGTCTCACCCACTCTGGCTGTGTCTCACCCACTCTGGCTGTGTCTCACCCACTCTGGCTGTGTCTCACCCACTCTGGCTGTGTCTCACCCACTCTGGCTGTGTCTCACCCACTCTGGCTGTGTCTCACCCACTCTGGCTGTGTCTCACCCACTCTGGCTGTGTCTCACCCACTCTGGCTGTGTCTCACCCACTCTGGCTGTGTCTCACCCAGTCAGGATGTGTCTCACCCACTCCGGCTGTGTCTCCTTCAGCTGCGCAAAGCTTACTGAGTGCACTTTCTGTCTGTCTTTTATACAGAACCCAGCTAAACAAGATGAGTTACACTATTTAAGCTTCAAACAGAAGAATACAATGTACACTCTTGTGCCAGTAAACTGGCCTCAGGTGACTGATAGATAACTGCCTCTCAACAATTAGGGTGGGGGCAGCTTCAGCCAATCAGACACTGAGCTTTTAACTGAAAAACAGTTTTGAAGATTTGAATTCACCACTTACCTCTTTAATTACCACACTGCCCAAATTACCAAGTTCCAATTCCCACTCTGGCCATGTCTCACTCACTCAGGCTGTGTCTCCTTCACCTGCGCAAAGCATCCTTCTCACAATTTACATTCCCACACGTTTTGTGTCAGCTGCCAATTTTGGAAATATTACATTTGATCCCAACATCCAAACCATTGAAATAGATTGTGAACAGTTGTGGACCCAGCATTGATTCTTGCAGTACTTGTTGCAGGAGCTTCACCAGTAGATAGGTAGCCATGATGTGGAGATGCCGGCGTTGGACTGGGGTGAGCACAGTACGAAGTCTTACAACACCACGTTAAAGTCCAACAGGTTTGTTTCGATGTCACTAGCTTTCGGAGCGCTGCTCCTTCCTCAGGTGAATGAAGAGGTCTGTTCCAGAAACACATATATAGACAAATTCAAAGATGCCAAACAATGCTAGGAATGCGAGCATTAGCAGGTGATTAAATCTTTACAGATCCAGAGATGGGGTAACCCCAGGTTAAAGAGGTATGAATTGTATCAAGCCAGGACAGTTGGTAGGATTTCGCAGGCCAGATGGTGGGGGATGAATGTAATGTGACATGAATCCCAGGTCCCGGTTGAGGCCAGATCATCGACATGGATACCACTATTACACGTGAGACCACCACCCACCAGGTACGCGGTACATACTCGTGCGACTCGGCCAACGTTGTCTACCTCATACGCTGCAGGAAAGGATGTCCCGAAGCGTGGTACATTGGCGAGGCCATGCAGACGCTGCGACAACGAATGAACGGACATCGCGCAACAATCACCAGGCAGGAATGTTCCCTTCCAGTCGGGGAACACTTCAGCAGTCAAGGGCATTCAGCCTCTGATCTCCGGGTAAGCGTTCTCCAAGACGGCCTTCAGGACCCGCGACAACGCAGAATCGCCGAGCAGAAACTTATAGCCAAGTTCCGCACACATGAGTGCGGCCTCAACCGGGACCTGGGATTCATGTCGCATTACATTCATCCCCCACCATCTGGCCTGCGAAATCCTACCAACTGTCCTGGCTTGATACAATTCACACCTCTTTAACCTGGGGTTACCCCATCTCTGGATCTGTAAAGATTTAATCACCTGCTAATGCTCGCATTCCTAGCATTGTTTGGCATCTTTGAATTTGTCTATATATGTGTTTCTGGAACAGACCTCTTCATTCACCTGAGGAAGGAGCAGCGCTCCGAAAGCTAGTGACATCGAAACAAACCTGTTGGACTTTAACCTGGTGTTGTAAGACTTCGTACTGAGTAGATAGGTAAATAGACTCTGTACAGGCCCCCTAGCAGTAGTCAAGAGGTGGGGCAGAAAATAAATCAGGAGATAGAAAAGGCATGTAAAAAAGGTAACATTACAATAATCATGGGGGACTTCAATATACAGGTGAACTGGGAAAATCGGGTTGGTAGTGGATCCCAAGAAAAGGAATTTGTGGAATGTCTAAGAGATGGGTTTTTTTGAGTAGCTTGTGACAGAACCTACTAGGAAACAGGCAATTCTGGATTTGGTGATATGTAATGAGGCATACTTGATTACGGGACCTAAGGTGAAGGAACCCTTAGGGAGCAGTGACTACAATATGATAGAATTTACCCTGCAGTTTGAGAGAGAGACCCTGGAATCAGATGTAATGGTATCACAATTAAAGAAGGGTAACTACAAAGACATGAGGGAGGAGCTGGCCAGAGTTGATTGGAAAAGGAGCCTAGAAGAAAAGACAGTGGAACAGCAATGGCAGGAGTTTTTGGGGGTTATTCAGGGGGCAGAACAGAAATTCATCCGAAGGAGAAAGAAACATGCTAAGGGGAGGACAAGGCATCCATAGCTGACGAGGAAAGTCAAGGACAGCATAAAAGCAAAAGAAAAAGCATATGAAGAGGCGAGGATTAGTGGGAAGTCAGAGGATTGGGAAGCCATTAAAAGTGAGCAGAGGAGAACTAAAATAGCAATAAGGGGGTTGAAGATGAAATACGAGTGCAAGTTAGCTAGTAATATAAAAGACGATAGGAAGAGTTTTTTTCCATGCATAAAAGGTAAGAGAGAGGCAAAAATAGACATTGGGCCACTGGAAAATGTGGTTGGAGAAGTAATAATAGGAAACAAAGAAATGGCAGAGGTACTGATTAGTTACTTTGCATCAGTCTTCATGGTGGAAGACACCAGTGAGATGCCAGAGCTCCAGGAGAATTAAGGGGCACAGGTGAGTGTAGTGGCCATCACTAAGGAGAAGGTTCTGGGGAAACAAAAAGGTCTGAAGGTGGATAAATCATCTGGACCAGGTGGACTACACCCCAGGGTTCTAAAGGAGATAGCTGGGGAAATTGTGGAGGCATTGATGGTGATCTTTCAGGAATCTCTGGAGGCAGGGAGGGTCCCAGAGGACTGGAAAGTGGCTAATGAAACACTGCTGTTTCAGAAGGGAGGGAGGCAGAAGACAGGAAAAGTAGGCTGGTTAGCCTGACTTCGGTCATTGGTAAGATTTTAGAGTCCATTATTAAAGATGAGATTGTGGAGTACTTGGAAGTGCATGATAAAATAGGACTGAGACAGCACGGCTTCGTCAAGGGGTGGTCATGTCTGACAAATCTGTTAGTTCTTTGAGGAGGTAACAAGGAAGTTAGACAAAGGACAGCCAATGGATGTGATTTATTTAGATTTCCAAAAGGCCTTTGACAAGGTGCCGCATAGGAGACTGCTAAATAAGTTAGGAGCCCATGGTGTTAAGGGTAAAATCCTGGCATGGATAGAGGATTGGCTGACTGGCAGAAGGCAGAGAGTGGGGATAAAGGGGTCTTTTTCAGGATGGCAGCCGATGACTAGTGGCGTGCCTCAGGGGTCGGTGCTGGGACCACAACTTTTCACAATATACACTAATGATCTGGAAGAAGGAACTGAAGGCACTGTTGCTAAGTTTACAGATGATACAAAAATCTGTTGAGGGACAGGTAGTATTGAGAAGTAGGGGGGCTGCAGAGGACTTAGACAGGCTAGGAGAGTGGGCAAAGAAGTGGCAGATGGAAGACAATGTGGGAAAGTGTGAGATTGTGCACTTTGGAAGGAGGAAAGGAGGCATAGACTATTTTCTAAATGGAGCAATGTTTAGGAAATCAGAAGCACAAAGGGACGTGGGAGTTCTTGTTAAAGATTCTCTTAAGGTTAACGTGCAGGTTCAGTCGACAGTTAGGAAGGCCAATGCAATGTTAGCATTCATCATAGAATTTACAGTGCAGAAGGAGGCCATTCAGCCTACTGAGTCTGCACCAGCATTTGGAAAGAGCACCCTACTTAACCCCACGCCTCCACCCTATCCCCTTTTTCCCCGTAACCCAGTAACCCCACCTAATCTTTTTTTTGTGACACTAAGGGCAATTTAGAATGGCCAATCCACCTAACCTGCACATCTTTGGACTGTGGGAGGAAACCGGAGCATCCAGAGGAAACCCACGCACACACCGGGAGAACGTGCAGACTCCACAAAGACAGTGACCCAAGCCAGGATTCGAACCTGGGACTCTGGAGCTGTGAAGCAACTGTGCTAACCATTGTGCTAACATGCTGCCTCATGTCGAGAGGGCTAGAATACAAGACCAGGGGTGTACTTCTGAGGTTGTATAAGGCTCTGGTCTGACCCCATTTGGAGTATTGTCAGCATATCTAAGGAAGGATGTGCTGGCCTTGGCAAGGGCCCAGTGGCGGTTCTCAAGAATGATCCCTGGAATGAACAGCTTGTCGTATGAGGAACGGTTGAGGACTCTGGGTCTGTACTCGTTGGAGTTTAGAAGGATGAGTGGGGATCTTTTTGAAAATTACAGGATACTGCGAGGTCTGGATAGAGTGGACATGGAGAGGATGTTTCCACTTGTAGGAAAAACTAGAAGCAGAGGACACAATCTCAGACTAAAGGGACGATTCTTTAAAACAGAGATGAGGAGGAATTTCTTCAGCCAAAAGGTGGTGAATCTAAGGAACTCATTGCCGTAAAAGGCTGTGGAGGCCAAATCACTGAGCGTCTTTAAGACAGAGATAGATCGGTTCTTGATTAAGAAGGGAATCAGGGGATATGGGGAGAAGGCAGGAGAATTGGGATGAGAAAATAAATCAACCATGATTGAATTACGGAGTATATTCGATGGGCTGAGTGGCCTAATTCTGCTCCTATGTCTTATGATCTTATTCAATTATAACGTTCTTGACTTGCTAACTGACCAGGCAACACAAGAGTTTAGTTCATGAATTGCTTTATTTAAGCTATAGCAAGGGAGCAAAGTGTCCACTAGGTGGCTTGCCTGCTCCCCAAGTACAGACAATACAGGTCAATTATATTTTCCTCTGTTATCTCAAGTAATTAATAGACACCAAAAGAATAGATGTGTTTAGAAATTATCTGTATCCATTCACAGCTAACAGCTAGGATTGCATGATGCATTACATAAGAGTATAATTTCTAATCATAAATAAAGCACATACATGTTATTGCTCAGCAAGTAGCTGTCTGCACTTTTCTATTGTTGCTAGACACACAAGATTAAAAGTATACATTATCTGTCATGTGCCGTACTCCCATCTCATTGTATATCCTTGCTGTAAGTTTAAAAGGTCCTTGAGACTTATCGGTTTTTGTGGCAACAGCCTTCTGTCAGCTTGTTCTGTCTGTGAAAATTCAAGCTTCTCAAGCAGCCCATATGAGCACTTAAGTTTTATTTTAAAGCCTGTATAAGTTTTATACATAAACTTGTCTGATTTGAATTTTAAAAAATAAATTTAGAGTATCCAATTCATTTTTTCCAATTAAGGGACAATTTAGCGTGGCCAATCCACCTACCCTGCACATCTTTGAGATGTGAGGGTGAAACCCACGCAAACATGGGGAGAATGTGCAAACTCCACACGGACAGTCACCCAGAGCCGGGATGGAACCTGTAACCTTGCCGCTGTGAGGCAGCTGTGCTAACCACTGCGCCACCGCGCTGCCCTATGATTTGATTTATTAACCCTTTCAGTGCCCCATTAGTAACAAAGAGAAAATGCTGCAAAATCTCAGCAGGTCTGACAGCATCTGTAGGGAGAGAAAAGAGCTAACGTTTCGAGTCCAGATGACCCTTTATCAAACAATCAGGTTTCTCTCCCTACAGAGACTGCCAGACCTGCTGAGATTTTCCAGCATTTTCTCTTTGGTTTCAGATTCCAGCATCCACAGTTATTTGCTTTTTCCCCCATTAGTAACAGTCTGCTATCACTGAAAAACCCAGGACACGTTACTATCGCAATTCAAATATTGGGACAAAACGGTTGATTTGGGTTTGCCTTATAGCCGTTTGGTAGGACAGAACTTGAGTATTGCTGAAAAAACAATTTTGTCAAAGCGTTTCACCTTGTATTTATCAGGACAACCACAAGAATACCAATGTCAGGAGAAACAACAACTTGATACTGTATGAGAGGAGTCCTGATTGGTTGGCAAGTGGACTCTGATTGGGAGAGACATTGCCATGGAGAATACACCAGTTAATTGTGATGGACAGTTAACTGCCAAGTATTGTTTGAAAATTTAAACCATGCAGCTTGACCCTGATTGATCAAGGCATTGCATTGATATGGCTCCTATTATCTCCACAGGAGACGGTAGTTTCTGTATGGCTTTCATGCACTTCATGTGTCCTTGTCTGAAAACAGATGTGTCCTTGTCTGGAAACCGGGTGTGGTTCCTTTGTCTCTCTCTTAGTGTCACTCATCAACAATTCAGTTAGTAACTGAATTTACATCCTCAGCCATCCTTGGTTTGTATGTCCATTTTTAGAACCAATAAGTCTTATATAAAGGTTCAGTATGTCTGTGCATAATTTGGGTGGTTTCCTCCGCTATTGGAGAGTGAATGAGAACCAAGATGTGACATTAGAAAAGAGAAACAAAGCTCAAGGGATTTGGGCAGACAGATTAGAATAAGAAACAGTTAGGTATAAGGTAGGGTCAGATTAAAAGGTAATATAATAAAGCCCACATCACTTTCACAGTGCATATATGTAAACACACAAAGTGTAAATAAATAGGTTTGGTGAGCGGCAAATGCAAAGAGGAAATATGTTAAATCAGTGATGGGCAACATAGACTAGTGAGTGGGCTGCATGAGTGGGCCCCCCTTCATCCCAGTGGGTTGCAAGAATGAAATCAGGCTTGTTCACTAACCATGGCCACATGAATAAGATTAAATAAATTTAATACATGCCAAATATTTCATAACAAGTTATAAAAAACACTTAATCATTTATATATTAATAGAACCATCTTCAATTTCAAATAGTGAAACCAAAATAAATATTTTGATCAGAATGGAGGAGGATTAAGATAAAAAAATGAAATTGGGATAAAATAAAGAAAGGAAGTTGATAGGGACAGCTGTCCGAAGGGATTTTGTGATGCGAATTAGCATATCAATGAGAAAAGCAAGTCCTTACCGATGCCACTAGGGGAAAATAATAACCCCTATGTTCTGGAACATACCTATTCATTCACCTGAGGAAGGAGCAGCGCTCCGAAAGCTAGTGACATCGAAACAAACCTGTTGGACTTTAACCTGGTGTTGCAAGACTTCGTACTGTGCTCACCCCAGTCCAACGCTGGCATCTCCACATCATGGAAAACAATAAGGTATAGACGAGGCAACTTCAAAGTGGAGAGATAAGGAAATTGACACATATGCTAAAAGCCAGATTCACAGGGTGGATAACATCAAAGGGAAAGAATGATACATCTATAGCACAATAATTGGAGAAAGACACAATAGCAGCAATTACCATCACAGCCACACCCAGTTGCAGAACCAGTCTCTCCTAAAACAAGTTATCACGACACGGGCAGCTGTTACAATCCAAACCTCAAATCAAGAAGATTTTGCCTTTGCTGAAACTGAGGACGGTTTTCCAAAACATGGCCAAATAACCTGTGCATGATAATTATCTGGTGAATTAGCTCATAGAGTTATATAATATTTGGATGTTGTTTGGGAACAAAGGAGCATCTCATAGTTCAGGAAACGCAGGTAGTTGGAAACAAAGGGGCAACTTCATGTAACACTGTGTGCGTAAAGAAGTGTTGTAGTGCAAGGTTTTTCAAACTGTGGATCATACCCCACAAGTAGGTGTCGGAACGGATTGAAGCAATCGGTCACAGCATTCCCGATCACTTTTAAATTGATGCGACTAGCTTTTAAGTTGAGAATGCTGGCGCAATAGCTTTTAAGTTGAGAATGCCGGCCGCAATCGGTTTTAAATGGAACAATGCAGTCTTCCGGCCAGAAGTGGCGTCAGAGAGCAGGCCAGGCCAAGTGCCTGGCCCGTACACTGATGTCACGTGTCCTGTACATCCTTTAAGGGCCTTTCTTGTTGATTCCCTTTTCCCACTATCTTTATTTTTGCTGTTATCAGTTTGATCCATGGATGCTAAATGAACATATCTTTAAGTCAAGCACGGGGAATGAGGAATTCAAAAATTACAAAAATGTTAGCTTTGGACAGCTGAACTCAGACTTTCAGCACTCAAGAGATCGGTGGGATTCAGTTTGTGTAGTTGGCTAGTGACCAATGAATTGGCAAACAGGCCGTATTCTGCCTGGTAACAGGCAGTGATTGGGTCCTGCCTGAGTGGGATGATTTTCAGAGAGCCTGGGGAAGGAGTTGGAGTCCTGGATGAACAGAGGAAAGGACCTGCTCTCTTTTCTCTCTCTCTCCAGAAAAGCTGCTGTATTTGGAAACTACAGACCTACAGAGAATCTACAGTGAAAACCATTACAGCCTGTAAACAGAAAACCTCGCACTGAAAGCCTAGATTGGTGCTGGAAAAAAAACATCAGAAGCAGTGCTGGTGTTAGCTCTGTGCAGAGCTTCAGGGCCTCTGGTGAACAGCCAACATAGGAAAAACTGAAATCGGGAGCATAGCAGTATAAAGATATCTGGAGGCTTTAATGGATTATGCCAGTGCAAATCAGGATGCAAAGCTCATGTGCGTTATATGCAGGGAAGTACTGGCAAGTACAGGGAAGATGGTGGCATAGTGGTATTGTCACTGGACCAGTAATCCAGAGACCCAGGATAATGATCTGAGGACCCGGGTTGGAATCCCACCATGGCAGGTGATGGAATTTAAACTCAATAAAATATCTGGAAATAAAAGTCGAATGATGACCATAAAACCATTGTCGATTGTCGTAGAAAACCATCTGGTTCACTAATGTCCTTTAGGAAAGGAAATCTGCCATCCTTACCTGGTCTGGCCTACATGTGACTCCAGACCCACAGCAATGTGGCTGACACTTAAAATGCCCTCTGAAATGGCTTAACAAGCCACTCCGTTGTATTCAACCGCTACGAAAACACAAAAAATGAATAAAACCGGACGGACCATCTGGCACCAAACCAGGCACTGGAAACGACAACTGCAAACCCAACCTCTTACTAACTTCTGGGGGCTTGTGCCAAAGTTGGGCGAGCTGTCTCACAGACTAGTCAAGCAACAGCCTGATATAGTCAAACTCACAGAATATCATACCATACAACGTCCCAGACACCACTATAACCATTCCTGGGTATGTCCTGTCTCACAGTAGGGCAGACCCAGCAGAGGTGGTGGCCTGGGAGTCCTCAACATCAACTCTGGACCCCATAAAGTCTCATGGCTTCAGGTTACACATGGGCAAGGAAACCTCCTGCAGATCACCAAGTACCGGCCACCATCAGCTGATGAATCAGTACTCCTCCATGTTGAACACCACTTGGAGGAAGCAGAGGGTGGCAAGGTGCAGAATATGCTCTGGGTGGGGGACTTCAATGTCCATCACTAAGAGTGGCTCAGTAGTGCCACCACAGACCGAGCTGGCCGTGTTAAATGGGATAGACTTCAAACAAATCTAGCAACTCAAGACTGGGCATCCATGACCACTAGCGTCTAGCAGGACAAGAGCCGCAATTAGGGAAGCTCCATACTTGCAATAACCTGTGGGGTTTGGGAGGCAGCCCATATACTCCATCACGGACTCTCGAAGTTCATTCAGCTGTATTAAACAGTGTTGGACGATAATGGATAGTTTGAGGGTTGAAATGTTCCCCTCCAAGGCGACCAATTCTGCGAACGACCGCAGGTCCAGGGCATGTCAAGCTTGTGATTACACCATAGGTGGGTGCCCGCAAGCTGTGAGAGGATAACGGCTTGACATTCATCCCCGATGATGGCATCATAGAATCCCTAGTGCCATTCGGCCCACCGAGGCTGCACCGACCATCCAAAAGAATATCCTACCCAAGCTCACTCCCCTGCTCTATTCCCGTAACCCCGCCTAACCTTTGGACACTAAGGGGCAATTTAGCATGGTCAATCCACCTAACCTGCACATCTATGGCGTTCACCCGAAAAAAATATTGCGTCCATTCAACATAGTGACCAAACAATGGTGCCCGCGTCGAACGCCTCAAGCTTCCTAATGTGTGGCATGTCTGCAGCATGAGGCAACCGCCTGGGACCTGAAAAAAGACGGCCAAGTCAGGAGGAAATGGCACCGTCAGTCTGCAGCTCCACTTCACTCTCATTGCCAGTATTAAGTTTTGAGGAAGCGACTGCACGAGAGCATAAGGAGAAACAAAAGGTTTAATGAACACAAGCAAACTCTGTACATACCACACGTCGAAGGGACTCCTGCTACCTCGGCCCACATCCGGGCAGGGGCTTTTATATCCGGGGTGATCCCGCTCTTGAAGGAATCCCCCCCTCCCCTACTGGGGAAGCTCACATTCTTCTGTGGTCACAGGAACCTGATTGACCCGGTCCCGCGACCCTCGTCTAAGTTATACCCAACTCTGGTATATTCTCGGTAATGTAGAAACCAGTCCAAGGAGAAACTGTTTCCCATTTGTTGTTCACCACTTATCAGTAGATTTTAAGAGTAGAAGATAGCACTTCCCGATCTGTACCTCATAATTACACGAGCGATTTATTTTCCAAACAATTCATTTTTAGATTTAAGTCTAGACAATAATGTTTAGTGCTTGGTTTGAGGACTTGACTTTTTTTCCAAGTGAACTTTGATGGCTCAAGAAAATGGGTTTCTTTTGCACTAGATGAGAGGAGAGTTGGCATTTACAAATTCCACAGGAACGCACTTTGTCCATGAACGGAGTGAAGGAGGAAGGAAAATTGATGAGAAGCCAATTCAGACTTGGAAAAGTGGATGGGATTTCAAGCTGCCAATCAGTACTAATTCAATGGAACCAGATTAGATTGATTGTCTGTGTTCGGGAATAGTATGCAGTAGGTGGGTCTGAAACGTAAATAATATGAGGAAAACAACCATTTAGGGTTGACTTTTAAAAATGTGAAGCCTCTTTTATTGTCAATCCAAAACAAACTGTACATCAGTTTTTGAGATAAAAGACAAGCATTATGACCATTGTCACTAAAACAGAATGGGGCAAATGACAAATTACTGCTTCAATGTTTACCTAGAAGAAAAAATTACAAATAGCTTTCCTGTTATCCATAGGCTCCTCTGATTGCTCATTACATTTGCTAGTTAGTAGCTCTACCACAGACTAAAAAGGCTCCAAGTTCAAAACCCTGTCAATGCTAAATTAAGTTGTCTCTGTCAGAGTGGTTGAGGGTAAAAATGTATCTGTACTACAATTGCTATCCAATAATGACACCACCTGGGTGAGAAGATGAGGAGGCTTGGTTGCAATGTCCTACAACTGATCAAGGCTGCTGACACCCACTGAGATACATAATTGTGCAGGGATTCCATCCCTCAACTCCCCCCCCCCCCCCCCCAAACTTTAATGTTTTCAGAACCACAATTTTGATGGAGCTTTCCTGACCATAGAATATCTCGGACCCAATTGCCAAAGCCCAAAACTGATCTCATGCAATAGATTCTGAGAATTGTCAGCTTGTTCCCCCCAAAATATTGCAACTCTTGGGGCTGGATGGATGTTGTAAGCAGATAACAGAATCTCACATTGGTTCCCACCAACTTTTCATCTGACAAAAAGGAGGATATATTCCAACACCTGAATGTATGTTTATATTATTGTACAGGTACAGTTTTATGGAGGAAACAAAGGGGGAGAAAAAAAACTCTGGTTACAATTTCAGCAATGTTGGGTTTGGGTGTGAAAGAGATTTGACTAAATTGTCTTCTGGAGTGATTTGCCCAACTATGTGAAGACTTGAAGGAATAACAAATTTAGTCTTCCTACAGAATCTGTACTGGTATCTTAAAAAAGTTTTGTAATAAATATTTTTTGAAATTATAAACAAAGATTATTACACTCAATCTCACAAAACAAGACAAATTTGTTACAAACATTCCATTTATTGGCTTTAAAATAACCAAATAGTACATCAAAAACCACTTCTTTTTGGCACTACCCTACATAGTGGTTAAGTCTTTTGACATGTTATGATGAGCAATCGCACAGTAATACGATTTGACCATTTACCTATAGTTTATCATCATGCTAATCGTCCAAAGGATTGTACATTTGATGCTGCCACCAAACCATGTATAACAAATGCTTAGCAACTGGAAAAGCAAATAAAGGTAAAATAATTGGATAAAAAGTCTGAAGATATTGAGACACATTAAAATTATTTAAACACACCAAGACCAACAGCATGATAAACCTTCTATAGTTTAGCAAGACTGAAGGCTAAAATGCATTTTTTGAAAGCATAAACCCTACATGAGTAAAACACATGATCTTAAGACAAAACCACTATTAAGTTTACACCATTGCATCTACAATGAAACTCAACAACAATGATCACAACATAAGGTCTTTAAAGATTACATTTTGTACAAATGTATTAGCTCGTCTCCTGTTTCTACAGTTTTTACATTTCTTTTACAGCTCTACATACATGTTATGAAATAGCCAGAGGAGCTGTCATAAGAGCAGTCAAGAAATTGGGGATGTTTTGAGCAAAAACTGTACAAGAAGTTTACAAATTCAGCAGAATGATTTTTGTTTAATTACAATATATTTTTGTAAGTAAGCAAAAAACTGTCTATATATTAGTGAAAATTCTACTGAACATTTACATACATACACATTTTCTGCTGTTGTGAATTCTTATGTATTTAGACTGGAAAAGATTTACATATCTTTCAGGGAGCAACAAAAAATAGCATTTGCAGCTTCTTGGGTCTTCAGAAGATTTATACGGTTGTTGGGATTCCCAGGCATATGTACAAAACAAATGTTCTCCTTTGTTCATTAGTAGTAGCACCAACACTCCTTCCCATTAGTGTCAACAGAACTACTGTCTAGGAGATGAAAAAGGGAAAAATGTGGTGAGATCGAAATTGGTCCAATTCTAAATGTCAAAGACAACCAGGTTAGGTTTAAAGTTGGAGCGGAAATACAATACTTATGCCCTTCTCTTCCCCCGTTATTTGCCACTTAACATGATTCGCAATGTGAGTGGATCTGTACACAGAATTTTTGATCACATGAGTTAAACTGATCATTAGATCAGCTGCTGTACACTTCATTTATCCACAATAAAAATATTAGTGACATCAGATTGCAGCAGATTGAGAATGGAATATTACAAATGAGTACGTAACACTGTCAAATTCACCTACAAAACAAAGGTTCAAATCTGATTCACAAAGATATAGAAAGCGGCATCTCTTGGACTTCAAAATCACAACCTACTTACTAGCGAATCTGAATCAGAGGGCATATTCAGTAAACTTACTGAATTGCCACTCCGCAAAAGTCAAGGGAGAATTGAAAGAGAAGCAGACTTCTTGTCCAGAATGGGGATTAAAAGAGGAAGGAAGAATAGAAGTACCACCTTCGAATCATAAAACACTGCATCACAAAAACTGAATCATTTGGCCCATTAGGTTTAGGTTTGATTTTTCCCCTCACTCCCAATCCTCATACTGTTTAATATTTATTTTCTGAAAACTATTTGATCACATTTTCTAAAGAAATTATGGATTCTGGTTCAATAGTGTTTGTAAAATAATTCTACATTCCCCTTAATTATTACCTTAAATTTCTGCCTGCTGTTACCACCCCATTGACTAGTGGAACCAAGCCCACACCATTTACAACAACCCTTCGTAATCTAGCTTGCAACACCTTGCATTTATGCAGCACCTTGAAAGTCAAAAATCAACCCATAGTGCTTCATGAGAGATAATTTAAAAACAGGTATATCAGGAGGGGTGAACAACAAATTGATTCAATGGGTTGGTTATAAGTAGGGTTTCAAAGGAGGAAAAGGAAGTGGAGAGGTGGAGGAAATATAGAGGGAACTGCAAAGCAAGGGGTGGCATGGTGGCAGTGGTTAGCACTGCTGCCTCACAGCACCAGGGACCCGGGTTCAATTCCGGCCTTGGATGATTGTCTGTGTAGAGTTTACACATTCTCCCCCTGTCTGCGTGTGTTTCCTCCGGGTGTTCCGTTTCCTCCTACAGTCCAAAGATAGGTGGGTTGGCCATGATATTTGCCCCTTAGTGTCCAACAATAAGCAGGTTAGGTTGGATTATGGAGATAGGATGGGGGAGTAGGAGCAGGTAGGGTGCTCTTGCAGAGGGTTGGTGCGGATTTGATGGGCTGAACGGTCTCCTTCTGCACCGTAAGGATTCTATGATTCCAAGTCTTCTTCCAATGATGCACAGCTGCCAAGTGGGATAAAACAAGGAAAAGTGCAAATGCACCTGGAATCAGAGGAACCGATGGGAACAAGCAAGGCCATAAAGATCAGTGAGGACAGCGACGATATATGAGTAATATAGAATACGAAGAACAAAATTGTGGATGAACTGAAGTTTATGGGAGATGGAAATGAGAAGCTGACTAGGAGAACATTGGAATAGTCTAGACTGGTGGTGACAAAGGCACGCACGACAATTTAAACAGATGAGTTTAAATTGCAATGCACACAGGCAATATTATCAAAGTGGAAACTATGGGAGAGGTGGACATGGATTTGGAAGCAGCAATATGCTCAGACTCTAAAAAGCAAAGAAGGTAATGATCATGGTTTGTAAGAGAGTTTTTTTTTGGAGAAAGTGGTTTTAAAAGGAGTTGTGTAGTTCCTGAAGAGTGAGAAATATTTGTATTGTCAGCATAAGGGTCAGGATGGAAAATTGAGGGGCAGCACGGTGACGCAGTGGTTAGCACTGGGTCTATGGCGCATGAGGACCGGGGTTCAAATCCCAGCCCTGGGTCACTGTCCGTGTGGAGTTTGTACATTCTCCCCGTGTCTGCGGGGGATTTCACCCCCACAACCCAAAGATGTGCTGGTTAGGTGGATTGGCCACGCTAAATTGCCCTTAACTAGAAAAAATAATAATTGGATACTCTAAATTTTAAAAAAAAGGATAGGAAATTGGGTGGGCAGGTGTCCAATGAGAAAAGTGTGAGAGGAGCAAGGGGAGTGGGGAGTAGGGGCTGAAGTGGTCAAAGGGAAGAGGGGGAAGTAGCAGACAGTTGAATGGATGATGTCCAACCTTCTCACAAACCACAAATTCTTCACATTTCCTGTTAGCAAAGGGAAGGGGTAACAAAAAGGTTCTGCATGAGGCAAAGCATACACCATAATGGAGAGAGAGATGATTCACTTTGGTTACAGATTTGCCAGAGATTTGAAGAGCATGTCTCGGTCATAGGCGGAGGATAGGAAGGAGATGAATAGTCGAAAGCTGAAGTTTGAGGCTCTATATTGGGATGAAGCTGACTTTAGACCGTGTATTGTCCTATAATATACAGTAAATCTGTCTTGGGTTTCTTCAATATCTGTTAAATATTTTTAGTGCTGAATTTGACCCGATAGCTCTGTCAATACATGGCCCTTTTGAGCACTGGAATATACATAATTTGTACCCGTTGTATCTCCTGCTCAAATATTTCTCTGTTGACATATTTGAAAATTTCTTTCCATTCAATTCACGTATGATGTTTTCTAATTTCATTATAATTTATAATACATTATAGAGTACAGGAGGTGGCCATTCAGCCCATCAAGACTGCAGCAACTCTTTCAAGGGGAAATCTTGTTAGGCCAACTGGCAATTCATAATCCTTCAACTATTTATCCAATTTCCCCTTGAAGGTTACTACTGAAAATTGCTATGCCTTCATTGATTAAATACAGCTGTTTGAACAAAGTGATCAGGTGAAATTTGCCTAAAGTTATCCAACAATTCCATGTGGAGACGTGCACAGGTGTTGGCTATAAACAGGTGTTCAACTGTGATGACCCTGGTCAAAAAGCTTGTTGACACCCATAACAATCAAGTACCAAAGACTGCCAAGGTGTCATGGAATCATATTCCAGTGAGGTGTCAAACCTCCCAGGAGAAAAGTGGAGAAAACTGGTGAACAAAAGGGCGAAGAAACTCTAACTCCACCTTCGAAAAAACATTCCTCACAACACCATAATATTCGTTGCTCGCTCCCACATTCACCATTTTTATGTCATCCATCAGGTAAATGGACAATTTAAGTAAAAAATAATTTAATATAAAATAAATATAATTTTTACATTTTGCCTTTGGCAACCTCTTGAATTTCCCAAAGCATTTTGCAGCCAGTGAAACACATTCGAAGAATAGTCACTATTATAATGTAGGAAACATGACAGCCAACTTGTAGACAGAAGGTCCCAAGAAACAGCAATACAAAAATGGCCAGGTTAGCTGTTTAGGTGGTTGGTGAAAATAATTGTTGGTTGGGATGCCAAAAAGGGCTCCATTACTCTTCTTTGAATAGTGCCAGGGTTTTTTTTAAAAAAACATCCATCTGAGAGGACAGACTCTTGCATTATCGCTCAATGAAAGATGGCACTGTGACAATTTGCATCATCCCTAAGCGTTGCACTGAATGTCTGTCTAGAATTATGTGCTCAATCCTTGCAGTGAGGCTTCAACCCACAACCTATTGATTCAGAGGCAAGGGCGCTCCTACTGAGCCATGGCTAACAGCAGTGCTAAATTGGGACCAGTGTTGTGCTGTGCGCTCACATCCACTAAGAAGTGGGTTGAAACTGCCAGCGCTCATTTAAAAAAAAATAAATAAATCGAATGACTAGAAAGAGACCTTTATCCAACTAGTTTGGGAGTTTCAAATAGAAGAACGAGATGTGAAAGAAAATGTACTAATCCATTGTACCACCCACTCTGCTCTTGAATACCTTTACAATAAATATCAATGTTGGTCCTCATCAAATTGCCAGAGGACAATGTGCGAGATACATAAAATTAAGCACAGACAACCCATCAGATTAAACAAACAAGGCTAGTCAACTCAATCTCGGGCATCCTACTTCACGTTTTTACATGCTTTATCAATTATCATGTTATCTTTGAATTTATATTTCCAAGGACTGCGACAATCAAGCATGTAGCAGACATTTAGGTCAATGATCCTTCATAACCATATCTAGGTATTTGTGAGGGATTGTATGTATGTATTATAGGAATTCTGTTTGATGAAATAGCTAGAAAGAAAACAGATATCTACATAGATATTCAACAAACGTATAGGTCAATCAATATTTGTCCATCATCCATGCCCTTGTTACCTCCAGATTTGAATGCTCTACTGGCTGGCCCCCTATTTTTCATCCTCCATAAATTAAATTGCATCTAAAACTCATAACCTAACTTGCACCAATCCCATTCACCCAGTCTAACAGAGCCTTGATTTTAAAATTCCAACCTTTTGTGTTCAAATCCTTTCATTTCCTCATTCCTTGTTATTTCTCTAACCTCCTACAACTCTACTAGAACTTTGCATTCCTCCAACTCTGGCATCTTATGCATCACCCCACTTTCTTTGCCCTGTCATTGGTGGCCATGCCTTCAGCTGTTTAGATTCTAAGCTCTGACATTTCCTCCCTAAACCTCACCATCTTTCACATCTAAGACGCCATCTCTTTAACTGAACTTTTGGTCACCTGTCCAAATGTCTCCTTTTTTGCCAGTCACTGTTTTCTTTTTCTATTTTTCACTGAACGCAAGTACACTATGGTCATCATTTCCTCAACGATCCTCTATTTTCGCTCCTTCATTACCTAGAATCAGTTCAAGTAATGCTTCCATGTAGGAACAGCAACAGATTGACTAAGCACTAAAAAAACTATCCCTTTTCTCACCACAAAATATTCCCTATCCTAGTATATTTTTAGATAATGAAAACCACATATATCGTTGTTAATGCACACCTCTTTCAATTTGTCTTTTTGTACAGTACAGCTTATTCCTCTCCTATTAACCTATCAAAAAAGTTCCTTAATTCTTTTTCATCTTGGGTTTCATGGAGACCAGCATTAAGTCTTCATTGTCCTCTTGAGCCATTCCAATGGACTAGAATCAGCCAACAACCATCCTGGAACATTTTATTGGCTTTTCAATGCAAACAGGTGCTTTGGAAAAAGCCCTGGTAGCTGATCAAGAGTCTTGGAAAACACACAAGTACACAACAGTAACCAGTCATTAGTGATTTTTATATTTGCAGAAATTTCCTCAGGCTAGTCAGAAATGATGGCTCTCACACACTCGCATCGCTGTACAGTTGTGACAGATGTAACTTCTAAAACTCAGTGGTATCTGACAAAAAATGCACCACAAATGCACACAAGTGCTAATATTAATCAGTTGTCTGCAAAACTCAGACAAAGTGGGAGATTTATCAATTGCAGCCGGACCTCCTCCTTTATTCCAAAGGAAATACCCATAGAATGCATGTTATACCTGACCTGGGAGCATTCATTAAAAATGGTAGAAGAACACTTACTTTCCCAGTACAAACAAAAACAATTTAATTAATGATCTACCCTAACATATAATTCAAACAGTAATCAGTTTGGAGAGAGGAGGAAAGAGGAAATAAAAAAAATCAGACAAAGAAAATTACAAATAAATTATTATACAAACATATGCAGACTATAACAGGTCCACTAATTTAAATTGCGCTTTGCAAAACAGCTTTGAATTTCCTGTGACTCAACTCAAATAATTTCAGTTCTTGTAGTTTTATAGCAAAGCATTTTCATTGTATTAGAGTCATGCTACACTCCAGACCAACTATTATTCCAGGTGCAATGCTGTAATGCAATTCTCCAATACATTGCTCAATACACAAGAATATTCAGAATACACAGGAATATTCAGAATACAATCTTAAAACCAAATCCACTCCCTCCCAAAAATCCAGCATTTTCTCATTTGCAATCTAATGTATCTCAGCAATAAAGTAACAGATGATAGGAGGACAAGCCAATTATTGTATTTTGTAAATATTTGATTTCAATAGCTGTTATACCTCCTCAGGCATAATAACATGGTGACACAAGGAGGTCTGCAAGAATCACCAATTGATCATCTGTGAACTGCTGTTTATGTTCTTGCCAGTTATCATGGTGCGTTCTTCGGAAATTGGACAAGGTTTTCTTCACAGTCATCTGCAAAACAAAATAAATTTAAAATGCTTAAGTATATAAATGTAGGTTCTTATGAACAAAGAAAACCAAAGATAAATCAATCTCAATAGGTAATTGAAAAATACGAGCTGGAATTTACTGAAAAATAACAGCATCTGAACGGCACATACAATTATTAAGGTGTACATCAACCAGCAACTTGCTGAGAGGAAGAGTTACCTTGCAAATTCACACACTCTGCAGGATCATGACAGGTAATCAATGTTTCCAGTCCAGAAAATGATCAACAAAAGAGTGTAGAGTTTCATTCCGACAGTGTGAATTGTTGAAGATCTTAAAAATGCCAATTGAAAAAGAAAATCTTACACTACCATTCCCTTTTAAAAACAAATATTCTTTCACTGGATGTAGGTGTCACTGGATAGGCCAGCATTTATTGCCCATTACTAGTTGCTCAAGGAGGTGGTGGTAAGCTGCCTCCTTAAACCGCTGCAGTCCACGTGGAGTAGGAACACGCACAGTGCTGTCAGGGAATAAGTTCCAGGATTTTGACCCAGCGAGAGAAGGAATGGTGATATAGTTCCAAGTCAGGATGGTGTGTGGCTTGGAGGGAAATTTGCAGGCGGTGGTGTTCCTGTGCATCTGCTGCCCTTGTCCTTCTAGGTGTTTATGGACTTGGAAGCTGCTGTTGCAGGAGCTTCAGTGAGTTGCTGAAATGCATCTTGTAGATGGTACACACTGCTGCCACTGCGTGCCCATGGTGGAGGGGCTGAATGTTGAAGGTGGTGAATGGGGTGACAATCAAGCGGGCTGCTTTACCCTGGATTGTGTTGAGCTGCTGGTGTTAGAGCTGCACTCTAAAACTGCACTTTGAAAGTGGAGGGATTCAGCTATGGCATGACTCCAATCAGTGCAGATTTCTGCACCCCCCCACCCCAGGTTCCCAGTGTCTCCAGTTTTTCTAGAGCTTGTTGATACCACATTCAGTCAAATGCTGCCTTGATGTCAAGAGCAGCCACTTTTAACTCACCTCAGTTCAGCTCTTTTGTCCAGGTTTGGACCAGGGTTGCAACAAGATACATTTTTTAAAATAAGCATCGCGGGTTCGGCCAGTATTTATCGCCCATTCCCAGTTGCCTTTCAGAATGTGGTGATGAGCTGCCTTCTTGAAACACTGCAGTCCGTGAGGTGCACGTACATCAACAGTGCCATTAGGGAGGAAATTCACAAATCTTGACCCAGCGACAATGAAGGAATGGCAATATATTTCCAAATCAGGATGGTGAGTGACTTGGAGGGGAACCTCTAGGTGGTGTGGTTCCGAGATATCTGTTGCTCGTCCTTCTAGGTAGTAGCGGTCATGTGCTTGGAAAGTGCTGCCTAAGGGGCTTTGGCGAGTTACTGCAGTGCATCTGGTAGATGGTACTCATGGCTGCCACTGTTTGTCGGTAGTGGAGGAATTGAATGTTTGTGGAAAGGGTAGCAACAAGTGGGCGACTAGCTTGGTGGTGGTGGGGGGAATCAGGAGGAGGGTTATTTGCTCAGGATTCCTAGCCTTTGACTTGCTCTGGTAGCTACAGTATTTGTATAGCTAGTCCAATTCAGTTTCTGGTCAATGGTAACCCCTTCCCAGGATGTTGATAGTGGAGGATTCAGCGATGGTAATGTCATTGAATGTCAAAGGGAGATGGTTAGATTCTCTCTTGTTGGAGATGGATATTGCCTGGCATTGTATGGCATGAATGTAACTTGCCACTTGTCAGCCCATTCCTGGATATTGTCCAGGCCTTGCTGCGTTTGGATATGAACTGCTTCAGTATGTAAGGAGCATTGAATGATGCTAAACTTTGTGTAATCATCTGTAAACATCCCCATTTCTGACCTTCTGATGGAAGGTATCCTCAATGTGAAAATGAGACTTTGTCTCCAAAAGGGCTGTGCAGTGATCTCTTCTACCACTACTGTTAAAGACAGACAGATGCATCTGAGAGAGGCAGATTGTTGAGAGTGAGGTCAAATAGGTTTTTCCATGGCTTCACCAGCTGCCATTCACCCAGCTCTGTTGGTAATGGTGCTGCTGACATTAATGTCCCCCACCAAGAGTACATTCTGTGCCTTAGCACCCTCAGTACATCTTCTAACTGGTGTTCAACATGGAAGTGCATTGATGCATCAACCAAGGTTGGGATGGGACTGGGGTGGGGTGAATTAAGTGGTAGGTTTACTTGCAGGAGGTTTCCTTGCCTGTGTTTGACCTTATGTCATGAAACTTCACGGGGTCCAGAGTCAATGTTCAGGACACTCAGGGCAACTCCCTCCCAACTGTATACGACTGTGACGCCAACTCTGGTGGTGGCGATAGTCTGGGAATTTTCTGCAAGGAATGATTACTTGAGTATGCCTATTTTTGCTTAATTAATCTGTGGGGCAGCTCTCCTAATTTTAGCACAAGCCTTCGGATGTTAGTCAGGAACACTTTTCAGGGTCAAGAGATGCACTGTTGTCGTTTCGGTGCCTGGGTCTATGATGGATGGTCCGTCAGTTTCATTTCTATTTACCGGTAACGGATTGATACAACTGAATGGGTCAATTAAGAGTCAACCAGATTAGGCAGGTAAGACAGCAGGTGGCTTTCCATAAAGAACAGATGGGCTTTTACAATCATGGTCACTGTAGCTGAGACCAATACTGGAATTCTTTTCTTTCCTGAGTAGAAAGTCAATAATTGTTTAAGATGTGAAGGACAGGGGAATGGTGCCAGTGCAAAAGGAATCATTTGCTATCTGCAAGCTTGGGGGAAGGAGAGGAGGTCAGGTGGTCAAAAGTTGGATTGGAAGGAATCAAAGTAGCAGATGGTGGGTCTTGGAAGAGAGGATGGGTACCGTGGGCAGCATGGTAACACAGTGGGTAGCACTGTTGCTTCACAGTTCCAGGGACCCAGGTTCGATTCCCGGCTTGGATCCCTGTCTGTGTGGAGTCTGCATGTTCTCCCCGTGTCTGCGTGGGTTTCCTCCAGGTGCTCTGGTTTCCTCCCACAAGTCCCGAAAGACGTGCTGTTAGGTAATTTGGACATTCTGAATTCTCCCTCTGTGTACCAGAACAGGCGCCAGAGTGTGGCGACGAGGGGCTTTTCACAGCAACTTCATTGCACTGTTAATGTAAGCCTACCTGTGACAATAAAGATTACTTTTACTTTACTTTAGATTACTTTATGGCTGGGAAGTGTGTTACAGAATCCTGAATGGGTTGAAGGGCAATCTATGGTGCAGGGCAGTGCAAGGAAGGTGCTGGTAACAGTCAACTGTAGAGTCAGGCGCAATCTCTTGAGATTATTATATCCTTAAAATAAATGCATTTCATGTTGAAAACAAGAATGGAAGGGTCAAAAGAGACAGCTGGTCACTGAGAAGTACCAAGACTACCCCCTGCTCTCCAGAACGATTCAGTTATTGATGGAGAGATGTTGCACAGCTTGAGATGGACACAGCCAGATTGCATGGTGAGCAGCCAAGTTATCCATGCAGCAGATGCAATGTAGGGGTCTTGGGTCACAAATGTTTAGAGATGGGAACTATCTCAGGAAACTATAAATGACTTAATAGGAAGAAATGTAGCAAAGAAAGAACTAAGATTGCTGCTGCATATGTCTGAGAATCAGAACAGAATGGGTGGGGATGTATATTAGTGAGAGAGCTGCAGTGAGGGTGGGAAATATTTTTCCAAGTCTAGAGAGTGAGGTCAGTGGGATTGCAGGTGGGCAGGGAGATGTGAATAGTAAAAGAGGTAAGGAAAGCAGAAATGGGCTTGTTAACTGTAATAAATTGACTCAATTTAATGAGAATATTAAACTAATAAATCCAAACCAGAGCTAATTTAAGAAAAGCAAATGAGTTGGTGAATTAGAACATAGAACAGTACAGCACAGTACTGGCCCTTCAGCCCACGATGTTGTGCCGACCATTTATCCGAATCTAAGATCAACCTAACCTACACCCCTTCAATTTACTGCTGTCCATGTGGTTGTCTAAGAGTCGCTTAAATGGCCCTAATGACTCGGACTCCACCACCTTTGCTGGCAGTGCATTCCACACACCCACCACTCTCTGTGTAAAGAACCTATCTCTGACATCTCCCCTATACCTTCCTCCAATCACCTTAAAATGATGTCCCCTCATGACAGCCATTTCCACCCTGTAAAAAGTCTCTGGCTATCCATTCTATCCATGCCTCTCATCATCTTGCACACCTCTATCAAGTCACCTCTCTGCCTTCTTCGCTCTAGTGAGAAAAGCCCTAGCTCCCTCAACCTTTCTTCATAAGACATGCCCTCCAGTCCAGGCAGCATCCTGGTAAATCTCCTCTGTACCCTCTCCAAAGCATCCACATCCTTCCTATAATGAGGCGACCAGAACTGAACACAATATTCCAAGTGTGGTCTAACCAGGGTTTTATAAAGCTGCAGCAAAACCTCACGGCTCTTAAACTCAATCCCCCTGTTAATGAAAGCCAACACACCATATGCCTTCTTAACAACCCTATCAACCTGGGTGGCAACTTTGAGGGATCTATGTACGTGGACCCCAAGATCCCTCTGTTCCTCCACACTTCCAAGAATCCTGCCTTTAACCCTGTATTCTGCATTCAAATTCGACCTTCCAAAATTAATCACTTCACATTTATCAAGGTTGAACTCCATCTGCCACTTCTCACCCAGCTCTGCATCCTGTCAATGTCCTGTTGTAACAACCCTCAACACTATCTACGACTCCACCAACCTTCGTGTCATCGGCAAACTTACTAACCCACCCTTCCACTTCCTCATCCAAATCATTTATAAAAACCACAAAGAGCAGAGGTCCCAGAACAGATCCTTGCGGGACACCACTGGTCACAGACTTCCAGGAGGAATACTTTCCATCAATTACCACTCGCTGTCTTCTTTTGGCCAGCCAATTCTGTATCCAGACAATTAAATTTCCCTGTATCCCATGCCCCCTAACTTTCTGAATGAGCCTACCATGAGTAACCTGATCAAATGCCTTACTGAAATCCATATACACCACATCCACTGCCCGACCTTCATCAATGTGTCTCGTCACATCCTCAAAGAATTCAATGAGGCTTGTGAGGCATGACCTGCCCCTCACAAAGCCATGCTGACTATCTTTAATCAAACTATGTTTTTCTAAATAATCATAAATCCTATCTCTCCGAATCCTTTCCAATATTTTGCTCACCACAGATGTAAGACTGATGGGTCTGTAATTCCCAGGGATTTTCCTATTCCCTATCTTGAACAGGGGAACAACATTCGCCTCCATCCAATCATCCGGCACTACTCAAGTGGAGAGGAAGGACGCAAAGTTAATCGCCAATGGCGCAGCAATCTCCTCCCTCGCTTCCCGTAGTAACCTTGGGTATATCCCGTCAGGCCCATGGGACTTATCTCTCCTGGTGCTTTTCAACATTTCCAGCACATCCTCCTTCTGAATATCAACCTGTTCCATAAGACATAGGAGTGGAAGGAAGGCCATTCGGACCATCAAGTCCACTCCACCATTCAATCATGGCTGATTTCAACTCCATTTACCCGCTCTCTCTCCATAGCCCTTAATTCCTCGAGAAATCAAGAATTTATCAACTTCTGTCTTAATTACACTCAACGTCCCGGCCTCCACCGCCCTCTGTGGCAATGAATTCCACAGACCCACCACTCTCTGGCTGAAGAAATTTCTCCTCATCTCTGTTCTAAAGTGACTCCCTTTTATTCTAAGGCTGTGCCCCCGGGTCCTAGTCTCTCCTGTTAATGGAAACAACTTCCCTACATCCACCCTATCTAAGCCATTCATTATTTTGTAAGTTTCTATTAGATCTCCCCTCAACCTCCTAAACTCCAATGAATATAATCCCAGGATCCTGAGACGTTCATCGTATGTTAGGCCTACCATTCCTGGGATCATCCGTGTGAATCTCTGCTGGACCCGCTCCAGTGCCAGTATGTCCTTCCTGAGGTGTGGGGCCCAAAATTGCTCACAGTATTCTAAATGGGGCCTAACTAATGCTTTATAAAGCTTCAGAAGTACATCCCTGCTTTTATATTCCAAGCCTCTTGAGATGAATGACAACATTGCATTTGCTTTCTTAATTACGGACTCAACCTGCAAGTTTACTTTTAGAGAATCCTGGACTAGGACTCCCAAGTCCCTTTGCACTTCAGCATTGTGAATTTTGTCACCGTTTAGAAAATAGTCCACACCTCTATTCTTTTTTCCAAAGTGCAAGACCTCGCACTTGCCCACGTTGAATTTCATCAGCCATTTCTTGGACCACTCTCCTAAACTGTCTAAATCTTTCTGCAGCCTCCTCACCTCCTCCATACTACCTGCCCCTCCACCTATCTTTGTATCATCGGCAAACTTAGCCAGAATGCCCTCAGTCCCGTCATCTAGATCGTTAATATATAGAGAACAGCTGTGGCCCCAACACTGAACCCTGCGGGACACCACTCGTCACCAGTTGCCATTCCGAAAAAGAACCTTTTATCCCAACTCTCTGCCTTCTGCCTGACAGCCAGTTGTCAATCCATGTTAGTACCTTGCCTCGAATACCATGGGCCCTTATTTTACTCAGAAGTCTCCCGTGAGGCACCTTATCAAAGGCCTTTTGGAAGTCAAGATAGATAACATCCATTGGCTCTCCTTGGTCTAACCTATTTGTTATCTCTTCAAAGAACTCTAACAGGTTTGTCGGGCAAGACCTCCCCTTACTAAATCCATGCTGACTTGTCCTAATCCGACCCTGCACTTCCAAGAATTTAGAAATCTCATCCTTAACAATGGATTCTAGAATCTTGCCAACAACCGAGGTTAGGCGAATTGGCCTATAATTTTCCATCTTTTTCCTTGTTCCCTTCTTGAACAGGGGGGTTACAACAGCGATTTTCCAATCCTCTGGTACTTTCCCTGACTCCAGTGACTTTTGAAACATCATCACCAACGCCTCCACTATTTCTTCAGCTATCTCCTTTAGAACTCTAGGATGTAGCCCATCTGGGCCCAGAGATTTATCAATTTTTAGACCTCTTAGTTTCTCTAGCACTTTCTCCTTTGTGATGGCTACCATATTCAACTCTGTCCCCGGACTCTCCGGAATTGTTGGGATATTACTCATGTCTTCTACTGTGAAGACTGAGGCAAAGTACTTATTCAGTTCCTCGGCTATTTCCTTGTCTTGTTCGAGTCTATTAACCTGGTTCACACTGTTCTCATGAGCAACAAGGTCCCTCTCTCTAGTGAATACTGAAGCAAAATATTCATTTAGGGCCTCCCCTACTTCCTCAGACTCTAGGCACAAGTTCCCTCCACTATACCTGATCGGCCCTACTCTCACTCTGATCATCCTCTTATTTCTCACATAAGTGTAGAACGCCTTGGGGTTTCCCCAATCCTTCCCGCCAGGGCTTTTTCACGCCCCCTTCTAGATCTGCTAAGTCCATTTTTGAGTTCCTTCCTGGCTACCTTATAACCCTCTAGAGCAGTGCCAGATCCTTGCTTCCTCAACCTTACGGAAGCTTCCTTCTTCCTCTTGACTAGAAGCTCCACTTCTCTTGTCATCCAAGGTTCCTTCACCTTACCATTCCTTCCTCGTCTCAGTGGGACAGAGCTATCCAGCACTCGCAGCAAGTGCTCCTTAAACAACCCCCACATTACTGTCGTGTATTTCCCAAGAACAATTGTTCCCACTTTATGCGTCTCAGCTCCTGTCTAATGGCAGTATAATTTCCCCTCCCCCAATTAAATACCTTCCCATACTGTCTGTTCCTATCCCTCTCCATGACTATGGTAAAGATCAAGGAGTTGTGGTCACGGTCACCGAAATGCTCTCCCACTGAGACATCCAAAAAGGCCTCCCTCCTAGTCGGCCTCTCTACATATTGAGTCAGGAATCCTTCCTGTACACACCTGACAAAATCTGCTCCATCCAAACCATTTGCACTAAGGAAGTTCCAGCCAATATTAGGGAAGTTGAAGTCCCCCATGACAACAACTCTGTTACTTCTGCTCTTTTCCAAGATCTGCCGCCCAATCTGTTCCTCTATCTCTCGGCTGCTCATGAGGGGTCTATAGAAAACTCCAATAAAGTGACTGCTCCTTTCTTGTTTCTGACTTCCACCCATACTGACTCAGTAGACAAACCCTCCTCGACTACCTCCTTTTCTGCAGCTATGGTGCACTCCCTAATTAACAGTGCCACTCCCCCTCCTCTTTTACCTCCCTCCCTATTCTTCTGAAAACATCTAAACCCCGGAACATCTAACAACCATTCCTGCCCCTGTGAAATCCATGTCTATGTAATGGCCACAACATCGTAGTTCCAAGTACTGATCCTTGCTCTAAGTTCATCTCCCTTATTCCTGACACTCCTGGCATTGAAACAGACACACTTTAACCCATTCCACCGAGTGCCACTTTGCCCTATCCTTGTCTATCCTTCCTCACAGACTTGTTGCATACTATTTTTGCCTGTTCAATAGCTACCCTATCCTCTGATCCATAGCTCTGGTTCCCATCCCCCTGCCAAACTAGTTTAAACCCTCCCGAAGAGCTCTAGCAAACCTCCCACCCAGGATATTGGTGCCCCTCCAGTTTAGGTGCAACCCGTCCTTCATGTACAGGTTCCACCTTCCCCAGAAGATATCCCAATGATCCACATATCTGAAGCCTTCCCTCCTGCACCAGCCCTATAGCCACGTGTTCAGCTGCACTCACTCTCTGTTCCTTGCCTCACTTGCACGTGGCACCGGTAGCAATCCTGAGATCACTACTCTCCTTGTCCTGCTCTTTAGCTTCCAACCTAACTCCATAAATCACTTTTTAGATCCTCACCCCTTTTCTTAGCTATGTCATTGGTGCCTATGTGCACCACGACTTCTGGTTGCTCCCCCTCCTCCTTAAGAATCCTGTAGACTCTATCCGAGACATCCCTGGCCCTGGCACCCATTCGCGACCACAGAATCTCTTATCCATTCCCCTAACCATTGAGTTTCCTATCACTATTGCTTTTCTATTCTCCCCCCCTTCCCTTCTGAGCCACAGAGCCAGGCTCAGTGCCAGAGACATGGCCGCTAAGGCCTTCCCCCGGTAGGTCATCCTGCCCAACAGCATCCAAAAAGGTATACTTGTTTTGAAGGGGAATCGCCACGAGGGATCCCTGCACTGTCTGCCCCTTTGTTTTCCTTCCCCGGACTGTAACCCAGTTACTCTTTTCCTGTACCTTGGGTGTGGCTACTTCCCTGTAACTCTTCTCTATCACCCCTTCTGCCTCCCGGATGTTCCAAAGTTCATCCAGCTCCAGTTCCCTAACGCGGTCTCGGAGGAGCTGGAGTTGGGTGCACTTCCCACAGGTGTAGTCAGCGGGGACACCGGTGGTATCCCTTACCACCCACATCCTACAGGAGGAGCATGCAACAGCCCTAGCCTCCATCCCCTCTGATCTTACAGAATGTAGCTGCGCTGTGAACCAACTGGAACTCCGCCCCCCGACTCTGCTCCAGTCAGCTCTTCACGCTCTTTGAGGAAGTGTAGGAAACAAAATGAAAGGAGCACTTTGCTCCCTCCTCACCTAACTCCCTCAATCACCAGACTCTCACTATAGCACTCAAATACACCCAAATTCAGCACTCAGTGCAAACAAAGTCAGCACTGTAAGCTGGCTCACCTTTGTACTGTGACTAGCCTCTGAAAACTGGCCTAATCCAATTAACTAATTAACAAGCTCCAGCTGCAAGTAGAACCTGTTTAAAGCTGATTGAAAACTCACCTTTGTCTAAACCAAAACAGCAACTTTTAAGTTAATTAACTAAATAAAATAAAGACTAGACTTTAGATAAAAATGAACCCTTAATATCCCTCAGTCACCTTCAATGCAATTCTGAAAGCATTGTATAAAGTGTACATTATGATGCTGATGACCAAAGTAGAATTAGATAATGAAATGGGAAAATTTAAAATACACCTATTTACTGATGAAGAACATCAGTTCTAACTAAATTTGTACCTTGCTAAAATGTGTATGAATGGGTGGGATTTGATTCCCTCTGGCATAATCCTGCACAACTTAACAGTTGAAGCCGATTTCACACCGTGAGTAATATCCTTGAAGCACTGGATGTCCACCACATACAATTAGGATTTTTATTTCAGTGCTAATTTGGAAATTGAAATCTGCTGGACACATTACCCAAAGTTCCGGCATGCACAATGGCTTTTCTAATTCATGTCAATCTGAAATGGGAACTCAGGGTTGTTTGATAGTTGCACATACCTCAATACTTTGAGCCATTTTTCTTCGTTCTTGTAGTCTTCTTACTGCCATTTAAGTTTTCATGATCCTTTGTTTTCACAAGTCTTTATGCCATTATCAGGACCTTCTTTATCTTCAACACTACCATTAACACTCCCTTTGTCTTGTGTGCCATGATATCTTTGTCAAATTTCTCCTTAGCTCCCACCTATCCCTGACCTATTTTGCTCCACCTTCTCTTAAATAGTATAAAATCCATCACATTTCTCCCTCTCTTTATCTCTGAAGAGTCATATGAATTCAAAACTTTAATTCTATTTCTCTCTACAGATACTGCCAGACCTGCTGAGTTTTTCCAGCATTTTCTGTTTTTATTTCAGATTTTCTAGTACTTTGACAGATAGTTACAGACCCCTGTTTTCAAGTGGTCTGAAAGCACGCTGGATGGTGCCTCTAAAAGAAGTAAATAATTAATTGAAACGTTGAATGTTTTTGCAAAAGCACCTAAATCACTGTGTTATTCTCTCAAAGGCACTCTATGACAGAAAACATCTGTTGATCAACAACTATTGCACCCTGATTGGGCAACATTTAGCATAATGTCATCATCCATATCTATAAGGCCCAACACATCTACTTGGCAATAACTCCAGGGAACTATCTTCAGAGTTCCGGCCGTCAGAGGCAGATGCAAAGCTGCACCATCGTCTGCAACAACACATAGCTACCATGGAACATAGGGAGGGGGTGCACATTCTGTGATAAGTAGTTAGCCTGAAACTTTGGCAAAAAATTTCCTTGTGGACATGTTAAAATGCTGACCTATGGGAGAATGTGCTGAGTGAGCAGAGAGCGAGCAGTCCATAATGCACCACACGATGCAGCACCATCTCCACCAGGGAGAAATTTTCACTTCTCTGCCAACTCCTTTCCTGCATATTAAAAAAAAAAAAAATCCTCATTTGCTCCCTCAACTTTGGTAAAGACTATCAAGATTTGAAATTCTTTGTGCCTTTCCTAACATTTAAGAAATGTTACTAACAAATATATTCCCCTTTAATTGTCGAAGTTCTGGTAAATTTAAATGACATGCCATTTTCTGATCCCATCACTACTGAGATCCCTGCATACATGCAAAGCTGTACTGAAAACTCTGCATAAAACCTAGGTAAAACAGTGCACTGCCATTCAGAGCAATGCATCATCAATTTCAAATTATTCAGATCTAAGATTTAGCCCCATCAGAAAATCTAGGTAGTCTTATCTATCCCTGTCCAATTCAATAATAGTTGATATGAATGAAGATTTGCAGTCCTTACTTGAGATTCAAACAGGTAATTTTGGGTTTCTGATTGTTCAATTTTAATTTATGACCAAATAAATTGTCATATTCACAACTCTGCCACCAACATAACACCAGGGAACATGATGTCTTTACACCATAGCTTTTCTTTACCTCTATAGGTTGTGGATCATTTAGGTGAACACTGAGGTTCATCAGAAGTTGTGGCATCCAAGTTGGCACTTCATACGGACTGGATAAGATGCAGGCACTTAGTCCTAATACTCCAGCATGTCGGCGAACCAAATCTACAGAGGTAAATGAAAGATATTACAAATTTTATTTGTCAAATTTGTATATTTAAAAAACTTATGGAGCTTTTAACTTTTTTTAAAAAATAAATGTGTTTATTCAAATTTTCCAACAAAATTTTTAACAAACCCCCCCCCCATAACAAAAAGAAAGAAACGCAAATACAACAGTCAAAAATTATACAAAACTTTTACATTGGGTTTCCCCGTATACAGTAACCCCCCCATATGACATTCAAAGATACCCGTAGGGAAGCCCCCTCCACCCACCCGAATTCCCCCCCCCCCCCCCCACCCTTGGGTTGCTGCTGCTGCTGACCTCCTCCTAACTCTCCGCGAGATAGTCTAGGAACGGTTGCCACCGCCTGAAGAACCCCTGCACAGACCCTTGTAAGGCAAACTTTATCCTCTCCAGCTTAATAAACCCAGCCATGTCATTTATCCAGGCTTCCACACTGGGGGGCTTCGCATCCTTCCATAATAGCAAGGTCCTCCGCCGGGCTACCAGGGACGCAAAGGCCAGGATACCGGCCTCTTTCGCCTCCTGCACTCCCGGCTCGTCCGTTACCCCAAATAGTGCCAACCCCCAACTCGGCTTGACCTGGACTTTCACCACCTTGGACATAGTCCTCGCGTAACCCCGCCAAAACCCGTCCAATGCCGGGCACGACCAGAACACGTGGACGTGATTCGCCGGGCTTCCCGAGCACCTCCCACATCTATCCTCCACCCCAAAGAACCTACTCAACCTTGCCCCTGTCATTTGCGCTCTGTGAGTGACCTTGAATTGTATTAGGCTGAGCCTGGCGCAAGAGGAGGAAGAATTAACCCTACTCAGGGCATCAGCCCACAGATCCTCATCTATCTCCTCCACAAGCCCCTCCTCCCACTTGCCCTTTAACTCCTCTACCGAGGCCTCCTCCTCTTCTTTCAGCTCCTGGTAGATCGCCGAAACCCTGCCTTCTGCAACCCATACCCCCGAAATCACCCTGTCCTGAGTCCCCTGTGCCGGGAGCAGCGGGAATTCCCTCACCTGCCGCCTCACAAACGCCCTCACTTGCATATACCTGAAAGCATTTCCCGGGGGTAACCCAAACTTCTCCTCCAGCGCCCCCAGGCTCGCAAACGTCCCATCTATAAACAGGTCCCCCATTCTTCGAATCCCTGCCCGATGCCAGCTCCGAAATCCCCCATCCATCCTTCCCGGGACGAACCGATGGTTCATCTCGAATCGGGGACCAAACCGAGGCTCCCACCTCGCCCTTGTGTCGTCTCAACTGCCCCCAGATCTTCAACGTCGCCGCCACCACCGGACTCGTGGTGTACCTTGTCGGCGATAGCAGCAGCGGTGCCGTCGCCAGCGCCCTCAGGCTCGTGCCCACACAGGACGCCATCTCTAACCTCTTCCACGCCTCCTCCTCTCCCTCCATTACCCACTTACGGATCATCGCCACATTGGCTGCCCAATAATAGTCACACAAATTCGGCAGAGCCTGCCCTCCCTGTCCCTACTACGCTCCAGAAACACCCTCTTTACCCTCGGGGTCTTATTTGCCCACACGAAACCCATGATACTCCTACCTACCCGTTTAAAAAAGGCCTTGGGAATCATAATGGGACGGCACTGGAACACAAAGAGAAACCTCGGGAGGACCATCATTTTAACCGACTGCACCCTGCCCGCTAGCGAGAGCGGCAGCACATCTCATCTTTTGAAATCCTCCTCCATCTGCTCCACCAACCGCGTCAAATTGAGTTTGTGCAGGGCCCCCCCAACTCCCAGCCACCTGGATCCCTAAGTACCGAAAGCTCCTTTCCGCCCTCTTCAATGGCAGGTCGTCTATCCCCCTTCCCTGGTCCCCTGGATGCACCACAAAGAGCTCACTTTTCCCTACATTAAGCTTATACCCCGAGAAGTACCCAAACTCCCTTAGGATCCGCATGACCTCCGCCATCCCCTCCACTGGATCTGCCAATACAGCAACAGGTCGTCCACATACAGCGACACCCGGTGTTCCTCTCCCCCTCGGACCAGTCTCCTCCATTTCCTGGACTCCCTTAGTGCCACGGCCAGAGGCTCAATTGCCAATGCAAACAGCAAGGGGGACAGGGGGCACCCCTGCCTCGTCCTTCGGTACAGCCGAAAGTACTCCGGCCTCCGCCGATTCGTAGCCACACTCGCCACCGGGGCTCTATATAGCAATCTGACCCAGCCGATGAACCCCTCCCCGAACCCAAACCTCTGCAACACTTCCCAAAGATACTCCCACTCCACCCGGTCGAAGGCCTTCTCCGCGTCCATAGCTGCCACTACCTCCGTTTCTCCCTCCACCGAGGGCATCATAATCACATTGAGGAGCCTCCGCACATTAGTGTTTAGCTGCCTGCCCCTTGCAAATCCCGTCTGATTCTCATGAATCACCCCCGGGACATAGTCCTCAATTCTCGTAGCCAGCACTTTTGCCAGCAACTTAGCATCCACATTGAGAACAAAGAACAAAGAAATGTACAGCACAGGAACAGGCCCTTCGGCCCTCCAAGCCCGTGCCGACCATACTGCCCGACTAAACTACAATCTTCTACACTTCCTGGGTCCGTATCCTTCTATTCCCATCCTATTCATATATTTGTCAAGATGCCCCTTAAATGTCCCTATCGTCCCTGCTTCCACTACCTCCTCCGGTAGTGAGTTCCAGGCACCCACTACCCTCTGCGTAAAAAACTTGCCTCGTACATCTACTCTAAACCTTGCCCCTCTCACCTTAAACCTATGCCCCCTAGTAATTGACCCCTCTACCCTGGGGAAAAGCCTCTGACTATCCACTCTGTCTATGCCCCTCATAATTTTGTATACCTCTATCAGGTCGCCCCTCAACCTCCTTCGTTCCAGTGAGAACAAACCTAGTTTATTCAATCGCTCCTCATAGCTTATGCCCTCCATACCAGGCAACATTCTGGTAAATCTCTTCTGCACCCTCTCTAAAGCCTCCACATCCTTCTGGTAGTGTGGCGACCAGAATTGAACACTATACTCCAAGTGTGGCCTAACTAAGGTTCTATACAGCTGCAACATGACTTGCCAATTCTTATACTCAATGCCCCGGCCAATGAAGGCAAGCATGCCGTATGCCTTCTTGACTACCTTCTCCACCTGTGTTGCCCCTTTCAATGACCTGTGGACCTGTACTACTAGATCTCTTTGACTTTCAATACTCTTGAGGGTTCTACCATTCACTGTATATTCCCTACCTGCATTAGCCCTTCCAAAATGCATTACCTCACATTTGTCCGGATTAAACTCCATCTGCCATCTCTCCGCCCAAGTCTCCAGACAATCTAAATCCTGCTGTATCCTCAGACAGTCCTCATCGCTATCCGCAATTCCACCAACCTTTGTGTCGTCTGCAAATTTACTAATCAGACCAGTTACATTTTCCTCCAAATCATTTATATATACTACAAAGAGCAAAGGTCCCAGCACTGATCCCTGTGGAACACCACTGGTCACAGCCCTCCAATTAGAAAAGCATCCCTCCATTGCTACCCTCTGCCTTCTATGGCCTAGCCAGTTCTGTATCCACCTTGCCAGTTCACCCCTGATCCCGTGTGACTTCACCTTTTGTACTAGTCTACCATGAGGGACCTTGTCAAAGGCCTTACTGAAGTCCATATAGACAACATCTACTGCCCTACCTGCATCAATCATCTTAGTGACCTCCTCGAAAAACTCTATCAAGTTAGTGAGACACGACCTCCCCTTCACAAAACCGTGCTGCCTCTCACTAATACGTCCATTTGCTTCCAAATGGGAGTAGATCCTGTCTCGAAGAATTCTCTCCAGTAATTTCCCTACCACTGAAGTAAGGCTCACCGGCCTGTAGTTCCCGGGATTATCCTTGCTACCCTTCTTAAACAGAGGAACAACATTGGCTATTCTCCAGTCCTCCGGGACATCCCCTGAAGACAGCGAGGATCCAAAGATTTCTGTCAAGGCCTCAGCAATTTCCTCTCCAGCCTCCTTCAGTATTCTGGGGTAGATCCCATCAGGCCCTGGGGATTTATCTACCTTAATATTTTTTAAGACACCCAACACCTCGTCTTTTTGGATGACAATGTGACCCAGGCTATCTACACCCCCTTCTCCAGACTCAACATCTACCAATTCCTTCTCTTTGGTGAATACTGATGCAAAGTATTCATTTAGTACCTCGCCCATTTCCTCTGGCTCCACACATAGATTCCCTTGCCTATCCTTCAGTGGGCCAACCCTTTCCCTGGCTACCCTCTTGCTTTTTATGTACGTGTAAAAAGCCTTGGGATTTTCCTTAACCCTATTTGCCAATGACTTTTCATGCCCCCTTCTAGCCCTCCTGACTCCTTGCTTAAGTTCCTTCCTACTTTCCTTATATGCCACACAGGCTTCGTCTGTTCCCAGCCTTTTAGCCCTGACAAATGCCTCCTTTTTCTTTTTGACGAGGCCTACAATATCACTCGTCATCCAAGGTTCCCGAAAATTGCCGTATTTATCTTTCTTCCTCACAGGAACATGCCTGTCCTGTATTCCTTTCAACTGACACTTGAAAGCCTCCCACATGTCAGATGTTGATTTGCCCTCAAACATCCGCCCCCAATCTATGTTCTTCAGTTCCCGCCTAATATTGTCATAATTAGCCTTCCCCCAATTTAGCACATTCATCCTCGGACCACTCTTATCCTTGTCCACCAGTACTTTAAAACTTACTGAATTGTGGTCACTGTTACCGAAATGCTCCCCTACTGAAACATCTACCACCTGGCCGGGCTCATTCCCCAATACCAGGTCCAGTACTGCCCCTTCCCTAGTTGGACTGTTTACATATTGTTTTAAGAAGCCCTCCTGGATGCTCCTTACAAACTCCGCCCCGTCTAAGCCCCTGGCACTAAGTGAGTCCCAGTCAATATTGGGGAAGTTGAAGTCTCCCATCACCACAACCCTGTTGTTTTTACTCTTTTCCAAAATCTGTCTACCTATCTGCTCCTCTATCTCCCGCTGGCTGTTGGGAGGCCTGAAGTATACCCCCAACATTGTGACTGCACCCTTCTTATTCCTGATCTCTACCCATATAGCCTCACTGCCCTCTGAGGTGTCCTCTCGCAGTATAGCTGTGATATTCTCCCGAACAAGTAGCGCAACTCCGCCTCCCCTTTTACATCCCCCTCTATCCCGCCTGAAACATCTAAATCCTGGAACATTTAGCTGCCAATCCTGCCCTTCCCTCAACCAGGTCTCTGTAATGGCAATAACATCATAGTTCCAAGTAGTAATCCAAGCTCGAAGTTCATCTGCCTTACCCGTAATGCTCCTTGCATTAAAACATATGCACTTCAGGCCACCAGACCCGCTGTGTTCAGCAACTTTTCCCCATCTGCTCTGCCTCAGAGCCACACTGTCCCTATTCCCTAGTTCTCCCTCAATGCTCTCACCTTCTGACCTATTGCTCCCGTACCCACCCCCCTGCCATACTAGTTTAAACCCTCCCGTGTGACACTAGCAAACCTCGCGGCCAGGATATTTATGCCTCTCCGGTTTAGACGCAACCCGTCCATCTTATACAGGTCACACCTGCCCCGGAAGAGCTCCCAGTGGTCCAGAAAACGGAAACCCTCCCTCCTACACCAGCTGTTTAGCCACGTGTTTGTCTGCTCTATCTTCCTATTTCTAGCCTCACTGACACGTGGCACAGGGAGTAATCCCGAGATTACAACCCTCGAGGTCCTGTCTTTTAACTTTCTGCCTAGCTCCCTGAACTCCTGCTGCAGGACCTCATGCCCCTTCCTGCCTATGTCGTTAGTACCAATATGTACAACGACCTCTGCCTGTTTGCCCTCCCCCTTCAGGATTCCCTCTACCCGTTCGGAGACATCCTGGACCCTGGCACCAGGGAGGCAACATACCATCCTGGAGTCTCTTTCACGTCCACAGATGCGCCTATCTGTGCCCCTGACTATAGAGTCCCCTATTACTATTACTCTTCTGCGCTTTGACCCTCCCTTCTGAACATCAGAGCCAGCCGTGGTGCCACTGCTCTGGCTGCTGCTGTTTTCCCCTGATAGGCTATCCCCCCCGACAGTATCCAAAGGGGTATATCTGTTCGAGAGGGGGACAACCACAGGGGATTCCTGCACTGACTGCCTGCCCTTTCTGGTGGTCACCCATTTCTCTGCCTGCACCTTGGGTGTGACCACATTTACATAACTGCGATCTATGACGCTTTCCGCCACCTGCATGCTCCTAAGTGCATCCAATTGCTGCTCCAACCGAACCATGCGGTCTGTGAGGAGCTGCAGTTGGGTGCACTTTCTGCAGATGAAGCCATCCGGGACACTGGAAGCCTCCCGGACCTGCCACATCTCACAGTCAGAGCACAGCACCCCTCTAACTGACATTGCGTCAATTAATTAAAATTAAAATTTGTCTTTTTTTTTTTTTAAATACTTTTTTTTTTAAATTGCAAAGTTACTGTCAACTATCTGTTTCCTAGCACTAGATTTCTAATAGAAATGCGATAGCTAACTATAATACTCTCCGATCTCTGGCTTAGATATCCTCTAAATTATAATTAAGTTATTATGTTTAATTAGTTCCCAAATACTCAAATTTTTTTTAAAATTTAGGTTAGAATCCCAACCAGCCACTCAGGTCACAGCTTTTCTGTGATGTCGCTTCAGTTTCCCCCCGACACACACAATTTGAAAAAAGGTATAAAAGTAAAAATCACTTACTTGCCTTCTGAGTGTCTGAGATGTTCTCAGGTTCTCTCGCTGACAGAGACTGCTCCTCCACCACCGATCCTTGACCTGCACAATGCTAATAATATAATAATATAATATGGCACTTACCTTACACCAATGGGTCTTATTATTAGGTTAGAGGAGGAGGGCGGGTGGGAGACACTACACGTGTAGTGTCTCGGGTTTCCTCTCCACCAGAATTTATTGGTTTGGGGGGGGGGGCACTTGCCAGAGGTAGAACTTCCGGTTCCCGCCTTATATAAAAACAAATAAAACTGAAAAGAAGAACAGACACGGGACCAGGCAAGGCTTTTTAAATACACTACTCACCTCCCAGAAGGCCCCTGCGCACCGCTGCCGCCGAAATCCAAAGGGCTGCTCCTGTAAAGGTAAGTGGTTTTAAACTAACTACTCACCTCCCAGAAGGCCCCTGCGCACCGCTGCCGCCGAAATCCAAAGGGCGAGATCGGTCTATATGACCCACACTGCAGTGGGTCCTTGTCCCGCTTCAGGATCAGAGAGATTAGTGCCTCAGACATTGTCGGGGGCAAGGTCCCCCCCTCCCTTGGCTTATTGAAAGTCCTCACTAGCAACGGGCCCAGCAGGTCCACGTATTTCCTGTAAAACTCGACCGGGAACCCATCTGGCCCCGGGGCCTTCCCCGCCTGCATGCTCGCCAATCCTTTAACCAGCTCCTCCAGCCCAATTGGCACCCCTAAACCAGCCACCTCCTGCTCCTCCACCCTCGGGAACCTCAGCTGATCCAAAAATCGTCACATCCCCTCTTCCCCCGCTGGGGGCTCAGATCTGTACTGATGCCCATAGAAGTCCTTAAATACCTCATTTATTCTCACCGCACTCCGCACCGTATTCCCCCCGCTATCCTTAACTCCACCTATCTCCCTCGCTGCCTCCCTCTTACGAAGCTGGTGTGCCAGCATCCGCCTCGCCTTCTCCCCATACTCATACGTCGCCCCCTGCACTTTCCTCCACTGTGCCTCTGCTTTCCCTGTGGTCAACAGGTCGAACTCCGTCTGGAAGTTCCGCCGCTCCCTGAGTAGTCCCTCCTCAGGGGCCTCTACATATCTCCTGTCCAGCCTTTTAAAAAAAAATATATATATTTTTTAAAGGTTTTCATAAAATATCAATAACAAAATGAGAAAGAAAAAAGAACCTAACAGGGTTAAGTACAAAACACAATCTAAAAAAGCAACCCCCCAAACCCCTCCCCCCCTGTACATAAATAATAAATTAACATTAACACCCCGACTTAACACAACAGGTGTATACATCCCCTCAGACCCTCCAGGTAAATAACATAAACAAAAATAAAGTAAACCCCCCCCCCCCCCCCCCGAGCTGATAGAAAGTCTAAGAACGGTTGCCACCGCCTAAAGAACCCTTGTACCGACCCTCTCAAGGCGAATTTCACCCTCTCCAATTTAATGAACCCTGCCATATCGCTGATCCAGGATTCCACGCTTGGGGGCCTCGCATCTTTCCACTGAAGGAGAATCCTTCGCCGGATTACCAGGGACGCAAAGGCCAGAATTCCGGCCTCTTTCGCCTCCTGCACTCCCGGCTCCTCTGCCACCCCAAATATTGCGAGCCCCCATCCCGGTCTGACCCTGGATCCTACCACCCTCGACACCGTCCTCGCTACGCCCTTCCAAAATTCCTCCAGCGCTGGGCATGCCCAGAACATATGGGTGAGATTTGCTGGGCTCCCTGAGCACCTAACACACCTGCCCTCACCCCCAAAGAACTGGCTCATCCTTGTCCCGGTCAGGTGTGCCCTGTGCAGCACCTTAAACTGTATGAGGCTGAGCCTCGCGCACGAAGAGGAAGAATTCACCCTCCTTAGGGCATCTGCTCACGTCCCCTCTTCGATTTCCTCTCCCAACTCCTCCTCCCACTTACCTTTCAACTCCACCACCGAGGCCTCCTCCTCCTCCTGCATCACCTGGTAAGTTTCCGAGATCTTCCCCACTCTCACCCCCCGAGAGCACCCTGTCCTGTACTGTGTGTGGCAGTAGCCGCGGGAATTACACCACCTGCCGTCTGGCAAATGCCTTTACCTGTAAGTACCTGAAGGTGTTCCCCGGGGAGGGGCCCATACTTCTCCTCCAGCTCACCCAAGCTCGCGAACTTCCCGTCCACAAACAGGTCCCCCAACTTTCGTATCCCTGCCCTGTGCCACCCCAAAAACCCTCCACCTGTTCTTCCTGGGGCGAACCGGTGGTTCCCCCGTAATGGGGTCCACGCCGAGGCCCCAACTTCCCCCCTATGCCGCCTCCACCCCCCCCAAATTTTGAGGGCCGCCACCACCACTGGGCTCTTGGTATACCTCCTTGGAGGGAGCTGCAGTGGCGCCATTGCCAGCACCCCCAGATTCGTACCCACACAGGACGCCGTCTCCAGCCTCTTCCATGCAGCCCCCTCCATCACCCACTTGCACACCATCGTCGCATTGGCGGCCCAGTAGTACCCACAGAGGTTGGGCAGCGCCAGCCCCCCCTATCTCTACTCCGCTCCAGGAACACCCTTTTCACCCTCGGAGTCCCTCGCGCCCACACAAACCCCATTATATTCCTGTTAACCCGCCTGAAAAAAGCCTTCGGGATAAACACGGGGAGGCACTGGACCAGGAACAAAAACCTTGGGAGCACCGTCATTTTGATTGACTGCACCCTACCCGCCAAGGACAGCGGCAACGCGTCCCACCTCTTGAACTCCTCCTCCATTTACTCCACCAGCCTTATAAAGTTAAGCCTATGCAGGGCCCCCCAGCTCCTGGCCACCTGGACCCCCAAATATCTGAAGCTCCTCTCTGCCCTTTTTAGTGGGAGCTCGCCAATCCCCCTCTCCTGGTCCCCTAGCTGAACTACGAACAGCTCGCTCTTCCCCATATTGAGCTTGTACCCCGAAAAGTCCCCGAATTCCCTAAGGATCCTCATTACCTCTGGCATTCCTTCCACCGGGTCCGCCACAAACAGCAGCAGGTCGTCCGCATAAAGCGACACCCTATGCTCCTCCTCACCCCGCACCAACCCCCTCCAGTTCCTCGACTCTCACAGTGCCATAGCCAGGGGTTCAATCGCCAGTGCGAAGAGCAGGGGGGACAGGGGACATCCCTGTCTCGTCCCTCGGTGCAACCGAACGTACTCGGACCTCCTCCTATTTGTGGCCACACTCGCCATCGGGACCTCATACAACAGCCTAACCCACCTGACAAACCCTTCCCCAAACCCGAACCTCTTCAGCACCTCCCACAGGTACCCCCACTCTACCCTATCGAAGGCTTTCTCAGCGTCCATCGCCACCACTATCTCCGCCTCCCCTGCCGGCATCATGATAGCGTTCAAAAGCCTCCGCACATACGCGTTCAACTGTCTACCCTTCACAAACCCCGTCTGGTCTTCATGGATGATCTGCGGCACACAATCCTCAATCCTCATGGCTGAGACCTTCGCCAGCATCTTGGCATCTACATTTAGCAAGGAAATCGGTCTGTAAGACACACATTGCAGGGGATCCTTGTCCCGCTTCTGGATCAAGGAGATCAGTGCCTGGGACATGGTCGGGGGTAAAGCCCCCCCCTCTCTTGCCTCATTAAAGGTCCTAACTAACAGCGGGCCCAACAGGTCCATATATTTTTCATAGAACTCGACCGGGAAACCATCCGGCCCCGGTGCCTTCCCCGCCTGCATGCTTCCTATCCCTTTGATCAGCTCCTCCAGCCCAATCGGGGCCCCCAGTCCCGCCACCAGTCCCTCTTCCACCTTTGGAAACCTCAATTGGTCCAGGAAACAGCCCATCCCTCCCTCCTCCCGTGGGGGCTCGAATCGGTACAATTCCTTGTAGAAGTCCCTGAAGACCCCATTGATGCCAACCCCACTCCGCACCACGCTCCCTCCCCTGTCCTCAACTCCCCCGATCTCCCTAGCTGCGTCCCGCTTCCGAAGCTGATGCGCCAGCATCCGGCTTGCCTTTTCCCCATACTTGTAGACCGCCCCCTGGGCCTTCCTCCACTGCACCTCCGCCTTCCTGGTGGTCATCAGGTCGAATTCGGCCTGGAGACTACGCCTCTTCCTCAACAATCCTTCCTCAGGCTCTTCCGCATACCTCCTGTCTACCCTCACCATCTCCCCCACCAGCCTCTCCCTCTCCCCCCACTCCCTCCGCTCCTTGTGTGCCCTAATGGAGATCAGCTCTCCCCTCACCACCGCCTTCAGTGCCTCCCATACCATCCCCACTCGGACCTCCCCATTGTCGTTGGTCTCCAAGTACCTCTCTATACTTCCTCGGACCCGCTCGCTCACCTCCTCGTCCGCCAACAGCCCCACCTCCAAACGCCACAGCGGGCGCTGGTCCCTCTCCTCCCCCATCTCCAAGTCCACCCAATGCGGGGCGTGGTGCAAAAGGGCTATTGCCGAATACTCGGTATCCTCTACTCTCGCTATCAGCGCCCTACTCAAAATGAAAAAGTCGATTCGTGAATAAGCCTTATGGACATGAGAAGAATGAAAATTCCCTAGCCCCCGGCCTTGCAAATCTCCAAGGGTCCACCCCTCCCATTTGGTCCATAAATCCCCTCAGCACTCTAGCCGCCGCTGGCTTCTTACCCGTCCTCAAGCTGGAGCGATCCAGTGCCGGATCCAACACAGTGTTAAATGTCTTCCCCCATTATCAGGCCCCCCACTTCCAAGTCTGGGATCCAACCCAACATACGTCGCATAAAATCCGCATCGTCCCAGTTCGGAGCGTACACATTGACCAGTACCACCCTCTCTCCCTGCAACTTACCACTTACCATTATGTACCTACCGCCATTATCTGCCACAATGCTCGACGCCTCTAATGACACCTTCTTTCCCACCAAGATCGCCACCCCTCAATTTTTGGCATCTAGCCCCGAGTGAAACACCTGACCTACTCACCCTTTCCTCAGTCTTACCTGGACTGCCACCTTCAGGTGTGTCTCCTGGAGCATAACCACATCCACCTTCAGCCCCTTCAGGTGCGTGAACACGCGGGCCCGCTTAACCGGCCCATTCAGTCCCCTTACATTCCAGGTTATCAGCCGGATCAGGGGGCTACCCGCCCCCCTCCCCCGCTGACTAGCCATGACCCCCTCCTCGGCAAGCCACGCGCCCGCACCCTACACCCGGCCCGTTCCCCACAGCGGCATACCCCCGTCTCGACCCCCCCCCCACTCGCTCCAGCTCCTCCTTGACCTTAGCAGCAGCAACTCGATTCCCCCCCACCCACCCCCCGCCCCCCCAGGCTAGGACCCATCCTAGCTGGTTTACTCCCCCCATTGCACTTCCGCAAGTCAGCTGACTCCTGCTGACCCCGACCACTCCCACCTCCCCTTCGACTCCTCCCATTGTGTGGCACACCCTCCTCTCCCGCTCCCCTTTCCACAGGCTCTCCCCCTCCCCCCTCCGTTCTAAGCATGGGAAACAATCCTCGCTTCCCCGCCCCGGCCCCGCTCCCCCCCAGTCTTCGACACAGGAAAAAAGCCCATGCTCTCCACCTACCAGGCCCCGCCACCAGCCAAAACAGTGCCCAACCCGCCCCATCCACCCTCCCCAACCCGAAAGAGAAAAACACAAAGAAAAAGAAACCCAAAACAATGCAAAGGCCCCCCCCCCCCCCCCCCCCCCCCCCCCCCCCAAACCAAAAATAGGCATAACATATCCACCGCAGTCCCCAATCGCCTTGGGCCTCCTCGCCAACACTCTATGGGCCCCTTCCAGCTCCAGGGGCCCCTGGAAAGACCCCGCTACCATCAGCGAGTTCAACATGGTGACCACACAGGCCCCCACGTCCGGCCCCTCCAGGAGGCCCAGAATCCGCAGATTCTTCCGCCTCGACCAATTCTTCATCTCCTCAAACCGCTCCTGCCATTTCTTGTGGAGCGCCTCGTGCGCCTCCACCTTTACCGTCAGGCCTAAGATCTCGTCCTCATTGTCAGAGATCTTTTGTCGAGCCTCTCGGATTGCTACCCCCTGGGCCGTCTGTGTCTCCAGCAGCTTATCAATAGAAGCCTTCATCGGCTCCAGCAGGTCCGTTTTAATCTCTCTGAGGCAGTGCTGGATCCCCTCCTGTTGCTCCTCCGCCCACTGCCTCCACGCTGCCTGGTCTCCGCCCGCCGCCATTTTGTCCTTCTTCCCTCCCTTCTTCTGGTCCACCACCACCTTTTTTGTCGCCCCGCTCCTAGTTAAAGCCATATACTGACGGGGAGCTATTATTAACTCCTTCCTACACCGGGAAACGTTGAAAAAGTGCCCTTGGGGGCCTGATAAGAGCCCAAAAGTCCGTTTTTGCGGGAGCCGCCGAATGTGCGACTTAGGTCCGCATAGCCGCAACATGAAGTCTCGAGAGGGAATCCTTTTGGCAGTGTTCGCTTCACCAATCTGCCCCCAAAAGTCTGTGGAAACTCCTGAAAAAGGTCTGAGAGTCCGTTCCAGACGGGAGCTGCCGAATGCGCGACCTACTCCTCCATGGCCGCCACCGGAAACCTCGTCCCCACTTCTTCAATGGCCTTGGTAGATCTTTTCACAGTTGTTCCCTCTGCTGCTAGAATTCACCTTTAATAAAGGCCCTCAAGTTAGCTTGCAGCTTTAAGCTTGCCCTTCCCCCGCCTGCATGCTGGAAGAGGCCCCTCTCTCCCCTGCAGTTACAGCCAAATCGTTTACTGTTTCTGCCGGGTCTGGTTACCAAGAGACATACCATTCCTGGGGGACACTGTCAGGGGAATGTTGCAGTCTTCTTCCCACACCGGGAAATGTCAAACAAATGGCGTGGGGGCCCTGTAAAGAGCCCAAAAGTCCGTTCCAAGCAGGAGCTACCGAATATGCGACCTAGCTCTGCATAGCCGCATCCGGAAGTCCTCCTGTCCACCCTGAAGATCTCCCCCACCAACCTCTCCCTCTCCCTGCTCTCTCTCTTCTCCTTGTGGGCCCTGATGGAGATTAACTCTCCCCTGACCACCGCCCTCAACGCCTCCCAAACTACCCCCACCTGCACCTCCCCGTTGTCATTGGCCTCCAAATATCTTTCAATGCACCCCTGCGCCCGCCCGCACACCTCCTCATCTGCCAATAATCCCACATCTAGATGCCACAGCGGGCGCTGGTCCCTCTCCTCTCCTAACCCCCCCCATTATCAAGCTTCCTACCTCCAGGTCCGGAATCCGACCCAGCATGCGTTTCATAAATCCGGCATCATCCCAGTTCGGGGCATATATGTTTACCAGTATCACCCGCACCCCCTGCAACCTACCGCTCACCATCACATATCGATCTCTATTATCTACTACAATATTCATTGCCTCAAACGACACCCGCTTCCCCACCAGTATTGCAACCCCACTGTTCTTCGCATCCAGCCCCGAATGGAATACCTGTCCTACCCATCCCTTTCTCAGCCTAACCTGATCTGCCACCTTCAAATGTGTCTCCTGGAGCATAACCACGTCTGCCTTCAGTCCTTTTATGTGCGCGAATACCCGGGCCCTCTTGACCGGCCCGTTCAGGCCCCTCACATTCCAAGTTATCAGACGGATTGGAAGGCTGCTCACCCCCCCCCCCGCCCCGACTAGCCATCTCCTTTTCTAGGCCAGCCACGTGCCCGCACCACCCAGTCCCCCAGACGGCGGACCCCCGCCCCGACCACCTCTCCTACTTCCAGCTCCTCTTTGGCCAATGCAGCAGCAACCCTGTACCCCCCCTCTCCCCGCTAGATCCACATCTAGCCCTTTTGCTCCCCCCATAACACTCCTGTAAGTCAGCTGACTCCTGCTGACCCCGGCCTCTCCCGCCATTCTATCGACCCCCTCCTATGTGAGAATCCCCCCTCCCACTCCCTGGCAGTCAGTGTGCGCTCCTCTCCAGCACCGCCCATCCCCCCCTGGCCCCCACCCCCGTCCTTCCCTAGCACGGGAAAAAGCCCGCGCTTTCCTGAGCCGGCCCCGCCCCCTCTGGCGCAGCTCCTTTTGCGGCCTTACCCCAATTCCCCACCCCCGGGCCTCCACTCCCCCTCTTCCTTCGTGGGGGTCTGCCCCTCCAACACCGACGCCCACACTCTCCCCATCCAATCCCTTCACCCATCCAGCACCCAAACCAGAGGAACATTCCCTAAACGTAATGAACATTATATACACAGTAAACATCCCCCCACAACAAACCCTCAATTTGAGTCCAACTTTTCAGTCCATATAAAACTCCATGCCTCATCAGGCGTTTCGAAATAGTGGTGCCGATCCTGGAACGTGACCCACAATCGCACTGGCTGCAGCATACCGAACTTCACCTCCTTTCGATGGAGCACCGACGTAGCCCGATTAAAACCAGCTCTCTTCTCAGCCACCTCTGCACTCCAGTCCTGATAGATTCGGATCTCCGTGTTCTCCCACCTGCTGCTCCGCTCTTTCTTGGCCCATTCTCAGGACACACTCTCTGTCCATGAAGCGGTGAAACCTCATCACGACAGCCCTTGGCGGCTCGTTGGCCTTGGGTCTCCTTGCTAGGACCCTGTGAGCCCCATCTAGCTCCAGAGGCCTCGGGAAGGCTCCCGCGCCCATCAGCAAATTGAGCATCGTGCTCACATATGCCCCAGCATCGGGCCCCTCCACTCCTTCGGGGAGACCCAGAATCCGAAGATTCTTCCTCCTTGACCTATTCTCCAGGTCCTCAAATCTTTCCGCCCACCTCTTGTGCAGCGCCTCGTGCGCCTCCACCTTCACCGCCAGGCCCAAGATCTCGTCCTCGTTCTCCGAGGCTTTTTGCCGCACCTCTCGGATCGGCGCCCCTTGGGCCTTCTGGGTCTCCACTAGTTTCTCAATCGCCGCCTTCATTGGCGCCAGCATTTCGGTTTTCAGCTCCTCAAAGCAGCGTCTCAGAAATCCCTGCTGCTCCTGCGACCACTGCGCCCATGCTGCTTGGTCTCCACCCGCCGCCATCTTGCTTTTTCTCCCTCTCACTTTTCGCTGCTCCAAGATCACTTTTTTCACCGCTCCACTCCTGGTCCAATCCATATAATGTCGGGGGGACCTTTCTGTCACCTTCCCACACTGGAAGCCGTCGAACAATTGCCGTTGGGGCCCCTCTACAGAGCCCAAAAGCCCGTTCCCGGCGGGAGCTGCCGAACGTGCGACCTACCTAGGCATAGCCGCATCCGGAAGTCCCGGAGCTTTTAACTTTTGCACATTTGCTGGTTCACCTTCTGACAACCAATGGGGGAAACAAGATGCAAGGTATTAAACAATTTATTTTCCTGCAAATTCAGATACTTCTTTTTACCTGCTGGAGGAATTGTATCCGCCACTGCGCCTAGGTCTCTTTTCCTCTTCTTTGGGAGTCTGGTCTTACAGAGCTGTTCAAAGTGACTCTGCATGGAACTATCCATAGTCAGGAAATTGCACTGCAGCAGACCACTCAGGGTGGTGGCAGCCATTTCCCTTGCCTGTGAGCAGTAAAAAGATCTCATCAGCTGATACCCACTATTCACACAATGTGCCCAATACACCATTCTGCGTCAGTCATGTCCTTTCCTACAGTACTACAACAAAGCCAAGAATGAATATTTTAGGAATTCACTCCAGTATGTACAGTAATTTTAGATGAATGCCAACTTTATATTGCTTATTACAGTCTTGTTTGCAAACTTTATAAAGTCCTTAAACATATGTCTGCCTTTATCCCTGTGTGAATCTCTCGAATAAGGTTCTTACCTTGTCAGCTTCAAAATAGCCCAAGTTATACATGACATACGCCAGAATTCTCCAGCCGTTGCGATTCTCTTTTCCCGCTGGCAACGCACCCTTGTCTGCGGGTTTCCCAGTGACGTGGGGTGTCTTCAATTGAAAATCCCATTGACTAGCTGCGGGAAGAAAGAATCCCACCACTAGTGAACGGCACGCCACCAAGAAACACACAGCTGGGGGAACGGAGAATCCAGCCCATTATTTGTGATGCCACAATGCATTTGCCTAGTCACTAATAATGTCATTTATAACTTGGGGCCATTTCGAATCTTATGGGTAGAAATCTTTTTAAGAGGGATTCACACAAGAAAAAAATGCTTTTGTGCAGGTTGGTTGGAGTGGGGTAGGGAGCAGGTGGGGAAACAAAACAAACTAATACAAGCCTAGTTATAAACCATATAGTATTAGACACTAAACTAAAAGTCCGATGCAAATAACATGATGCACATTAGATATTTAGGTAAAAGAGTACCCTCACTTTCAAGGATGCATGTCAACAACAATAACAAATGATCATTTCGCTGGTGTTGACGGTGACATCTGCTGCTGTCATAGAAAATAGGAGGCCATTTGACACTGCAAGCCTGCTCTGCTTTGGCTGATTATCCAATTCAGTAGCCTTTCCCACCTAACCCCCCCCCCCCCCCCCATATCCTTTGATCCCTTTAGTCCCAAGTGCTATATCTAACTCCTTCTTGAAAACATACAATGTTTTGGCCTCAATTACTTTGTGGTAGCCCACAGGTTCACCACTCTCTGGGTGTAGAAATTTCTCCTCATCTCAGTCCTAAATAGTCTACCCCTCAGACTGTGACCGCTGGTTCTGGACTCCCGCACCATCGAGAACATCCTTCCTGCATCTACCGTATCTAGCCCTGTTAGAATTTTAAAGGTTTCTATGAGATCCCCGCCGCATTCTTCTAAACTCCAGTGAATATAATCTTAACCGACTCAATCTCTCCTCGTATGTCAATCCCACCTTCCCAGGAATCAGTTTGGTAAACTTTTGCTGCACTCCCTTTATGGAAAGAACATCTTCCTCAGATAAGGAGGCCAAAACTGCACACAATATTCCATGTGTAGTCTCATCAAGGCCCTGTTCAATTGCATCAAGACATTCCTGCTCCTGTACTAAAATCCTCTCAGTGAAGGCCAATATACCATTTGCCTTTACTGCCTGCTGCACCTACATGCTTGCCTTCAGCAATTTGTGTACGAGGACACACAGCTCACTGCACATTTCCCTCTCAATTTATAGTCATTCAAAAAATAATCTGCCTTCCTGTTTTTTCTGCCAAAGTGGATAACCTCACATTTATCCACATTATATTGTATCTGCCATGCATTTGCTAACTCGCTCAGCTTGTCCAGATCACACTGAAGCATCTCTGCAACCTTCTCACAGTTCATCTCCTCAGCCAAACTGTTATAAAAAATGATTAGAGTTTACACAAATGACAAAAGGAACAATTTGAAAGTTGTTCACAGTGCAACTCAGAAGCTGTTCAAGAACCATAGACCCCCTTCCCAATGCTCCATCAGACTTGACCTCCCCCACTCATCGTTCTTGAGCTCCCACCTCACGTAGGCCTTTTACCATCATCGATTCCACTTTCCGTGTGCAAAAGCTTTCATAACTGAACAAGAAACAAGTAGAGGTGCTACGCTGATATGCATCATTGTTCACATGTATACTGGCAAAGTGGAAAGTTCATATTGATTTTGGCAAGTTGAAGTGTTTAAAATATTTTGATTTTCACAATTGTTTTTGGTGTTTGGTGTTTTATGTAGTTTTATTATTGCAATATTTGGTGGTAGTTTCATCGTAGATAAAATCATTGAGAACTTAAAAAGGCCAGTTTAGGTAGACTGAAATTTCCTGGACTTTATGACGATTAAGATGATATTTCATGTTATTTCAAAAGTCGCATCTTTCTTACAGCCTCTGCAATATTGTCTTAAACCAAAAATTCACTGTAAATGTTTATAAGTAATCATTAACTTAATCTATATACTATTTTCAACTGCATTTTGCATTCAATCTTGCAGATTAAAATTTAAATTCATGAACACAACGTTCTAATGCCCTGTAAGGCACTGAGTAATGCTGCAAGTGTCATGCTAATTAAACAGAGTTACTGCACTACAATGAACTCATGAGTTGCCAATGCACGTTATTCAAATTAAAAAAAAATAAATGAAAGATGTAAAATGAAAACAATCATTACAAGTAACTGGCAAATCTATTTTGAAAACCAGCTGAATTATTTAAGAACTGTACGATGAAATGAAACATTAAGTACTAATGCAATCTCAGACTAGTGTGACACTTGACTATGAAATGAGCAGAATCATCAGGGACCGATTTCATTTACTACATTGCATCTTGCATTAAAACCAATTAACTACATTGCAAAATAAATGACTACTGACAGTTACATTTAGCCATGAACACATTTTGTAATCAGTCCAGACTCAGAAGCTGCTGTCATGCAGTATTTATTTCTTTTTTTAAATTTAGTGTACCCAATTAATTTTTTCCAATCAAGGGGCAATTTAGCGTGGCCAATCTACCTACGCTGCACATCTTTGGGTTGTGGGGGCGAAACCCACACAAACAGGGGGAGAATGTGTAAACTCCACACAGAGTGACCCAGAGCTGGGATCGAACCTGGGACCTCGGCGCCGTGAGGCAGCATTTCTAACTACTGCACCACCATGCTGCCCCAATATTTATATCATATGGTGTTCAACTGGTATGGCAACTGCTCGGCCCAGGACCGCAAGAAACTTCAGAGAGTCGTGAACACCGCCCAGTCCATCTCCATGACACAAACCTGCCTCCCATCCATTGACTCCATCTACACCTCCCGCTGCCTGGGGAAAGCGGGCAGCATAATCAAAGATCCCTCCCACCCGGCTTACTCACTCTTCCAACTTCTTCCATCAGGCAGGAGATACAGAAGTCTGAGAACACGCACGAACAGACTCAAAAACAGCTTCTTCCCCACTGTCACCAGACTCCTAAATGACCCTCTTATGGACTGACCTCATTAACACTACACCCTGTATGCTTCATCTGATGCCAGTGCTTATGTAGTTTCATTGTATATGTTGTATTGCCCTATTATGTATTTTCTTTTATTTCCTTTTCATGTATTTAATGATCTGTTGAGCTGCTCGCAGAAAAATACTTTTCACTGTAGCTGGGTACACCTGACAATAAACAAATCCAATCATTTCCATTCCCACCATCCCCAAGTTATATAACAATCATTAACTGAATTAAATTTACATTTTCTAAACAGGTTACAGAAACTCTATACTTGTTATAATATCAATCTGTTATTTTGTTCTTCAAGTGGAAGCTTCGGCCCTATAATTAAGTAGTAAGACCAATATTCTAATTTTACACAATATGCCTTCAGTATGTAATCAATACACTGGGTGGAGCTCACAAAATGATGCACTCAAAAATAGAAGGCACCCAAAGACCACACACTAAAAGTCAAATTGCTAATTAGCTTTTGACTGGAGAAAGGCGATTAGAGTTGGTAGGCACAGAGACATATTAGGAAAGAGTTAAAATGGAAAGGCAAGCAACCATTTACTTTTCTTGAAATACGATGGTCAATTTTATTGCAGCATGACAAAAATTAACAAAGCTATAGATTAGAAGTTAACCACCCTCCCCCCACCACCGCAATTCTCAGACTCATGGAAAGCATTCCCAACAATATCAGTTGCACTATATGTGAATCAAATGAAGGACAAGATAAATGTCATTAAATGAGAGGTTGAAGATTTTAACAATTAAAGATGATCATGCACTTTTGCATAATAGTTTCCAGTATTGTGGAAGCACAGGGACTATGAAATGGTATTTATGCAATGTAGGTATACAACGCTGAATAATTTAGTTCTGCTAAAAGGTCACCGAACGGAAGTGCTAACTCTATTTTTCTGTCCGCTGAGGATTTCAGATTTTCCCCCCCTTACTTTTGAATAAGGGGATATTTTTAGTATGAAACACTTCATTTTTTGAATAGCCCAATATTTCAGTGCCCCTTGAACTGCTCCTCTCTTGCCACTGTTCCAAACTCAACACCCTTTTAACTAAGCCAACAGCTTGCCTCTGTGCCTCTATCTGCAATGCCCGAAGGGTTAATTGAGGCACTTAGCACTGTCATTACTTGCAGCAACCCTAATTTCCCCACCCCATTTTCTGGTCAGCCATCTGGCCCAGTAAACCCGCTGAGGGTTAGCCTTGTAAACATCCTTCCCATCCAACTCAACCTTCCCACTGCTGATCCCGTGACTCTGCTCTCAAAGCCCTCTACACACCCCTCTCCAGAATGTCCGTTCACTTGTGAATATGGCCCTTGCCATCCGCGAGCCTATTGTGGATGACTGCATTGACAACTTGGCAGAGGGGTGATGACACCTTTTTCCTTAATGAACCCTCCCCCACCCCCGCCAAAACTATATCTTCTACCACTCATCCTGTTTGGACTGTCAAGGTCTCATAATTGCTCTGGTAGTTTCTCCCCCTTTGGGAAACGCGTAATGTTCCACCACTCTCAATTCCTTTTCAAAATCATCATTCTCTACTGCCCTTCCAAATATTATGAACATTTTCTCATCAAGGTACCTTTACCGTTTTCCTCACTGAGCCTCTGCATCGAACAACGTCTCATCCGTGGTGACTTCAATCGCCATCTCAACTCATCATGTTCTCTCCCTCCTCTGCCCTCATTCTCCAGAAATCCTTCCCCCAGGTAAACTCCATAAAGCATATTCAGAGCCAATCCCCTTGACCTTGCCATCTCACATGGTCTTGCCTGTCCAACCTTATCAATCATAGATAGGGTAATTATCTGATTACTTCTTTGTATTACTTTCCACCCACATCCCTACTTTCTTCAGTCTCCAGCCCAAGGGGAAAAAATCTATTTCCCAATTCTGCACTTAAAAATCCCAACTATCTAGTCTTAGGCCCTCCATCCTATCTTCCATCTTTCCTGACAGCACCTTCCAAACCTGTTAACTCTACCTCTCGAAGTATAAGGACAACAGATGCATGGGAACACCACCATCTACAAGTTCCTCTCCAAACCATTGAATCCCAACTTGGTACTGTATCGCCGTTCCTTCATAGTCACCAGGTCAAAATCCTGAATTCTCTTCCTAACAGCACTATGAATGTACCTACACGAGATGGACTGCAATGGTTTGAGAAGGCAGCTCAGCATCACCGTCTCAAGGGAAATTAGGGGCGGGCACTAAACGCTGACCTAGTCAGTGACACACATCCTGTAAACAAATTTAAATTCACACCATTCTTGCAGCGAGTGATTAGCTCAACTGCACCCTCACCTCTACCTCTGATGCCCTAGTCCTCAATAAAATATTACTTTCTCTTGCCCTGGCTGTTCAACTAGCATGTTCCTAATCTCTGCTTACTTAAGTACAAGAGATGCATACTTGAAAGGATATGGCTCATAACTGGTCTGGCCATCCACCGCCAGACCTGGCTGGAGTACGTAAAGTACTACCGGATTCTGCACAAATCTGCTAAAACTTCTCAATATGCCAGGATCGTACTGGAGTTCAAAGAAAACCCCGGCTTCTTTTCTCTACAGCAGAAAGTTCTTCTTAAATCCCTCGTCTCCTCCACTCTCACATTCAACAATAAGTGTAAGGCGTTCATGAACCTCCTAGTCACCAAGATCAAGACTATGATCAGCTGCTTTTTCATAGAATCCCTGTAGTGCAGGAGGCCATTTGACCCAATAAGTCTGCACCGCCCCTCTGAAAGAGCACCCTACCCAAGTCCACTCCTCCACCCCTTTTTCACAACCCCACACAACCTGCACATCCTTGGACACGAAGGGGCAATTTAGCATGGTCAATTCACCTAACCTGCACATCTTTGGACTGTGGGAGGAAACCCATGCAAATTGCAGGAGGTGGCGTTCCCATGCATATGCTGCCCTTGTTCTATGTGGTAGAGGTTGTGGGTTTGGATGGTACTGCAGTGCATCTTGTAGACAGCACACACTGCTACCATTGTGCATCAGTGGTAGAGGGAATCAATGTTGATGGTCGTGGATGGGGTGTGAATCAAGCAGGCTGTTTTTTCCTGAATGGTATCAAGCTTCCCGAGTGTTGTTGGAACTGCGGTTATCCAGATAAGTGGAGAGTATTTGATTACACTGACTTGGTGACTAGAGGATTTTCACAGTAACTTCATTGCAGGGTTAATGCAAGTCTACGTGTGACACTAATAAAGAATATTATTATTGTAGATGGGGAACAGGCTTTGAAAGTCAGGAGGTGAGTTACTCACCCAGGACTCTTAGCCTATGACCTGTTCTTGTATTCAGTATTTATGTGGCAGCTCCTGTTCAGTTTCTGCTCAATGGTAACCCCCTCAAGATATTGACAGTGCAGAATTCAGCAATGGTAATTCCAATGACTGTCAAGGGAAGATGGTTGGATTCTCTCCTGTTGGAGATGATTATTGCCTGACACTTGTGTGGCACAAATGTTACTTAGTAAACTAGAAGAATGAGATCTTGCATACATTTTACTATTGATTCAGGAAATTAAGTAACTTGGTCATAGCTCACAGAAAGAAAACCTATTCATGAAATGAAATGAAAATTGCTTATTGTCACAAGTAGGCTTCAATTAAGTTACTGTGAAAAGCCCCTAGTCGCCACATTCCGGCGCCTGTTCGGGGAGGCTGGTACGGGAATTGAACCGTGCTGCTGGCCTGCCTTGGTTTTCTTCAGAAGCCAGCGATTTAGCCCAGTGTGCTAAACCAGCCCCTCACGCATAATGGATAAAATGGCCTTTAATTCTTTTTCTTAAGAAGCCAATTTAGCTGATTTTTTGTTAAGTCTGTTAATTTAATTTTCCTAAAGGACTTCCTTAAAACTGAACTACATTTTGTTAACAAAACAAGTAATTTGTTCAAAAAATAAAGTGAATTGGTTATTTTCAAAGGCCATGTTGATTCTTGCAGACCTTTAACCCAACTTCTGGTTAAAGTTGCACTTTAAGCATTCCTGCCTCCCATAAGATGGCTTCCTCGACATATAAAAAACAGGAAAGGCTCAGCAGCAATTAAATGTGGATAATTTGGACCTAAGGCAACTGAAGGATGTGATAATAGTGGGCAGTTAGTGACTAAAAACGGTTACTAGCAAGAATATAGTCTGAAAAGAGTCTATATTTTTCAAGAGAATCCTGATCAACAAAAAATGTGAAAACAACCAAATTAACCAAAATCCTCGTGCATCAATTGTCAGATTTCAGAATATAATTTTGAAGTACAATTCTCCTTTAATAACAAAATCTAGTATATATTTCAGGCTATATACATTTACTGAGTTCCTAAATGTGAAAATATATTTTATGCACTCTCATATTGGTACCGTGCACACTATACTTACTATCTGATATATTTATTCTGTTCCAACTCCAGGGAGAATGTCATTACAGTGGCATATTCTTAGTGTCAAAGAGCATCTTCTTTAATCTGAACAATATTATAGGATTAAGCAGCTTTGGGACAAGTGACAAATTAATTAATTAGTCTAATTAATTAATAAATTGCAAGCTTTCCCATCAATAATATGGGGAAAGACCAAGTAATATGGGGTAAAGAATAAGTGATATGAAGTAAAGAACAAGTGAGTTATGTTCCCCTGGGTCAACAGATAAATTCCTTTTTGAATGGAGCAATATAGTTTTAGCTCATCGTCTGTCCCATGCTTTAATTGCAACATTGCTTTTGTTCTATGTATTCCCATGGCCATTTGCAAATACGGGGCCTAAACTCAGTGACATTACAACATGTAATGAAGAACATGGAACATAGAAAAATACAGCACAGAACAGGCCCTTCGGCCCACGATGTTGTGCCGAACCTTTGTCCTAGATTAATCATAGATTATCATTGAATTTACAGTGCAGAAGGAGGCCATTCGGCCCATTGAGTCTGCACCGGCACTTGGAAAGAGCACCCTACCCATAGTCAACGCCTCCACCCAACACCAAGGTCAATTTTAGACACTAAGGGCAATTTATCATGGCCAATCCACCCAACCTGCACATCTTTGGACCGTGGGAGGAAACCGGAGCACCCGGAGGAAACCCACGCAGACACGGGGAGGATGCGCAGACTACACAGACAGCGACCCAAGCCGGAATCGAACCCGGGACTCCGGAGCTGCGGAGCAATTGTGCTATCCACAATGCTACCATGCTGCCCTTAAGAACAAATAAATCTGCACTATATCATTTTACCGTAATCCATGTACCTATCCAATAGCTGCTTGAAAGTCCCTAATGTTTCCGACTCAACTACTTCCACAGGCAGTGCATTCCATGCCCCCACTACTCTCTGGGTAAAGAACCTACCTCTGACATCCCCCCTATATCTTCCACCATTCACCTTAAGACCATAAGACATAGGAGCGGAAGTAAGGCCATTCGGCCCATCGTGTCCACTCCACCATTCAATCATGGCTGATTTCAACTCCATTTACCCGCTCTCTCTCCATAGCCCTTAATTCCTTGAGAAATCAAGAATTTATCAACTTCTGTCTTAAAGACACTCAACGTCCCGGCCTCCACCGCCCTCTGTGGCAATGAATTCCACAGACCCACCACTCTCTGGCTGAAGAAATTTCTCCTCATCTCTGTTCTAAAGTGACTCCCTTTTATTCTAAGGCTGTGCCCCCGGGTCCTAGTCTCCCCTGCTAATGGAAACAACTTCCCTACGTCCACCCTATCTAAGCCATTCATTATCTTGTAAGTTTCTATTAGATCTCCCCTCAACCTCCTAAACTCCAATGAATATAATCCCAGGATCCTCAGACGTTCATCGTATGTTAGGCCTACCATTCCTGGGATCATCCGTGTGAATCTCCGCTGGACCCGCTCCAGTGCCAGTATGTCCTTCCTGAGGTGTGGGGCCCAAAATTGCTCACAGTATTCTAAATGGGGCCTAACTAATGCTTTATACAGCTTCAGAAGTACATCCCTGCTTTTATATTCCAAGCCTCTTAAGATAAATGACAACATTGCATTTGCTTTCTTAATTACGGACTCAACCTGCAAGTTTACCTTTAGAGAATCCTGGACTAGGACTCCCAAGTCCCTTTGCACTTCAGCATTATGAATTTTGTCACCGTTTAGAAAATAGTCCATGCCTCTATTCTTTTTTCCTAAGTGCAAGACCTCGCACTTGCCCACGTTGAATTTCATCAGCCATTTCTTGGACCACTCTCCGAAACTGTCTAAATCTTTCTGCAGCCTCCCCACCTCCTCCATACTACCTGCCCCTCCACCTATCTTTGTATTACAATGTCCCCTTGTAATGGTTTGTTCCACCCGGGGAAAAAGTCTCTTGACTGTCTACTCTATCTATTCCCCTGATCATCTTATAAACCTCTATCAAGTCGCCCCTCATCCTTCTCCGTTCTAATGAGAAAAGGCCTAGCACCCTCAACCTTTCCTCGTAAGACCTACTCTCCATTCCAGGCAACATCCTGGTAAATCTCCTTTGCACCTTTTCCAAAGCTTCCACATCCTTCCTAAAATGAGGCGACCAGAACTGTACACAGTACTCCAAATGTGGCCTTACCAAAGTTTTGTACAGCTGCATCATCACCTCACGGCTCTTAAATTCAATCCCTCTGTTAATGTACGCTAGCACACCATAGGCCTTCTTCACAGCTCTATCCACTTGAGTGGCAACTTTCAAAGATGTATGAACATAGACCCCAAGATCTCTCTGCTCCTCCACATTGCCAAGAACTCTACCGTTAACCCTGCATGCCGCATTCATATTTGTCCTTCCAAAATGGACAACCTCACACTTTTCAGGGTTAAACTCCATCTGCCGCTTCTGAGCCCTGCTCTGCATCCTATCTATGTCTCTTTGCAGCTGCCAACAGCCCTCTTCACTATCCACAACTCCACCAATCTTCGTATCATCTGCAAATTTACTGACCCACCCTTCAACTCCCTCATCCAAGTCATTAATGAAAATCACAAACAGCAGAGGACCCAGAACTGATCCCTGCGGTACGCCACTGGTAACTGGGATCCAGGCTGAATATTTGCCAGCTACCACCACTCTCTGACTTCTATCGGTTAGCCAGTTCATTATCCAACTGGCCAAATTTCCCACTATCCCATGCCTCCTTACTTTCTGCAGAAGTCTACCATGGGGAACCTTATCAAATGCCTTACTAAAATCCATGTACACTGCATCCACTGCTTTACCTTCATCCACATGCTTGGTCACCTCCTCAAAGAATTCAATAAGACTTGTAAGGCAAGACCTACCCCTCACAAATCCGTGCTGACTATCCCTAATCAAGCAGTGTCTTTCCAGATGCTCAGAAATCCTATCCTTCAGTACCCTTTCCATTACTTTGCCTACCACCGAAGTAAGACTAACTGGCCTGTAATTCCCAGGGTTATCCCTAGTCCCTTTTTTGAACAGGGGCACGACATTCGCCACTCTCCAATCCCCTGGTACCACCCCTATTGACAGTGAGGACGAAAAGATCATTGCCAACGGCTCTGCAATTTCATCTCTTGCTTCCCATAGAATCCTTGGATATATCCCGTCAGGCCCGGGGGACTTGTCTATCCTCAGGTTTTTCAAAATGCCCAACACATCTTCCTTCCTAACAAGTATTTCCTCGAGCTTACAAGTCTGTTTCACATTGTCCTCTCCAACAATATGGCCCCTCTCATTTGTAAATACAGAAGAAAAGTACTCGTTCAAGACCTCTCCTATCTCTTCAGACTCAATACACAATCTCCCGTAACTGTCCTTGATCGGACCTCCCCTCGCTCTAGTCATTCTCATATTTCTCACATATGTGTAAAAGACCTTGGGGTTTTCCTTGATCCTACCCGCCAAAGATTGTTCATGCCCTCTCTTAGCACTCCTAATCCCTTTCTTCAGTTCCCTCCTGGCTATCTTGTATCCCTCCAACGCCCTGTCTGAACCAAATTTCCTCAGCCTTACAGAAGTCTCCTTTTTCCTCTTAACAAGACATTCAATCTCTCTTGTCAACCATGGTTCCCTCACTCGACCATCTCTTCCCTGCCTGACAGGGACAAACATATCAAGGACACGTAGCACCTGTTCCTTGAACAAGTTCCACATTTCACTTGTGTCCTTCCCTGACAGCCTATGTTCCCAACTTATGCACTTCAATTCTTGTCTGACAACATCGTATTTCCCCTTCCCCCAATTGTAAACCTTGCCCTGTTGCACGCACCTATCCCTCTCCATTACTAAAGTGAAAGTCACAGAATTGTGGTCACTATCTCCAAAATGCTCCCCCACTAACAAATCTATCACTTGCCCTGGTTCATTACCAAGTACCAAATCCAATATTGCCCCTCCTCTCGTCGGACAATCTACATACTGTGTTAGAAAAGCTTCCTGGACACACTGCACAAACACCACCCCATCCAAACTATTTGATCGAAAGAGTTTCCACTCAATGTTTGGGAATTTAAAGTCGCCCATGACTACTACCCTATGACTTCTGCACCTTTCCAAAATCTGTTTCCCAATCTGTTCCTCCACATCTCTGCTACTATTGGGGGGGCCTATAGAAAACTCCTAACAAGGGGACTGCTCCTTTCCTATTTCTGACTTCAACCCATACTGCCTCAGTAGGCTGAAACTCCTCGAACTGCCTTTCTGCAGCTGTTATACTGTCTCTAATTAACAATGCTACCCTCCCACCTCTTTTACCACCCTCCCTAATCTTATTGAAACATCTATAACCAGGGACCTCCAACAACCATTTCTGCCCCTCTTCTATCCAAGTTTCCGTGATGGCCACCACATCGTAGTCCCAAGTACCAATCCATGCCTTAAGTTCACCCACCTTATTCCTGATGCTTCTTGCGTTGAAGTATACACACTTCAACCCATCTCTGTGCCTGCAAGTACTCTCCTTTGTCAGTGTTCCCTTCCCCACTGCCTCATTACACGCTTTGGCGTCCTGAATATCGGCTACCTTAGTTGCTGGACTACAAATCCGGTTCCCATTCCCCTGCCAAATTAGTTTAAACCCTCCCGAAGAGTACTAGAAAACCTGCCTCCCAGGATATTGGTGCCCCTCTGGTTCAGATGCAACCCGTCCTGCTTGTACAGGTCCCACCTTCCCCAGAATGCGCTCCAATTATCCAAATACCTGAAGCCCTCCCTCCTACACCATTCCTGCAGCCACGTGTTCACTATTCCTAGCCTCGCTATCACGTGGCACCGGCAACAAACCAGAGATGACAACTCTGTCTGTCCTGACTTTTAACTTCCAGCCTAACTCCCTAAACTCATTTATTACCTCCACACCCCTTTTCCTACCTACGTCGTTGGTACCAATGTGCACCACGACTTCTGGCTGCTCCCCCTTCCCCTTAAGGATACTGAAGACACGATCCGAGACATCCCTGGCCCTGGCACCCGGGAGGCAACATACCTTCCGGGAGTCTCGCATGCGACCACAGAATCTCCTATCTATTCCCCTAACCATTGAATCTCCTACAACTATTACTTTTCTATTCTCCCCCTTCTGAGCCCCAGAGCCAGACTTAGTGCCAGAGACCTGGCCGCTAGGGCCTTCCCCCGGTAGGTCATCCCCCCCAACAGCTTCCAAAACGGTAAACTTGTTTTGAAGGGGAACGGCCACAAGGGATCCCTGCACTGTCTGCCTGTTTGTTTTTTTCTCCCTGAGTGTAACCCAGCTATTCTTGTTCTGTACCTTGGGTGTGGTTACTTCCCTGTAACTCTTCTCTATCACCCCCTCTGCCTCCCGGATGATCCGAAGCTCATCCAGCTTCAGCTCCAGTTCCAGTTCCCTAACACGGTCTTTGAGGAGCTGGAGTTGGGTGCACTTCCCGCAGGTATAGTCAGCGGGGACACCGGTGGTATCCCTCACCACCCACATCCTACAGGAGGAGCATGCAACTGGCCTAGCCTCCATCCCCTCTTACCTTACAGAATAAAACTGCCCTGTGGACCAACTGGATCTCCGCCCTCCGACTCTGCTCCCAGTCAGCTGCACTCTCTGTAAACCCCTGGCTCTCTTCTCACTCTTTGCGGAAATGTAGGAAACAAAATGAAAGGAGCACCTTACTCCCTCCTCACCTAACTCCCTTAGTCACCAAACTCTCACTATAGCACTCAAATGCACCAAATTCAGCACTCCCTCAGTCACCAAACTCTCACTTTCGCACTCAAATGCACCAAATTCAGCACTCAGTGCAAACAAAGTCTGCACTGTAGGGGATCACTTTTATACTGTGAATCTAGCCTCTGAAAACTGGCCTAATCCAATTAACTAATTAACAAGCTCCAGCTGCAAGTGCCTACAAGTAGAAGCTTTGTTTAAAGCTGATTGAAAATTCACCTTCTTCTAAACCAAACAGACACTTTTAAGTTCATTAACTAAATAAAAGAAAGACTAAGCTTTAGATAAAAATGAAGCCTTATACTCCCTCAGTCACCAAACTCTCACTATAGCACTCAAATGCACCAAATTCAGCACTTAGTGCGAAAAAAACCGGAAACGTCATAAATTTAATCTTAAATTGAAATGAAACAGATCACAAAATACATTACTAAGGTTTTCAAAAGACCACAGGGATACAGATTGACGTGAAGACAAATTAGCAGCAGCTGCAATGCAAAATGAAAACAAATGAATCTGCCCGCCTTCTGTACAAAAACTGGTAAATAGATATAATATGTAGGAGATGGGGAAGCAAAGGGGTGGACAGAAGCCGTCTATAAAATTATGCATTCTTTAGTACACAATTATTTCAGTATGACAAACAGGATGGGAAGAAAATAGGGAATTAGTTATCCAATTAAAAAAAAAAGAGTTACCATGAAAACTAGATTAGCAAATAAATGACTGAACTGCAATATTGCTAATTCGGAATTATACCATCTTTTAATGAAGAGAATTCCAAAGAATCTATCCTCAGAGAAAAAATATTTTATATGTATATACACATGCTGTGATGCAACCACAAAATTCTTGGAATCAATACCGATTCTATGTTGTTGAAAAGAGAGACATGCTGTCAGTACTTTTCATCTTGCATCATCAGGACAAATGCAAGAAAGCCAAATTTCTAATGAGCACAACAATTTATACTGTAAGAGAAAAGGGTGCTGATTGGTTGGCAAGTTGACTCTGATTGACCGAGGAATTGGCATGAAGAAAGCAGCCAGGAATGGCCTACACACCTGACATCCGACCGGCACGGAAATTCATACATGACATTGTTCAATTATGTGGTCGGCAGAATGTGTTTTCAGACTGATGGTAGCATCCTATTATTGGAAAATGCCACTAGTGTAGCCACTGCACTGTATCAGTTGCTGTTGCTAAAATTTTAAAATATTTTTCCTTTCCGGGATAATTTGAGGTAGATCGGGCACTTTTCAGGTCCTAAAGTGGCAGCCTTTGGTTCATTTGCAAGTTTTCACACTACATAGCGAACAATGATCTGATCAGAATAGCTCAAGGCCAGGGTCCCATTTACAAAATTGCTGGTAAGGCCGATCTTAAAGCATGTGGAACAATGCAAATCTCAATGTATATATTTACTAGTGAAGATAGGCTTGCAGTAGGCAGTAATGGAGAACCCATAAGCAGATTTCTCAACAAACACGTCGAGGAAAGGGAGCGAGTCAGATTGCGTTGGCTCAAAAGTGAATTTGAGCATGGGATGGACCATTTTAAGATGTGTAAGGAAATCCTTGCATGCGGTTGCAGATTCAAAGGTCACTAATATACTATCTATGTTTTGGAAGTATGCATGGGGTAGTCTATCCTGATCAGATCACTGGTTACTAAGTATAGCACAAACTCACAAATGGGTCAAAGGCTGCCACTTTCGGACCAAAAAAGTGCTCGGTCTACCTCAAATTACTCTGGAATTACAAAACATCTCAAAAATTTGAACAACAGGCTTAGCAAACCATTTCATATTGCAACTATACAGTGGCCACACAAGTGGTATGTGACACCAACAGGATGCTGCTGTAAATCCCAAAAGACATGCTGTCTTTCACACAAGTGAGCAACACAATGTATACATTTCAGTGCCAGTGTGATACCAGATACATAGACCATACATCTCAACGATTGGCTGATCGAATCAAACAGGATATTCCTTCGGATGTTTGCAATAGGCAGAGTACAGACCCTACAGAGTACAGGCCACTGTTGGAAAACCAAAACAAAAGATCTGCCGTTGGATGTGATTCCACGATTGGCAGCACTTGAGTGTGTCAACAGCTGCACTAACAACCAATTTAAGATAACTAATCAAGCTTTTAAAGCAAATATTTACTTGCTGGAAGTGACATACCTTCATAAAGAAGGTATTCATTACAAACAAAAGGATAATGTTTTCATTTTGTGCCTTTTTAAAACTGCATGGGAGCTTGGGGAGCCTATAGTCCCCCGTTGCTTTCTTCATGGCAACGTCATGGCCAATCAGCACTCTTTTCGGTGAATGTTTGAAATTTTGCATTCTTGCATTTATCTGACAAGTGCAAGATGAAAAACCTTGACATGTCTTTCTTTTCAGCAATGTTCAAATTCTGTACTAACAAGTGACTGGATAACTGATTCAATACCTCCATACAATCAAGACTAATGGGAACAAAGCAAGGCGGTCAAATTCGGCTGTTCTCCACATCTTGGCTGAGAATTTCCTGTAAAGAAAAGGCCAGTGGTATATGCTATAGATTTTTCTATTTGGTGCACTCATCTTGGTATTGGTGACTTTTCTACCGAATCTAAATAAGTCCTAATAATTTGAGATACCACAGGAAATGGCTTCCAAATTTACTTTTTGAATCGAGATTCTGCTATCGTAAAGCAAATTCTAGTTATGTGGAAAGGCAAATACTGTAAAAATGGTGAAGGGAACTTGAAAAAAAACATACATGACAATTTAAACAGACTTTAAAAAAAAAAAATGTCTTCCTTCCCTCATCCTTGATAGTGACTAAATTAGAAATGAACAATTATTAGGGTACTACAGACGATAAATTTGGCAATTTCTAGGTGTCTTTTGTGAAGACAAATAACCAGTACACCTCAATACTACCTAGTTGTACTAAAGCGAATACAGGCTTTGAGCATATTTGTCATTCGTAATATATAATCAATATAAACTTACCAATTTGATGATATCACCTTCACCTGTACCCAATTGTTTAAATGCTAACAACAGTTTAATTACTTATAATGATATAATAATAATGATTATTTAATAATGTTGTGCATAATGCTGAGAAGTACTCATTAGAAAGTCTTTGTATTTTTCCTCGTAACAATGACAATATAAGTGACCTGCTAATGGAAAAAATACTAAAGATTATAAAGCTGTGTTAATTAAACTTGATAATAAAGGAATTGTGCATATTGCAGAAAGTAACTGCCGGGCATTTACAGCAATTTACTGTTATGATTAGTAGGTTTACGGACGGCACAAAGGTTGATGGAATTGCGGATAGCGATGAGGACAAGGACTGTCAGAGGATGCAGCAGGATACAGATCGGTTAGAGACTTGGGCGGAGAGATGGAGTTTAATCCGGTTAAATGTGAGGTAATACATTTTGGAAGGTCTAATACAAGTTGGAAATACACAGTAAATGGCAGAACCGTTAAGAGTATTGACAGACAGATGGATCTGGGTGTACAGGTCCACAGATCACTGAAAGCAGCAACGCAGGTGGAGAAGGTGCGCAAGAACACATAGGGCATGCTCGTCTTCATCGGGTGGGGCATTGAGTAAAAAATTAGTTAGGCCACACTTGGAATATAGTGTTCAATTCTGGTTGCCACATCAGCAGAAGGATGTGGAGGTTTAGGAGAGGGTATAGAAGAGGTTTACCAGGATGTTGCCTGGTACGAAGGGCATTAGCTATGAGGAGAGGTTGGATAAACTCGTTTTGGTCTCACTGGGACGACGGAGGTTGAGGGATGACCTGATAGAAGTCTACAAATTATGAGGGGCATGGACAGAGTGGATAGTCAGAAGTTTTTCCCCAGGGTGGAATAGTCAATTACTAGGGGACATAGGTTTAAGACCATAAGACATAGGGGCAGAATTAGGCCACTCGGCCCATCAAGTCTGCTTCGCCGTTCAATCATGGCTGATATTTTATCACCCCCATTCTCCTGCCTTCTCCCCATAACCCCTGATCCCTTTATTCATCGAGAGTTTAAGGTGCAAAGTTTAGCGGAGATGTGCAAGGGAATTTTTTTTTCTTTTTATACAGAGGGTAGTGGATGCCTGGAACTCGCTGCCGGAGGTGGTGCTGGAGGCAGGTAAGATAGTGACGCTTACGGGGTGTCTTGACAAATACATGAATGGGTTAGGGATAGAGGGATACGGGCCCCGGAAGTGTAAAAGGTTTTAGGTTAGACAGCATGGTTGGCGCAGGTTTGGAGGGCCAAAGGGCCTTTTCCTGTGGTTAGTACTGCTGCCTCATGGCGCTGAGGACCCAGGTTTGATCCCGGCCCCGGGTCACTGTCCGTGCGGAGTTTGCACATTCTCCCTGTGTTTGCAGGGTCTCACCCCCACAACTCAAAAGATGTGCAGGCTAGGTGGATTGGCCGTGCTAAATTACCCCTTAATTGGAAAAAAAAATTGGGTATTCTAAATTTTAAAATAAAAATTTAGTTGATTATGTGACCTGGTTGGGTAGGTTCAAAAATCATTGCAAATATCCACAAAACCTACAGCAATGTACAAACAGTTTTTACACTGACCTGCTTTCCCCTCAATTTTAAATGCCATTGTTATTAACAGTAAAATGTTATTGGGCACACACATTTACTGAGCTTGTAACGTTTAGGAAGATTTGCTTGAATCCGCAGTTCGGCAAAAATTCATGCTGTTGGCTATTGATCAAAAGGTACAATTAACCCCCTCAATTGGATTCCTCTCAATCACATAGAAACATATTGACTTCAAAAGAAACACGAGGCAGGGAACAAAGGTGACTACCGAGAGAGCAAAAACAAGGCCTGTTTGGACTCACAACCTCTAACAACTGAAACGGCAAGGGCTGCAGAAGCATGGGATCCCCATCACCTCCAAATTGCCCACCAACCTGACTCGGAAATATATTGGGCGGAATTCAACCAAATAAATCTCAAGTGTCATTCTGGGCAGGTTTGGCAGGGTGTTTCCCGCTGGCTTTTTGGGTGAGATCCACACGGTATTCAACCACACGTTGTCATTTTTTGGGGCCTTGGGAGTTTCTCCCTGGTCTAGCCCACAGAAATGTTTTCAGCAATGGAGAGCTGAACTCGCTGGCGAGATCGGCTCCTCAGAGATTGGGCCACCATTTTGAAAGGGTGCCCTGATCTCTAAGTGAGGTTAAGGGTCCCCCCAAAACCCCCACCCATCGGACAATTTCACCCTCTGCACACATGGGCATTACCCCTCACCCTCTTGGCAAGTAAATTTTTCCTTTATTAGGATTTAATTGTTGTGTATAAAGATGGTGTAATCCAATAGTCATGCATACATCTATGTAATCATACCAGTGTTCTCCACAGGTAATCATATTTATCAAACCTGGTTGAAGTGTTTAAACTCATCTTTTGCTAATTATCTTTATCGCACATGAAATTTATCTTAACTAGTTGATAAATTATTTAATAACTATGTGTTAATAGAGTGTAAAATCCATCATGTGTGTAATCTAATCCAAATTACACTTAGTGCATGAAAAATGACATAAATTAAGTGATTCTTTTCATTTTTTGATGAAGTAATTATCTTTTTGTGGGTTTGATTAGTCATCATTGCATGAAAAATGACATAAATTAAGTGATTCTTTTCATTTTTTGATGAAGTCATTATCTTTTTGTGGGTTTGATTAGTCATCATTGACCGAAGCAAGCACCCATCCTCTGTAAATCACTGGCCACAGTCTCCTCAGTGATGGACAGATTCTGGTTTTGTAGGGCCAAGGCAATGTTATCTGCTTATATTCGGGCATTGATGAGCAATGGCAACATTCTTGTGGCCCCACCCGGTTCTGTAATCTTAGATCACAGCTGCTGTCATCTCAAAGGCTTTAAACCAGCTTCCTGGAGGGATGACAAGTTATACAGTTCTTCTGTCATTTCCGGTGAATACTTTCGTTTGGGTTGATTATTTATTAGCAAATTATGAATGAAAAAAAAATAAAGATGGATTTTGGTTTCACATGGCTGACTTCCTGGTCAGGGTTCTAAACATTCAGAAAGGTGCAATCTTTCAAAATATAGAAAAGTTAAACTTGTTGTAGGATCTTAAACTGGAGCTCTCATTTAGATAGAACATTGTCAGCTTTCTCATGCGCAACAGCTTGCTTCGAAGGTTAGCAGTAGTTATGTGAGCAAGCCCAATACCTAATTATGTGAAAAGCTTGATCTGACAAACAGCAGTGATAACATTTATATTTTGGGTGTTGAGGGAGGCATGTTTGCCAGGACAGTGAGTAGGGCTCTTTTAGAGATCCACCCACCTGACTACCAAAACAGGTAGACATCATCTCTACTTAATATCTCACTTGAAGAGCCACATCTCAACAACATATCATTCCCTCACCGCTGCTCTGGAGTGTTAGCCTGAATTTATGTGTTCAAGTTCTGGAGCTAGGCTTGAATCATTTGATTCATAGACGAGCGCTACCAATTCGGCCAAGCTGACATGCAAAGCATGGTTTCTGTACATAAACAATTCACAACATAATACATTGTGTAACTGGGGTGAATATAAGAACTAAACTACTGTTTGTAGGTTAGACTGAATTTACCACTCTTTCTTCTGTAATCGGATTGCTCTTACCTCTAATTGCTCATCTTCCAAGAGTTTTATAACTAGCCATCTGATATCTTGGACTACTTGTTCATTGTCCAAAAAAACAAACAGGTTGTAGAACACCATGGTTTGAAGATAGGTTAGAACAGTGTATTTCGCATGCCATGAACTACTCTCTGATGTCTGTGAAAATAAAAACAAACAACTAAAATTATAAATTCAAAACACAGATTTCTGCAATTTAAATAGGCAACCAAAATGCAAAAGTGAGTTTGCAAATTCCCTGCACATTAGTTGTCAAAATTTCAAGGTGGATTGGCCATTCTCAATTGTCCATTGGTGTCCAAAGGTTAGGTGAGGATATGTGATTAAAAGGATAGCACGGGCCTACTAGGGTGTTCTTTCAGAGGGTCAGTGTAAACCCGATGGGCTGAATGGCTTCCTTCCACACTGTAGGGATTCTATGAATTTGATATTTTACACACAATCAGTTAATTCCACAATAATCCAAAAGCTACAGTAATCCACAAGTCATAACTCTGCAGCTATCATATCCAGTTGTGAATGGTGGTAGGCAATTCAGTAAATCCCATGAACATGAATGGTGATGGAGCCAGACAATTTAGAATTCCTTTTGAATGTAGGGCACCCAACTTCAACTGCAGCCTAACCGGTGTTTTTTTTTATGACTTTGCTCTGTGTTCTAATACCTAGGAGTCTTGATACTTTTACACTATAGCTTTATTTAACCATTAAACTAAATTTATTTAACTTTTAAAGACTGGTGTCTCTTAACTCTTAATCTTTACTCTTCAACCTTTGAAGGTATACCATTTCCACTCCTTTTCTTCAACCTCGTGCTTCTTATAATTTAGTGCAGAGAAACGCGAGGTACAAATTAATGAGTACGCTTTTACAATGCCAGGATAAGAAAATAGTCAAAGAGTAGAGAGGTAGCAACAGTAATAATCGGAATGTGCCTTTAAGCAGAGGATTCAAGCTGAAGAAGCCTGCTTGACAGGACATTGTGTTCTAGATTCTGTATTTTGGAGCAGAGAAACAGACTCGTTGGCACCGAGTGAATCTTCGGGACCGGTTTTGGAAGAAGGCGGTTTGATTGTCTAGCTGGCAACCGGTGGGTTTGCCAGAGACAATGTTCTGCCTGACAACAGTCAGTGATTGGTTTCTGCGTGCTGTTTTCTGAGAGAGCTTGGCGGAAGTGATTAGACATTAGAAGGAGAAAGGACAGTTTCTCTCTCGCTGAAACAACTGCTTTATTGTTCTAAAACCAGTGAGTGTCTGACACATCTTTGTTATAAACTTCAAATAAGCCTGAATCTACAGAGAAAGTGCATTAAAGATCCTTTATTCTTTAATTATATTAATAATTTATTTCCCTCTCAACCACCCTTTTCCCTCTGTGTAGTTTGTTTGTGTTGAGAGTGAGATTAGTTAGGGGGGGGCGGGGGGTTGGGAAAGGCTATTAGGTAGTCGGTTCCATTTTTCTGTCACTTCAATTATAATACTGTAATAAAAGATTACTTGTGTTAAAGTTACAAACCTGGTGACTGCAGTTTATTGGGTTCAGCCAAGGTCCTCAGTATTTTAAAAGAACATCTAATTTCACATGTGTTGTGACTTTGGGTCAAGTGGGCCTAGAATTGACAGCGCACTAGCCCATGGTGTCATGACAATAGCCATCTCCAAGAAGAGAGAATCTAACCATATCTACATGACATTCAATGGCATTACCATCGCCGGATCTCCCAATATCAACATCCTGGGGTTTACCATTGATCAGAAACTGAACTGGACCAGCCATATAAATATGGTGACTACGAGAACATGTCAGAGGCTGGGAATTATATGATGAGCAACTCACCTCCTGACTCCCAAAGCCTGTCCACCATCTCCAAGGTACAAGTCAGGTGAGTGATGCCAGATTGAGTGCAGCTCCAACAACACTCAAGAAGCCCGACACCATGCAGGACAAAACAGCCCACTTGATTGACACCCTAACCATCACCTTAAATATTCACTCCCTCCACCACTGGTGCACAGTGTGGAGTGTGTACCATCTATTGCATGAACTCACCAAGGTTTCTTCATCAGCACCTTCCAAACCCACAACCGTTACTACCTAGAAGGACAAAGGCAGCAGATGCATGGGAAGATTCCCACCAGCAAGTTCCCTTCCAACTCACACTATCCTGACTTGGAACTATATCACTAGTCCCTCAAAGTAGCTGGGTCAAAATCCTGGAACACCCTTCCTAACAACGCTGTAGGTATACCTACAACTCATAGACTGCAGCAGTTCGAGAGGGTAGCTCACCACCACTGTCTCAAGGGTAATTAGGGATGGCCAATAAATTCTGTCTAGCCAGTGACACCTGCAGGTCATGAACAAATACATTTCAAAAACATTGTAGGACAAATTGCAGGAGTTGAGATTAAATGATTTATATCGTTACTGCAGAGATGTGACCAATGATGCCCCCACCAGTCAGTGTTAGGATTATTGCATCTTATAAGATCCTAACACTAAAAATAAAATATAGATTTAACAATGCTAAGGGAAAATAAGCACACTGTAATCTGAGACACAGTAAACATTAAATTTGTTTGCAAAGACCACAGACAACTGATCCAACTTAAATCTCTGATGTCATTGATGTTCTTTGTGTCAGTTTTAAAAGTTAAGATCATTTTATCCATACCATTTAGAAAACTGATTTACAGGTTTGAAAAATAGTACCATGCTTTTGACCAACTCTCTCATTTACAAGTCCACAACCCTTGCCTGCCTAGGAGGACAAGGATAGATGGTTCCACTCCAAGCCACACACCAACTCTGAAGAAATATTTGTTATTCCTTCAGCTTTGTTGGACCTCCATGGCGGACAGCATTGTGAGTGGTTGTTCACCACATGGACAGGGGAAGTTCAAGGAGGTTGCCCAGCATCACCTTCAGTTAGGTAATGAATGTTGGCCTTGCTGGTGACATTCACATCACAAGAAATAATTAATTTGATCCACTGGTTATCAGAAGCCAGTTTCATCTGAAGAATTCCCTTTGCATATTGGCATTTACCTTAATTTGTTGGGATTTTTCTTTTCTTGAGAACACAGGGGTTTTGCCCTTAATAACTAGGTTTCTTTATTGTCATTTCCTGTTGCTAAAATCTATGTTAAAAACAGACACATTAAAATACCCAATTTACCTGTTTTACAACATCTAGCACCATGAACACTTGCTGGGGATACAGCAATCCCTGAGACATGAGTGATAAACACATTTTTGCATCCCTTTTAAGTTCATCATAGCTCTCATCATTTTCCACAGGAGCAATCTAAATGTAAGAAAAAATGAAGTTTAATTTGCAGTCTCAGTTTAAAAATCCAAGTAAACAAAACTTAGAATGTCAATGGGACAAATTAATTTGGCAAGAAAAATGCTGTAAATGAAACTGGTGCATAATGTGACCAGATAACTAAATTTCCTCCAAATGAACAGAGGCTATTTTTTTCTTTTTAAAACACCACTTCAGCGAAAATTTAAGTTCGAAACCTTGAGAGGAAATTAACGTTATAAGTGATTATGTTTCCTTTTACTGTTCCGTTATGAATTGGCTGAAACTTAGAGGCATCAAAATGTCAGAAAGTAAAGCAGAGGGAAATAACAGCAATAACACAAGACGCCGTCTCCAGCCTCTTCCATGCAGCCCCCTCCCCCTCCATCACCCACTTGCGCACCATCATCGCATTGGCGGCCCAGTAGTACCCACAGAGGTTGGGCAGCGCCAGCCCCCCTATCTCTACTCCGCTCCAGGAACACACTTCTCACCCTCGGAGTCCCTCGCGCCCACACAAACCCCAGAATACTCCTGTTAACCCGCCTGAAAAAAGCCTTCGGGATAAACACGGGGAGGCACTGGAACAGGAACAAAAACCTTGGGAGCACCGTCATTTTGACTGACTGCACCCTACCCACCAAGGACAGCGGCAACGCGTCCCACCTCTTGAACTGGACCCCCAAACACCTGAAGCTCCTCTCCGCCCTTTTTAGTGGGAGCTCGCCAATCCCTCTCTCCTGGTCCCCTGGATGAACTACGAACAACTCGCTCTTCCTCATGTTGAGCTTATACCCCGAAAATTCCTTGTAAAAGTCCCTGAAGACCCCATTGATGCCAACCCCACTCCGCACCACACTCCCTCCCCTGTCCTTAACTCCCCCATCTCCCTAGCTGCGTCCTGCTTCCGAAGCTGATGCGCCAATATCCGGCTTGCCTTTTCCCCATACTCATAAATTGCCCCCTGGGCCTTCCTCCACTGCACCTCCGCCTTCCTGGTGGTCACCAGATCGAATTTGGCCTGGAGGCTACGCCTCTTCCTCAACAATCCTTCCTCGGGCTCCTCCGCATAACTCCTGTCTACCCTCACCATCTCCCCCACGAGCCTCTCCCTCCGCTCCGTGTAGGCCCTAATGGAGATCAGCTCTCCCCTCACCACCGCCTCCAGCACCTCCCATACCATCCCCACTCGGACCTCCCCGTTGTCGTTGGTCTCCAAGTACCTCTCTAAACCTCCTCGGACCCGCTCGCTCACCTCCTCGTCCGCCAACAGCCCCACCTCCAAGCGCCACAGCGTGCGCTGGTCTCTCTCCTCCCCATCTCCAAGTCCACCCAATGCGGGGCGTGGTCCGAAATGGCTATTGCCGAATACTCAGTATCCTCTACTCTCACTATCAGCGCCCTACTCAAAATAAAAAAGTCGATTCGGGAATAAGGCTTATGGACATGTGAGAAGCATGAAAATCCCCTAGCCCCCGGCCTTGCAAATCTTCAAGGGTCCACCCCTCCCATCTGGTCCATAAACCCCCTCAGCACTCTAGCTGCCGCCGGCTTCCTACCCGTCCTAGACCTGGAGTGATCCAGTGCCGGATCCAGCACCGTGTTAAAATCTCCCCCCCATTATCAGGCCCCCCACTTCCAAGTCTGGGATCAGACCCAACTTACGCCGCATAAAACCTGCATCGTCCCAGTTCGGAGCATACACATTGACCAGTACCACCCTCTCTCCCTGCAACTTACCACTTACCATTATGTACCTACCGCCATTATCTGCCACAATGCTCGACGCCTCAAATTACATCTTTCCCACCAAGATCGCCACACTTCGATTTTTGGCATCCAGCCCCGAGTGAAACACCTGACCTACCCACCCTTTCCTCAATCTTACCTGGTCTGCCACATTCAGGTGTGTCTCCTGGAGACAGGTGGGATTTCTTGACTGGCAGTACCTTTAGGATAGCACATTGGCTAGAACTGCTGCCTCACATCTCCAGGGTCCCGGGTTCAATTCCGGCCTCGGGTGACTGTGTGGAGTTTGCACTTTCTCCCCACACCTGCGTAGATTTCCTACGGGTGCTCCGGTTTCCTCCAACAGTCCAAAGATGTGCAGGTTAGGTAGATTGGCCATGCTAAATTGCCCTTGTCCAAAAGGTTGGGTGGGGTTACTAGGTTACAGGGATAGGGTGGAGGTGTGGGATTAAGTAGGGTACGCTTTCCAAGGGCTGGTGCAGACCCGATGAGCCAAATGGCCTCCTTTTTGCACTGTAAATTCTATGGCCTTGTATTTCCATATGGGAAAAAGGGCATTGCCAGAGAGAGGCCATCTGCTCTTTGGCAGCAGAGACCAGAAAACATCTGTCCTGTATAATTTTAAGAACCATATTCTTAAATGTGTTAAGTAAATTAGAACTTAATACAAACACGAAGATTACACAGACCTTGAATAAAAGTGGCATAAGATGGAGTTGCTCAGCAACTGCTGTCGAGAATGTCCTTCCTGCACTTGCCATTAACCACTTCAACACTATGCAGCAAAACAAAGCATGTCATTGGTTAGGATGGCAATATCTTCACTGTTTTCATTGAAGTCTTAATTTTACATAACAAAGTAATAAAAAAAGTATATGCTCCACTTCAATATAGCAACTTTTAAAATATTTATCAGAAGTAAAAATAAGCCTGTGTTGCTAAATAGTGCAAATACACCTGCAACCTTTGGAACGAAGTATGAAATGGATTAACAAAATGCCTCGCTACAAGAACTACTGAGATTACCTACGTATTCAAACAATAGTATTTAATCAAGATTAAGCAATATTGTTTATCATAGCGATCAAACTGTAAATGCAAAAATACCCGATGTCCCATGTACCTGACATAAAAGCTTGGGCATTCTAAGTGCAAATGTAGTTTTCACACCACTATAACTGAACAAATTTATTAAATCGCTCTATTACATCATTTGACATTTTGAAGTAAAAGGTATTACACACATACTGAAAGGTACAAGCCCCACAGGTAGAATATTTGTGATGCTGTTTACTTATTACTTTACAAAACCCAAATAATTACTTGGTTCTTTCCCATCCTGAACCTTTCACTGCAATGCTATGATGATTTTTTTGCTCTACCTCCCACACGGGATTTTGAATATTTGTCGAAGATACATGTATTCATTTATCTTTTTGTGCTGGAAACCTTCCTTCCGCTCCCCACCACCGGGAGTGGATTTGCAGTTCCTGTTGGAATTATTGGTGTACTCTTGTCAAGGAGAGTATTCCACATGTTCAGCAAAGAGAGACAGAAAAGTTTAGGGACGGAATTCCAGAATTTAGGGTCCAGGAAGCTGAAGGCATGGCCATCATGGTGGAGCAATTAAAACCGGGGTGCTCAAGAGATTAAATGGAAGGGTATAGTTGTCTCAGAGGGTTGTAGGACTGGAGGAAATTATAGAGCTAGGGATGCTATGGAGGAGGATATTCAATGTCCAATTTTGTTTAGTAATGGCCCTTCAAAGTCTTGGGACATTTTACTGCATTCAATACTCTTGGAATTCTCTACCCTAGAGAACTGTGGAGGCTCAGTCACTGAGTATGTTCACGACAGAGATATGGGGAAAATGCGGGAATATATCATTGAGGTTGTTGAATGGCAGAAAGGCAGCAGTGTTCTAATGGAGGCAAATAATGATGGCTTCTATTTGCTTAAGAAACTTAACTCATTTATTACAATTTTAGAGGAGGGACTGAAGCCAAGGACAGAGAATGTATGCTGAGAAATATTATTAACAGTGAGGAAGCATCAAGAAAGATTGTTGTTTGTCCTTCGGTCATGTGAGAGTACCTTTAAGAAATGGGTGTTTATAAATGGGTGTGTATATAAATATCTGTAGTGAGAGTACCTTTAAGAAATGGGTGTTTACTACTGCAGTGATGTCAGAGAGTGGGTGGAGCTGGGCTGTTTGTCAGCTTTTTTTACTTTCGTTTTAGGCTGTTTGCTGCAGGGTGTGTTTTAGTTTCGTTTTCAGTGTTGGAGCTGAAGCCAGACAGAGCAGATGTACTGTTGATCTCTCTACCATGAAAAGACCATCACTTGATCATTTGGTGATTTCAGAATTATAAATGTTCTCAGTAGTGAATGTAAACCTAATGTGCTTCTGTTAAAAGGTGTTTCTTTTGTCTTCTGGTTGTTGTTTGGGAAGTTATTAAGGATTACTTGGTGTTGTATTCTTTGGGGGTTGTATTTGAATTGATGGTTGCTAAGATGTTCACTGTATGTTTTAAAAAGGTTAACTTGAGTTCATAGAATAAACATTGTTTTGCTTTAAAAAATACTTTTCCATTTCTGCACCTGTCGAGTAGGCCGTGTGCTCCCCATACCACAATCTATTAAAAGTTGTGGGTCAGGTGAACTCCATGATACACTTTGGGGTTCTCTAAACCCTGGCCCATAACACTTCAGTATTGAAGAAGACCATCTTCATTTGTCATCCAGGCGTTGAGATGTGTGGATGCAAAGGTGGCTGATACATCCTATCTTAGCATGAAACGTTCGACAATGACACAGGTAGGTAGTTGGAGGTACTGTTCTCATGGTTTTTACGTGCCTTGCACTTGTTTTGAATCAACACTTTCCGTTGTTCCTTGTATGCTGATGTACGATTGGCAATTACACTTCTCAAGCTTGAGGAGTCCTGGGCAAGGGTCTCCCATGATGCAGTGTCAATTTTGAAGTCCTCGAGGGAGACTTTCAGGGTATCTTCTGGTCGCCATGGGAGTGTGCTTCATTCTGCAGTTCACTGTAGAAGATTTGCTTAGAGTTGGTTGTCAGGCATTCTGGTGACATGTCTAGCACATTGGAGCAGTTTTTGTTCTAACATTGTGAAGATGCTGACCATGTCAGTTCTCCCAAGGAACTTTATATCTGGGACTTTGTTCTTCCCACCTGATGCCGAGGAGCTTGCACTGGCAGCAAAGGTAGAAGCACTTGATTTTCTTTGCGTGTCGCTGGTAGACATTCTAGGTCTCACTTATGTAGAGAAAGTGGAGAGGCCGACTGCTCTGTAGGCCTTGAGCTGGGTTTTAAGGCTCACTCCTCTACATTCCCTGAATGATGAAATCTTTCGAAAGGTAAAGTTGGCATGGCTGGTGAAAAGGGGGAGGAGAACACGAGGCCTAGAAAGAGCTAAAAAGAATAGCTAGAAATAGGATGAAAGCAAAATGCTGCGGATGCTGGAAATCTGAAATAAAAAGAGTTAACTCTGTTTCTCTCTCCACAAATGTTGCCAAACCTGCTGGGTTTTTCCATCACTTTATTTTTATTGTAGCTAGAAGCTGGGGTTTGGGTGAAGTGCAATGTTCCCTTGAAGCTGTCTGCACGTACATCATACACAAATCACGGTAATGCTGTGCAGGCTGTTTACAAACTGCCTCCTTACAACCTGTGTGCAACTGCGCAAAAGGATTATCAGTCCGTATTGAAATAAACAGGCCACGATTAAGAAAGAAAATTTAGAGGGAGCACTGGTGCAGAGTAGTAGCTAAAATGTGCAGGCAAGTGGATATGGAGCAAGATTTTAGATGGACCAGTAGTAGATATTTATGGATAGCGGTCAGGATATTTATGGATAGTGGTCAGGGAATCATAGGATAGGAGCTGATACTGATGTTTCTGCAGCTTGTTTCCTGTCTCTCTCAACATGATTTGTTGGATGGGCTTACGAAACAGATAAGTTTATCAAATGGGTCCTAAAAGCACAGAATTGGCACTCTAATACAATCAGCATTTGTTGCTGGTGGCCACGAACATGCCCAAATTTAGAAACAATGGGCATTGGCTATCTGTTAAATTCAACCGTAGATCAGGCATAAAGCACTGTTGAATTTAAGCCCAATTATGTTTGACATCGTACCGTTCATCAATCTTCAGGTATCACATAATGTTTAATACAATGACAATTTAAAATATATTAATGGGCAGTGTCACAGTAAATTACAGAAAAATTCTCCAGGAACAGAAAAGATCTGAGTCACAATGTCTATAGCCTGCTTGTGGAACACTGAAGTAACTCAAGCAATGTCTGCCTAAAGATTAGTCTTTGCAGCCTTCAACAGGCACAGCTTCACTTCTCGCTGAATAATATTGTTCGCATATTGTATATAGCTCAACTCATTTAAACATCCAACATGTTGTGTTTAAAAGGGGATAGGCAAGGTTTACCAATTCTCCATCTTAGTAATTCCAACTATACTTCATTCAGTAAATTATAGATAGAAAATTGCCTCCCGCCTACCTGTTTTCAGAAGTTTAATAGCCTGGGTTCTTTCATCTTGTTCCCCAACACCATTTTCCTCAACAATGTGATTTTGTATCTCTTCATCAATTTCCATAAGTGGCTTAAGTTGCACTAAGATACGACTGGTGAATTCAGAGACATGTGGTGACAGAGTTGGATTTGAATTTGGTAGGGTGATGTCGATCATGAATAAGTACGTTAGAACGCTATGGAGAGAACATTTGAGAAGTAAAATTAATAAAGGAATGTGTTACAAAATTGGCACAAATTATATGCATCATAACAAACCTCTTGAATTTCAGTGGTATTTAACAAGTTAAAGGATTTTACAACCACAAATGAAGAGCAGTTGGAACCCAAATTGGTTCGGGTTTATTTTTGATAAAACAACCACCGATTCAATGTTGACCCATATTGGTAGCAGCGATTAAAATTCATTCAGCACATGCAAGACTTGATATGTTATAAAATTTGATCAGTAGTTTAAGATACGGAGTTACATTGCCCCATTTATGCCTTGAGTAAAAGTCATCATAACAAATTCCAGCACCCCCTGGCATAACTCCTTGAATTGCCCTTTCAGTGTCTCTTGAAGTCTTCTACATCTTTCAATTGGACCTGCTTTATTTAACCCCTTCTATAATACAAAAATTACTAAATTTCACTAAGCCAATCATTAACTTGCAGCCATTGTCATATTGTGTAACTATAGGGAGAGGACGTACACAAGGCCCTGACTTTGCTCGAATAGCACCTATGTTTTCCGACAGCTGAAATTATCAGTGCAAATGTCGCAATATAAAACGGACGTCTTTTACACGGGCCTTACGGTCCAATGATTCTGGCTAGAGGTCCCCCCTCGACCTGTCTCAGATCAGGGGCGAAATTCTCCCCAAACGGCGCGATGTCCGCCGACTGGCGCCCAAAACGGCGCCAATCAGACGGGCATCGCGCCGCCCCAAAGGTGCAGAATGCTCCGCCTCTTTACATAGATTACATAGAACATACAGTGCAGAAGGAGGCCATTCGGCCCATCGAGTCTGCACCGACCCACATTAATCCCTCACTTCCACCTTATCCCCGCAACCCAATAACCCCTCCCAACCCTTATGGACACTAAGGGCAATTTCAGCATGGCCAATCCACCTAACCTGCACGTCTTTGGGTGCCGAGCCCCAACATTGAGGGTTTAGGCCGACGCTGGAGGGATTTCCGCCCTGCCAGCTGGCGGAAACGGCCTTTGTTGCCCCGCCAGCTGACGCGGAAATGACATGTCGTGGCGGCACATGCGCGGGAGCGTCAGCGGCCGCTGACAGTTTCCCGCGCATGCGCAGTGGGGAGAGTCTCTTCCGCCTCCGCCATGGTGGAGACCGTTGCGGAGGCGGAAGGGAAAGAGTGCCCCCACGGCACAGGCCCACCCGCGGATCGGTGGGCCCCGATCGCGGGCCAGACCACCGTGGGGGCACCCCCTGGGGTCAGATCGCCCCGCGTCCCCCCCAGGACCCCGGAGCCCGCCCAGGCCGCCGGTAAATAGGTACTCTAATTTACGCCGGCGGGACAGGCAATTTCTCGGCGGGACTTGGGCCCATCCAGGCTGGAGAATCGAGCGGGGGGGCCCGCCAACCGTTGCGGCCCGATTCCCGCCCCCGCCCAATCTCCGGTACTGGAGACTTCGGCAACCAGCGGGGGCGGGATTCACGGCGGCCAACGGCCATTCTCCGACCCGCTGGGGGGTCGGAGAATGACGCCCCTGGTCACCAGCCCTCCCTTACTTGTCACATATCAGGTTTGTTTGGTTGTGGGGAAAAAATCTGACTCTGCTTGCTATTCTACTCTTCTATTTTTGCGGTTCTTCAGTTTTAACCAATATTACTCATTACATTTTAACCTCGCCTACTACCCATATTTTCTTCATGTTACCAAGGCAAAATGGCCTCTTAAGTTCATACAAAGGCAAAACAGAACACATGTATATGTATACATGTTCTTGAGATTATATGTTGGCAGTATTCTAACTGACAGACTTTCTACGCAATTAGTGAATACACTGGGGAATCCTCCCGAACACCAACCAAATACCCCAACAAATTACAGGTATATTTTTCCACCTTGAAAATGTTGTACATTTGGAGGAATCATTTCAGAGAACTATTTTTTTAAATAAGAATCATATGGATCAAAAGATGTGATGCTAAATCTTTGGTCTGTAATTAATTAGATGATTACTATCTAGTGATTTCTGTTGGAATGTGGCATTAGTGGCATAAGGATTGGACTCTGCTAAGCCTGCTGCTTCCCACAGGAGACAGATATAGAGTCAAAATACAGACAGATAAATGGAAAGGGAGGAGGAAGTGAAAGCAGCAAGAGAAAAGGAAGGAGCAATGGGAGAGAAAGATAAAGAAGGGGAGAAGGATACAGGCGAGTGCTCCACAGAAGGAGAGGAACAGGAGGAGAGTAAGAGAATGGGTGCTGTTCTCAAAATTAATTCCTGGCATGTGAGAATCACTGGCGTGACTGGCATTTATTGCCCATAGCTGCTCTGAGAAATGGTGGGCCTTCCAGCATTTTGAAGCAACTGAATGCATTACTTGGCCACTTCAGAAAGCAGTTAAGCAACAGCCTCGTTGGTTTGGGACTGGAGACTTAAGATGCCAGACTAGCTAAGAATGACGGGCTTCAACATTTGCATGGTCACTTTTAATGATGCCAGTGATTTATTAAAACTCAAATCAAATTCTTAAACAATTAGCCTCCCAATGACCATGAGTAGTAACACCATGGATGTCTGTCAATAAATTCTTATTAAAATTATTTCTTTGCAGAATTTTGTTAGCATCACAATGCGATCAAAAAGTACAGCTTCATTTCAAATGATCATGGTAAATTATGAACTAGACACATTCTGGTCACGTCTTCAGTAAAGGTGGCTGTAGGATTCACAATACCTCTTAAAACTTAGTACTCAAATGTAGGAAAAATAAATCAAATCCAGAACTGTGTATATATATATACACTTATTAACAAAAATATATTGAAATGCTTTCAAATACTACTAAGTAAAATCTCGATAAGCACTCACCTTCCTATCCTTTCTCGCACATTTTTATAGACCTGTGTGAGTTTGGGCTCAAGGTACTGAAGAAGTCTATGCATCAGTTCAGGTACTCTCCATTCTTGCTGCGCCAAACCACCCTGTAAAACGTATAGTCGGCTAACAACAAAACACAAAGAATGTGAACTGGTAAATGATATGCATTTCTTGCAGATCAAGGTGAATGAGCCCATGATTTTTTCTTTATGAATATCATTACAGATGTGATCATCCTCATTCCTTCACTTTCGTTCATCTTTGATATCATAGAATCATCACAGTGCAGAAGAAGGCCATTCAGCCCATCGAGTCTCACAGACACCCTCAAGGAGCCTACCAATGCCCACTCCCTCGCCCTATCCCCGTAACCCCACCTAACTTGATGGGTAATTTCATCAAGGCCAATCCACCTAAGCTGTACATCTTTGGACTGTGGGAGGAAATAATAATAATAATAATAATAATAATAATAATAATAATAATCGCTTATTGTCACAAGTAGGCTTCAATGAAGTTACTGTGAAAAGCCCCTAGTTGGCACATTCTGGCGCCCGTCTCCGGGAGGCCGGTACGAGAATTGAACCTGCGCTGCTGACATTGTTCTGCATTACAAGCCCACTGTGCTAAACCAGCCCCTACCACGGCACTCAGAAGAATCCCACACAGACATGGGGAGAACGTGCAAACACCACACAGTCATCCAAGGTGGGAAGTGAATCCAGGTCCCTGATGCTGAAAGGAAGCAATGCTAACCACTGTGTACAGCCTATATACGTCTTAAATTCATACCGCACTGATGGAGGCCATTTGTAACATTGAAACGATGTTGGTTCTTTGAATCAGCTATTGAATGTGTCCTACTATTCTGCTGGTTTCCAATGACTATACAAATTTCTCCTTTCCAAGTATATATCCAATTTTTCTGGGTGAATTTACTGTTGAATCTTTCACCGTGGTTTCAAACAGTGAATTGCAGACCACAACAATGCAAAAAAATTCTTATTCACCAAGATCAAGGGCATGGGGGAGGGCAATGGAGGGGTGAAGGGCAAATGGGTGGGAGTGGAGGGGGAGACAAAGGCAGGAAGTGAGAGGGTGAAGGCAGGAAGTGAGGGATTGATGATGGAAGGGGGAAGAGGTAACACTTGGGGCACAGTCCCAAATGTTTTAGTCATTGGGTCTTATCTTTGGCTGTGTAATGATGCCAGTACAGATCTTTGCTGAATAATATATAGGTTCAAGATTTGATCCTTGGTACGATGATTAACAAGCTGCCAACATCCCTTGAGCTTGGGAGGAGTGAATAAATCAGTCAGGGTTTCCTGTTGCCAAGTGTTCATCTCGCTGTTAAGCAAGAACAGAATTATGTTCAGTGGTGATATACCAATGAGCTTAACCTGGCTTTGCTCCAAGATACTTGTTAAAATTCTTTCATGTAATGTGGGCGTCAATGGCAAGCCAACATTTGCTGCCCATCATTAATTGCCCTTGCTCGGCCAGAGGCCAGTTAAAAGTCAACCACACTGCTGTAGACCAGACCCAATAAGGATGGCAGATTTCCTTCCTTAAAACACATTCGTGAACCAGATGGAGTTTTACAACATTTGAAGATAGTTTCATGGTTGCTATTGCTGAGACTATAGCATCCATCAGCTGGCGTTGTTTGAGGCCATCTCCCCAGTAAGCCCCTGGATTACTAGTTAAATTACATTATCTGTACACCCACCATCTCTCCATAATCTTATCTGGGGAAGTTAACACAGATGGTTGACAGCTATAGAGGTATGCCTCAACTTTGTTCAGCAGCTTTGGGAAGTAGGACATTAAACAAAAGCCATATTTTTGATATGGTTATTCACCAATCCTATTCCATTATAAGCAAAAATCAGGTTCTTAAATTGAGACTTCAGCAGAGATCTCAAGGTAATGCAAAAAACTGAAGCATGTAAAAACAGCCTGCTCCACATTGTGTCAAGTCAAAGAGAGATCAGAAAGGCAGAGAGGGAAGGCACTCTGCATGTGAAAATTGAAGTATATTCAAGCAATCAGGGAGGAGATATTATGCAATCCATCGTCCTTCCTCATTAGCTCAAACATTTTTTTTTAAATATGTTTTATTGAATTTTTTTTCCCAAACAACAATTTTTCCCCTCTTACAAAGCAAAGGCAACAATAACAATACAGAAATTTTTAACAATACACAAGTAACAAAACCCCTTTATCTTTGACCTAAACTAAACTAACCCCCCCTCCCCCCTCCCCCCGGGTTGCTGCTGCTGGTCATCTGTCTTCCCTCTAACGTTCCCCTAGGTAGTCGAGAAATGGCTGCCACCGCCTGGTGAACCCTTGAGCCGATCCTCTCAGGGCAAACTTTATCTGCTCCTGTTTAATGAACCCCGCCATATCATTTACCCAGGCCTCCAGTCCGGGGGGTTTCGCCTCCTTCCACATGAGTAGGATCCTGCGCCGGGCTACTAGGGACGCAAAGGCCACAACGTCGGCCTCTTTCGCCTCCTGCACTCCCGGCTCTTCCACAACTCCAAATAGAGCTAACCCCCAGCCTGGTTTGACCCGGGCCTTCACCACCCGCGAAATCACTCCCGTCACTCCCTTCCAATACCCTTCCAGTGCCGGGCACGCCCAAAACATATGTGCGTGGTTTGCCGGGCTCCCGCCACACCTCCCACATTTGTCCTCCACTCCAAAGAACCTGCTCAATCTTGCTCCCGTTATGTGTGCTCGATGTAGCACCTTAAATTGAATCAGGCTAAGCCTGGCGCATGAGGAAGAGGAATTTACCCTGCTTAGGGCATCAGCCCACATACCCTCCTCTATCTCCTCCCCTAGTTCTTCTTCCCACTTTCCTTTTAGTTCACCCACCGACTCCTCCCCCTCTTCCCTCATCTCTCGGTAAATCTCTGACACCTTGCCCTCTCCGACCCACACCCCTGAAAGCACCCTGTCCTGTATCCCGTGTCGGGAGCAACGGAAATTCCCTCACCTGTTGTCTAGTAAACGCCCTCACCTGCATATATCTCAAGAAATTTCCCCGGGGCAACTTATACGTTTCCTCCAATGCTCCCAAGCTCGCAAAAGTCCCATCTATAAATAAATCTCCCACCCTCCTAATTCCCAACTGGTACCAGCTCTGAAATCCTCCATCCATTCTTCCTGGGGCGAACCTATGGTTGTTCCTGATTGGGGACCCCACCAGGGCTCCCCGCACCCCTCTCTGTCGCCTCCACTGTCCCCAGATATTCAATGTTGCCGCCACCACCGGGTTCGTGGTAAACATTTTAGGTGAGATCGGTAGCGGCGCCGTCACCAGCGCCTCTAAACTCGTCCCTTTACAGGACTTTCTCTCCAGTCTTTTCCACGCCGCTCCCTCACCCTCCATCATCCATTTACGTATCATTGCCACATTGGCGGCCCAATAGTAATCGCCCAAGTTCGGTAGTGCCAATCCTCCTCTGTCCCTACTACGCTGAAGGAACCCCCTCCTTACTCTCGGAACTTTCCCTGCCCACACGAAGCTCGTGATGCTCCTGTCTATTTTATTAAAAAAGGTCTTGGTGATTAGTATAGGGAGACATTGAAATACAAATAAGAACCTCGGGAGGACCATCATCTTAATTGCTTGCACCCTGCCCGCCAGCGATAGAGGCTGCATGTCCCACCTCTTGAAGTCCTCCTCCATTTGTTCTACCAACCGTGTCAGATTAAGTCTGTGCAAGGTTCCCCAGCTCCTAGCGATCTGAATCCCCAGGTATCAGAAGTTTCTTTCCACTTTCCTTAGAGGCAAGCCTTCTATCTCTCTACTCTGGTCCCCTGGATGTATCACAAATAATTCACTCTTCCCCATGTTTAGCCTATACCCCGAGAAATCCCCGAACCCCCTCAAAATTCGCATAACCTCTATCACCCCCCCCGCTGGGTCCGACACGTATAACAATAGGTCATCCGCGTATAACGAGACTCGGTGTTCTTCTCCCCCTCTAATCACCCCTCTCCATTTCCTGGAGTCTCTCAACGCCCTCATTAGCTCAAACATAATGGAGAAAATTTAAAGTCTCCACAATTTGAATATCATCAATTAGTTTGGAACTTAGGTGCCAAAACATTATTCATCTTGACCTTTCGGAAGAAGACACTGATACCACCAGGAGAATTTGTATTAACCCTATAGCTGGTTTATATTTAATATCAGGAGAAATCCCCTGCATGTTGATTAAAACTATGACCCCAGGACATGTGCAAAAACATCTTCACTTTTTTCCTGGCAGCCTCTGTCTACTTGAGGAATAAGAGAGTAGTATATCTTACAATCCATTTAGTTGCACATTATCTGAACTAAGTGGCGGCATTGAGGATCGGGGGGCAATGGAGGAGGTATAAGAGGGTGGAGGGTGCGTCGGTCTGGACCCCGATTTGCAATAACCACAGGTTTGCCCCGGGCAGGATAGATGGAGGGTTCCGGAACTGGCAGAGAGCAGGAATTGGACAGATTGGAGATCTATTCATGGACGGGAGTTTTCCCAGTCTGAAGGCGCTGGAGGACAAGTTCAAGTTGCCGCCAGGGAATGGTTTCAGATATCTGCAAGTGCGGGACTTTCTGAGGAAACAGGTATTGGCTTTCCCGCTGTTGCCGCCACAGGGGATACAGGACAGAGTAGTGTCCAGTACCTGGGATGGGGAGGGGAGGGGAAAGTGTCAGATATCTATCAGGAGTTGTTGTTGGCGGAGACCACCCCGGTGGAGGAACTGTAGGGCAAGTGGGAGGAGGAGCTAGGTGGAGAGTTAGAGGCAGGTCTGTGGGTGGACGCCCTGAGCAGGGTTAATTCCTCCCCATCATGTGCCAGGCTCAGTCTAATAGTTTAAAATGGTACACCGGGCACACATGACGGCGGCGAGGATGAGCAAGTTTTTCGGGGTAGAAGATAGATGTGTGAGGTGTGCGGGAAGCCCAACAAACCATGTCCACATGTATTGGGCACACCCGAAACTTGGAGGATTCTGCCAAGGCAATGTCCAAGGTGCTAGGTACACAGGTGGTGCCAAGTCCAGAGATAGCGATCTTTGGAGTGTCAGAAGACCCGGGAGTTCAGGGAGTGAAAGAGGCCGACGTTTTGGCCTTTGCCTCCCTGGTAGCCCGGAGACGGATCCTTTTAATGTGGAGGGACTCGAAGCCCCCGGGTGTGGTGACTTGGGTCAGTGACATGGGTGGGTTTCTCAAGCTGAAGAAAATAAAGTTTGCCTTGAGGGGGGTCAATGCTGGGATTCTCTCGCAGGTGGCAGCCGTTCTTTGACTTTGTCGGGGAAAATTAAAATGTCAGCAGAAGCAGCATTCTGAAGGGGGGGGGGGGTAGGTGCAATATGGTTAAGGGATGTACAGAAGGGGTTGGGTGGGAAATGTCTAGCTTACCATGTTGATGTTTATGTTATTTTGTTTGTTATTGTTACAAAAATTTTGCAAATACTTCAATAAAAATATTTTAAAAATATATATATGAATTCATGAGCGTTTCAATTCAAATTGAAATGCATTGCCAATATCACAATATTGCCTGGCTTGGCTTTCAACTGTGTCAATATATAGCTGCAGTTTACTCTGCCCTTTTATTAATGCATAGAATTAGAATCCTGTTCTTCGGAACAGAAATTGTCCATTCAGCACCCAGGGCCTGCTTTGCTATTCTTTTAGATATAGCTGATCTGCAGCTCAGCATTATTTTCCCACCTTTACTCCATATTCCTTGAGACTCTTACCTAACAAATAATCTATCTGAGCCTTGAAAGTTCCAATTGTTCTCGAATCCAGTCTTTTTGGAAGCAGGGACGATAGTGACATTTAAGGGGCATCTTGACAAATACATGAATAGGATGGGAATAGAGGGATACGGACCCAGAAAGTGTAGAAGATTGTAGTTTAGACGGGCAGCATGGGCGGCACAGGCTTGGAGGGCCGAAGGGCCTGTTCCTGTGATGTACTTTTCTTTGTTCTCTGTTCTTATTCTTTGTTTAGCAGTGGTTGGAAAGAGTTCCAAATTTCTACCATTCTTTTTGTGAAAAAGTGCTTCCTGATTTCACTCCTCAATGTTCCAGCTCCAATTTTAATTATGTTCTCTTGCTCTTGATGCTCCCATCAGAGGAAATAATCTCTCAGTATCTACTCTATTAAATCCTTTTAATATTTTAAACACTATGGTCAGATTATCCCTCAATTTCCTCCACTCAAGCGAATGTAATCCAACCTGTCCTTTAAATCAGCCCTCTAAATCATCCACCATTCTGGTGAACCTACTCTGGACACCCTCTAAGACAAAAATATCCTTCCTGAGGTTTGATGCCCAAAAGAGAACACAGTATTCCAGACTCTCAAATTCTGATGAAGTCACCTCAGCCTGAAATGTCAAATCTGTTCCTGTCCACCGATACAGAGTATTTCCAGCATTTTCTGATTTATTTCAAATTTCCAGCATTTGCAGTATTTTGCTTATGTTTCAATCATGGAGCCATGTTGCTTTCTAATTCAGTGACATGGGTTAATACATTTGTACACGTTGTGTGCAGCTTTATTGTGTGTAAAATTTAGAAGGTGAATTAGAAGGGGCAGCACAGTGGTTAGCACTGCTGCCTCACAGCGCCAGGAACTCAGATTCAATTCCGGCTTTGGGTGACCATCTGTGTGGAGTTTGCACTTTCTCTCAATTTCCGGTTTCCTCCCACAGTCCACAAAATGTGCCGGTTAGGTGGATTGGCCTTGCTAAAATGCCCATAGTGTCAAGATATGCAGGTTAGGTGGGGTTACAAGGATAGGGCAGGGAGTGGGGTTAGGTAGGGTGCTCTTTCAGAGGGCTGGTGCAGACTTGATGGGCTGAATGGACTCCTTTTGCACTGTAGGAATTCTATGGTTCTATGGAACCTGACCAAGGCTCTGTAAAACTTTCTGCCCTTTGTATTCTAGGCCACTTAATATAAAGATCAACAGTCCATTCAGTTTATTAATAGTTATTTGTACCCTTTCACTGGCTTTTAATGATGTGTGTATTTGGACTCCCTGGACTTGCTCTTCTACAGTCCATTGCCTAAACTCAACTCTTTTCGCTTCAGTTTTGTCTACCCAATCTGTCGATGTCCTTTTGCAACTTTCTGTTGCTGTCTGCACTACCTATCATCACTCCAGAATTTTAGCTTTCTTAAAAAACTCATCCAGTGTACAAAGCCCATTTCTTCAAATTCATAAATCCTCTTCTCCACTCAGAATTTGATTTATAAATCACCTACCATGCGTCTGCAAATGATCCTCCTTCTCCACTCAATGGGGCCTCCATTAGCAATTCAAAAAGCCAATGGAGTTTCCGAGGGTCTCTGCTCTCCTGTGAAAATAAACCAATTGTTTTTTTTTCAAAATACAATCCTCCTGTCCTCTTTCTTTCGATCTATTTACAGTATACCTGAAATAATGCAAGAGTAATACAGTTGTTAATTTTAAAACATTTTATTTATATTAAAAGTATTCTAATTTGAATGAGAAAGGAATAGATGGTCTTTTAGGAATAGGGTGGAAGGAGGGTCATATGGAGCATAAACACTGAATTCACCCCAGTTGGGGTGAATGGTTTGTGTCTGTGTTGTAAATTCTATGTATGGATTTGCAGCTTTGTACACTTTCACTTACTCTGTATATAATGCTTATTCTCATTAGAACTATTTTTAAATGATAAATGTAATGAAAAAATGAGGTAATTTGAAGGAGGATGGATATTCATTTTGGAAGAGCATGAATTCCAGAAAGTGAGAAAGATTATGTAAAAATGAGATAATATTAAGGGAATACCTCTTGTTTAGCGCATCAGTGTAAATAGATTGATTTTAAATAGTATTGATATACCATATTTTATGTAAGGTAAAAATAATCACTTTCTATTTTCCAATACTCCAATCAAAGGTCAAGGCAAGATTACATTACTTTCTAGAATGGAAGGAATATCTGGAATTTTAGGCCTCAAAGTGTAGAATTATTTTGCTTAATTTACTCATTAAGGAGAAAGCAAAAATGATTACAATGCTTTAGCACAGAGTATTACAGTATTACATGTATGTATGGAGTTTTGAGTTGGCTTTTGATGGCTTTGGCTGAATGCACCCACAAGACCAAAGGTAGTAAGGAACTGCACAGCCAATTTTTGATTGGCTCAATGGTAGCAATATTGCCGTGTAGTCAGAAGACTGTGCACATTTAAGGCCCGCCCCTGGACTCTAGCCCATAATCTAAGTAGGTCAATGCTAATACTAATCCTTCAGATTAGATGTTAAACTACAATGGCCTATTTGTTCAGGTGAATGGAATAGGTCCCATGATGCCTTTTGACCAACATTCATCCCTCAAACATCACTAAATGATTTATTGTGGAAGCTTGCTGTGTGTTTAATTTGCTGCCCAATTTTCTTACAACCATCAATAATTATATTTCAAAAATCATTCATTGCCTGTGAAATACTTTGGGGTGCTCAGAGGATGAGAAAGACACAAAAACACCCATTGTCTCTTTTCAATTAATTCATGTTGAACAATTTCATTGCAAATTACAGAAGACTTTGTTAAAGCATTTTGGATTTCAAAAGGACCCCCTCAAACTGAGAACCCATATAGAAACTTCAATTTTGCTTAAAAAAAAATTATAAATTTAAATTTGCCTAAATATTTGCATAAAACACAATGGGATGTGTTATTTCATGATTATAAAAGCCCAATATTTAGTAGTGGGCGGGATTCTCCGACCCCCGCCGGGCAGGAGAATCGGCGGGGGGCGACGTGAATCCCGCCCCGCCGCCGGCTGCCAGATTCTCCGGCGCTGGTTTTTCGGCGGGGGCGGGAATCACGTCATGCCGGTCGGGAGCTGCTGGCAGTGGCCTCCCTGCCGATTCTCCACTCTGCAATGTGCCAAGTAGCCGCCCGTTTTCGGCCAGTCCCGCCGGCGTAAATCACACAAGGTCCTTACCGGTGGGACCTGGTTCTGCCGGTGGCCTGCGGAGTCCTCGGTGGGGCGCGCAGGGATCTGGCCCCGGGGGGGGGGGCACTCTTTCCCTCTGTGCCAGCCACTGTATCTGTCTGCCATGGCCGGCACGGAGAAGAACCCCCCTGCGGATGCACTGCGATCACGGCAGAACACACAACTCGCGCTGGCCAGCGGAGGCCCTACGGCGCCGGTTGGCACGGCGCCAACCCCGCCAGCCTAGCCCCTGAAGGTGTGGAGGATTCCGCACCTTCCGGGCGGCCCGACGCTTGGAGTGGTTTATGCCACTCCTCGGCGCCGGTACGGCCCGCCCTGCCGGATAGCGGAGAATCCCAGCCAGTATGTTTATAAACAGGACTTTCTCACAGAGAATTAACTGTCTGAACATGCAGAAATGTAAGTATGGTCTCCTTAAGCTGTAACCCTTGTCAATATAATTTATTTTAACATATATCTTGTCAGTCCAGGCAGTTACGTTTTAGAACTATGTTTTGACTTTAATATAAAATCCTAATTGTTTAAGTGTTAAATAAATTAACTAGGTAGTCACAAAGGGAAATTTAAATTTATACAAGCATTAGAAAGGTCAGATAATAATTTGTCCATTTTACTTACACAAGCCGTGGCAATGCATGTTCCCCAGTCACTATATGTCTCTACTGTGATGTTGGACAAGGCAATTCTCAGAAGGGGACAGAGAACTTTCCACAGTTGCTCCACCTGCAATCACAGAAATAAACAACCCTAGTTCAAGGAGCTGAACATAATGTAAAATCCATAAGCAACATTCCAGCAACAGACATATTGCAAACTAAGACTGGATGGCATAAAATTAAATTTCAATTTCCATCTTTAGCTACAAATTCCCCACCACTTAAACTGCCCACATTTAAATTGGAAAAAAGTACAAACCATTTTCTCTCAGCATTATTTGTTGGTTACAGAGGTGTCACATGTTAAATGCAGCAGTTATTTTGGCAGAAACAGAATACAGTTAGTCCATTACCATCTATATTTTACTGGAAACTTGTTTATTCAAACAAGTGTGCCTTGAAATGCAAACGTGAATTTGCAGGTACCAGGGAAGAGTGGCCAAAGACAAAAAGCTCTAACTTCAGAGCTTCAGGGCAGTGTATCTGGGGTGTACCCCAAGGATGCGTTAGGAAATCGCTCCCCAAAGTTCCCAGATTTAAATTGCAAGCCCCCCCCCCTCCCAAAAAAAACAGGACTGACTACCCGCCACTACTTCCCCCACCGATCCCACACCCTATTAACCAGACAACGTCCTCCCCTCCACTCCCAGGCTTGACCCTAACTCTCTCAACCCCTCCAACCCGACTCACCACCACCCTTCTTCAGCTCAAGCCTGATCTAATTAATTTCACTCAATCTCTCTACTCCCCACCACTCCCAGGACCCGCCCGACACCCCACCACTCCCAGGACCCGCCCGACACCCCACCACTCCCAGGACCCGCCCGAAACCTCACCACCCGCCCGACTCCCCACCACCCCCAGGTCCCGCCCGACTACCCACCACCCCCAGGACCCGCCCGACTACCCACCACCCCCAGGACCCGCCCGAGTCCCCACCAGCCCCAGGACCGTCCGACTCCCCACCACTCCAAGGACCCGCCCGACTCCCCACCACTCCAAGGACCCGCCCGACTCCCCATCACCCCCAGGTCCCGCCCGACTCCCCACTACCCCCAGGTCCCGCCCGACTCCCCAACACCCTCTGGTCCCGCCCGACTCCATAGCTCCATCACACGAACCTGCCTCCCATCCATTGACTCCACCTACAGCTCCCGCTGCCTGGGGAAAGCAGGCAGCATAATCAAAAACTCCTCCCACCCGGCTTACTCACTCTTCCAACTTCTCCCATCGGGCAGGAGATACAGAAGTCTGAGAACACGCACAAACAGACTCAAAAACAGCTTCTTCCTCGCTGCTACCAGAGTCCTAAACGACCCTCTTATGGACTGACCTCATTAACACTACACCCTTGTGTACTTCACCCGATGCCAGTGTTATGTAGTTACATTGTATACCTTGTGTTGCCCTATTATGTATTTTCTTTTATTCCCTTTTCTTCCCATGTACTTAATGATCTGTTGAGCAGCTCGCTGAAAAATACTTTTCACTGTACCTCGGTACACGTGACAATAAACAAAATCCAATCCGATCCAATCCCCACCACCCCCAGGTCCTGCCCGACTCCCCACCATCCCAGGTCCCACCCAACTTCCCACCATCCCCAGGTCCCACCCGACTCCCTACCACTCCCAGGTCCCGCCCGACTCCCTACCATTCGCAGGTCCTGCCCGACTCCCCATCCTTCGCAGGTCCCGCCCGACTCCCCACCATTCGCAGGTCCAGCGCGACTCCCCCAGGTCCAGCCCAACACGCCACCACCCGTTTTCCACCCCCTCGCTTCGCCTCCAAACCGGACCCAAACACCCACACCCAGCAGCTAGTCCTGTATAAAAAGCGGCTTGGCTTACTTAGCTGTGAATGGGCTGCTTTTGACTAGGCACTGGAGAGCCACTTCACTACAGAGATCTTGTCCGATTGAGGCAGAAGGTCAGGTGAGATAGGAGTGGCTGGGTTTCAAGGTAAGTAACTATGCGTGGAGTGGCAATCTGACTCAATTGCCATTCCACTGAAAATTGCGGGCCAAAATGTCTGAAGTGGCTGAAGAGGAAAAAGGTCTGAAAATTCTTTGTGACAAGGAATCGTGTAATCATTGCCCTTCCGACGATCTATAATGAATTTAATTACGTCTTGGCCACTTCATATGGGTGGAATTATTAGACTTCAATTGGGCAGAAACATTAGCTTATTTGTTTACCTTCTATTTCCATCAAGGGTGTTGACCAATGCATTTTTATAAAATCATCAGTGACATCAGCACTTTAACATATGTACATATTATAGTGCACGGGGCAAAGTATTTTACAAACAACTTCAGGTCAAAAGAGAATTCAGCAAAATCATGGGCAATATCCATATCTGACCATGTTCCACACGCGGTTAACTAGATGGTCTAAATATTGGCGGCAACCATTTAATGACTACTGCAGTTGCTAGTGATTTAATTAATGCATTTGTTCACTTATTAACTACCTAAAACTGGAATCTTTGGACTGATAAACCTCTGAACATCATCTGACGCACAGGAATTGTAAAAGTACTGTGAGATGAAAGCAGTCAGGATCATTTTTCGATTCCAAATCTAACAGTCACCTGATCTGGTTGGGATGCTCATTATAAAGGAAGAAAATGTGAACCCAACCGAAGTATGAAAGATACCAAAGTGATGAGAGCAGGGTAGTGCAGGACGATGGTTCTCAACGCTTGGAGGCTATAGTACAGCACAAAGCAACCTCCCCTTATGGCTTAGCTGGTTACAGCACACATAACTGAACCATCTGGCCTAAGAAGAGGACCCTAATTTTTAACTGCCCATTTGCACAGAGGCTGCTCCCAGACGATGACATGCTCAGTTTTAGGAAGGTGAGCAGAATCCATAAATCGTGATCACTGCCTGTTTACCCCCTGCAGGAAAGCAAATTGTGAGGTGCCCAGCCTAGCTCCATTAGCTCATTTTCATGCTGTGGCCATATGATGCCGCAGCACAATCGCAGTATTTTATCCATGCAATTTTCTTTTAAGGCCACATGGTCAATTTCTCTGACCAGTAACCTAATATAGAATAAACCTTGTGCTACAGGTCTGAAGAAAGCATCCGCCGCATCCTCCAATTCTGCAGCATCAAAACCTGCCATCAATACCCAACCAACAAAACTCTCCTCGTACAGGACGAGGCAGACAGGAGGGACTGAGGAAATGGCATGTTCTACTTGGTCAGTGATTGTTGCTGCTTCATCATTATCCAAAGCAGCCAATCAGCAGCAGCAATGGTTGTGATCAAGTGTGAGCAGAGCAGAACCTGTGCTTGATGATGTACAACGGAAGTGAAGCAATGAACTATGGAGAGGTGGCGGCAGAGGTCGGAAAAACATTTCAATTAGCTGAATTCCATAATTGAAAAGTCAGAATTTTGGCAAAAGCAGAAAGTTTCATCCCTGAAGTACAGTGGGATTTTTTTTCACATAAATTGTTTGAAGCAACCAAAAATGTTGAATATAACCAAGTTCTTACAAATCATTCAACCCAAAATTCAGGCAAATTGTGTTGGCACAGAACATCTAAAAGCAGTAGGGACTGTATTTTTCTTTTTACGCAGCGAGAACTAGTTTGGACAGTTTGGCAGGCCGCCAGGGTAATAAAAAACAGTTCAGTTGTTGATTATCACAAAATATACATTCAACAACTGTCAAAAATTCATCATTTATGGACTTAAAATGAGTGTGAACATGAGCTGCACTGAAAATTTAAGCCAGAGTATTAAGTTAGTTGAAACAAAAACAAACCATTTTGACTATCTTGTCTCAATGATAAATATTGTAAATTCTGCTAAAGCATAAATATTCACCTCACCTCACACTGAATTGTGTAGAGCATAAAATCAATGATATTACCTCTTCATACCTCCAGTGCTTACAACCTCGGATTAATCCAGCAATGATTTCAGCTACACAACGCTGAGCGCTTTCATGAGAATCGGAGACAAGACGTTCCATATGTGGCTTTAATACTGGTAAAAAAGCCACATCAAAGTTCCTGAACAAACCCTATCATGGAACAAATGAACAAAAACAGGTGGGTAATGTTCAAAACTTGACACAAAACTGTTCAAATATGTCTTGGGTTTTTGCTTTTATTTCATGCAAAAAATTCTGATGAAATGGTAAACAAGTGCGATCACAATCCTTCTGGGTGAACTTGAGAGAAATACAATAAAATGTGCAAGAAAGGTTTTGTCCCACCTCACTTACCTTCTCCATGGATGTTAAAGACCTTTCTGGCAGCTAGTGCCATAAAATGGGGGCATGGCTTACCTACCTTCAACTGAGCTGCCATCAACTGTAGGCCCCAAGCGTGCACTACACTACACAAATCTCACCCAGCCTGAGTCAAAAGGTCGGGTAAATTAAGATTGCCTGGATTTCCAGGTAATTTTGAGCAATGTGGCAATCTGACTCAATTGCCACTCCATCAGAAGTCACAGTTCATAATAATCTCATAAACTTAGTAACTATATACAAGCTTACACCTTAAAGGTAATGGAATTGGTCCAAAAAAGGGCATGAATTTATTAATTGAAAAGGAGAGTGGGGAAAGATATCAGTTTCAAAATCTGAAGCAAATGGAGCTAGAATTTGTGAAGCAAAAAAGAGGGCAAGGCGAAGCAAATGTAATGATTCCTATCTCATATTTGAATTCATTAACTTAGAACTACACTGCCACCTAGTGCAGTGAACACAGGCAAGCAAAGCACAAAACAATAACGGGCATATTCTTTTTGTAAAATTTAAGAATTCAGAATGTCCAAATGACCTAACAGCACGTCTTTCAGGACTTGTGGGAGGAAACCGGAGCACCCGGAGGAAATCCAAGCAGACACGGGGAGAACGTGCAGACTCCACACAGGCAGTGACAATTCAGGTGGGGATGTGAATCCACTCTCACCCACCATTTTGCGGATCACGCCCAAGAAGTATTCTGTGGTAACCCAATCACTGTGGTCCGATACGGCCACGTCCATGTATCTGGCTTCCTGGACTTCAATGGCCTGAGTAGCTTTCCCCAGAGCCGCTTGAATGAGGGCCAAGGCCTCAGCAATTGATTTTTTGAGGTCTTCCAACACAATTCGTCAGTGCCTTGCAAATTCTTTCACCAAGGTACTAGAAAGAATCTCAGCTGTTAGTGGAGTGGATGGAGAACCAGAAACTGAGTCCGCCATTTCACTTGTCGTTGAGCTCCAAGCGACCTCAGACTCAGACAACGGACTTCTGCTCTGAGCTTTCTTTTCCCTGAAATATGCTTCTGCTCCAAGCTTTCTTTTCCCTGAACTACCGAATTCTTTTTTTTTTCCAATTAAGGGACAATTTGATTTGGCCAATTTACCTAGCCTGCACATGTTCGGGTTGAGACCCACGCAAACACAGGGAGAATGTGCAAACTCCACACAGGCAGTGACCCAGGGCCAGGATCGAACTCGGTTGCTCAGGGCTGTGAGGCAGCAGTGCTAACCACTGTGCCACCGTAATAATGGGTATATTCTAGATTCAACAAGGAGAATGGTGAAGGAATCGTGTAACATCAAGTGGAACATTAGAAAATGTGAATAGGATATACATCTAAATGACAAAGCAGAATTTTTTTTAAAACCTTGTTAGTGTTAGTGAATTTTATTTCACAATAGGAAGCATCCACCACATACTGAATGATGTTAGGCCAGGCTGGTGTGTATAAATGGTATTTATAAAGCCGCCACATGCAGTAACCTTCATATATTTATCGAACACTGATGTTCGGATTTGCCACCCGTGAATAATTAAGTTTTGGCAGAAATTTCTGATCCCTCACAGAGATCTCCCAGCTCATCTAGTTTTGAGTGCAGAGTTGAATGAGGAGAAAAACTTTGCTGATCTTAAATTGGAAATTTACTTTCCTAACCTAAAAATGCATAACTAATTATGATCAGGGCAAATCTTGATTAGATACTCACAAGGTCAATAACCTAAACATACTACATGTTATTTTGAAAATGGTCTGAACAATTTCTAACGTGAATGTCTTTTCATGCAAATTAGTAAATTAAAAATATTA